>NW_005187405.1:746756-770295 GCF_000239375.1 Pundamilia nyererei
AAATAAAGTCAGCAATTGTAGCGATTAGGTTATGTAGTTTTTACTGCATAGCCACCACTGTTCCATTTTTGTAACTGGTCCAAACTAATAAAGATAAAAGCAATAAATATATTGGATGGCAAATATTTCCATGTAGTGGAACATAGAGTAAATTAAATATTCATTATATTCCATATATTCCTTTTTCTAATTTTTTATCCCACATTTTTAATTTATTACACTGAACACTGACAAAGTGCAGCTTTTCAAAGTTGGTGACAGAGAGAAAAAGATGTTTAGCAGGTATAATGTTCACCATCTGCAAACCATGTGACTAGATCAAGTTTAAAATAATATTTTTATAGTTACAAAAAGGAGAGAAATATGTTTCCAGTAACAAGTGCAAACATGTCCAAAGAGTTTAAGGCAACTAACAGGCTCTGCTTGAATCCCTTGTACAACATTTCAATACAATCCATTTTATAGCTGTTGCAAGGTGGTGGACCGTTGAACATAATTTGGCATGCAAGACAATCCAAATATAAACATACTCAAGCTTTCTTTTTAAAAAGAAAAATACAAAAATGAGCACCATCTGCACCTCTGAAATTGCCTTCTGTCTTCCTCTCACTCTCATGTTAACCAGGAGGCAAAGTGAATAATATGATGCTGGAATTAGACCTAATCATGGCATTTTTTTGTTGTTTGTTTTGTTGCTGTGAGGCAACAGTGCACCACAGTGCTTCACAGTTTTGAACTAATTTTTAATTTTTTAAATTTTAACTTTTTAAATAATCATGTAAACAGTTTATCAAAGACAAACCCACATAAAACACTGGTGTCCCATGGCAACACCAAACAACGTGCTCTACAAAGAAAATATAAGGTCATCATCGGGAAGTGAGCACCGAATGTTTACTGACCTGGCTCTTGTGGATGGAGATGGCCCAGGCCAATTTGAGTGGCAGCTGCTGTCGGCTCAGGTGGATCCCACCACCGGACTTAAACACCCAGCGCTCTGGCTTCAGCACCTCTGTGACGCCGCACAGGAACCGCACACGTGGGAGTCCTGCGGAAAACAACAGCATTGGACAAGATGCCAAGGATGTAGACAAGTGTGTTTCCTAAAAAAGTCAAACTAATATGCAATCCTCTCTTGCCATTGCTTCCGTAGGATCTTTAACAAATATATTTTCACAGCTAGGAACGGACCATGTTTTCCAGACTCAAAATCAACCACGACACCTCGTGCTCCATTCACCAGACCTCGAGCAACATCCAAGTTCTTTGTCAGCATGACCTTAAAAATACAAGCAAGCAGTAAAGCAGGTGTTAAAAAGGGTTTGTGTAAAATAAAATGGTTTCTCTGGGAACACACACACACACACACACACACACACACCTGAGCTCCCACTTTGAGTTGGATCAGCCTGCCGACAGGACTGTGAGCATCTATAGTGTTGACCAGCACTGGGTCGCTGTCTAGTGCCTCAAACAGACGCGCTGACCCTAAGGAGCAGTGAGAGATTAATTCAACTGAAAACTAGTGGTACTTCTTAAAGGAATGTGTAAACAGACAGTAAATGTGATGGGGGAAATGAAAGGGAAGACCTTAAACATACATATAAAAATCTGTTGCTACTGTCGGCCAAATACACTCCAAAGTTTCCTGAATAGTTGTGTCCATGAAAATACTGGTACACCACTACAGGAAATGACAAAATCAGCACCTTGTTGAGACTGAAAGCACCTGTTTGGGGTTCATCTTGGGTGAAACTGGGCATTTGGGGAGGCAGAAACATGTAAACACAACTTGAATGTATAGAAACAGCAGGAAAAAGAGTCAGAGTTGAGCTTTTCACAAAATTATGGTTTTTTGTTCAGACGATCAGAAATGTCTATGCCAGTTAATGAAACAGTTTGGAAAATAAATAAATAAAACATTTCTCAAATTGCCAGGCAGGACAGACCACACAGGAAATGGATTATAACAAGATAACAAGGTTGTCCATTTTCAATTGGATCCAAACCAAACAAAGTAACACGTGTTTCTTTTTTTTGTGGGCGGGGCAATCAGAAGAATTCAGACCTGGTAATTGCTGGAGTTTGTTCTCGTTGGTGAGATCCACGTCATCTTTGTGTGTGCACAGCCTGGTCGCTAGGATACCGTCCCTTTCAATCTGATGGTTGGCACTTTTGATCAGCTTGGCTGTGACTTCCTCCGTCACCCTGAATTGTGTTAATTGACAAAAAAAAAACAAACAAACAAACCACAACCTTCCTTTAAAACTTTTCCTGCCCAATCAGACCAATTCAAAAACCTTAACAGCCTCAAGGACATTTATAACATATGTACATAAGTGGAAACAACATGGTGTAATACAATTTCAGGTGAGATTGCATTAGTTGAACAAAACAAAATGTGATAATGAAACAGGGTTACCTTCCCACCCTCACTGCCTGCAGGAGGGAGATGAAGCTCTGGTCTGTTTGCCTCCGCACTTCCGTTAACTCCATATTGATCTGGATCACCTTACGCCAACTCCTGGCCTGAAGGGTCAGAAAGTGGAAAAGTTCATCTTCCCCAAAAATGCATTAATGCTCTCGAGGAAATACGCAGAACAGAATCTGGCTCGTGAACAGAATAGACGTGTTGAAAAATGCAACGACTCAGTGCAGTCTCTCAGCACCAGAAAAGTAAATGCTTAACAATGCATAGAAATCACAGCTTTAACATCTAGTTTACACAAATAAATGCATTAAATATGATATTGTCATCTTTTAAAAATTGCCCTTCAAAGTAAGCCAGTTTCTTTCCAAACTTCTTTTACTTTAAATAATAGGCCTGGAACTAAGGGCCTAATCACTCTGTAATTAAATGGATTTTCACTATTTTATTTGAAATTACAATGCAAGTTTATTTACATACAAATACTAGAATAAGCGCGTAAGGGGGTTAGACTTTTACAGCAACCTGTACTCTAAGAAAATTTAAGTTATGGCAATTTTATGATAATTTTGCAGAAAAAAAACAACAATATTTCCTTATAGTGCATCACAAATACGCTGTACTTTTCAGGACACGGGCGTAGCATGGAGTGGATCAGTCTCACCTTTTTACATCACATATGTGGATGTGCATAATGGATGTTCTATTATTGAAATGTCCTTTTATTTTAGCAAATTAAATGCAATATGGGCCATTTTCCATTAGCAACTTACAAGAAAAAAAAAGTAAATACCATCAAAATTTGCAAGCGTATGTTTGCATTACATTACGTCCAATTATTTAAGCACACTTAAATTTACTTGCATGATAATTAATAATGCTTTTTCCTGACTTGTTACCGCCGTATTCTAGTGTACCTACGTCTTTGTTTTATTTATAGGTAAATATTTTTACATTGTCATTTAAAATTTAAAAAAGTGGGAAGTTAGACCCTTAGTTACAAGCTGTATTATAAAGCGTTACCTCAACTTCTAAGAGGCTCCACTATGATCTGACCTGAAAACAGAAGCTGGCTTTTTCTTTTCCCTTAGAAACTGGAGGCAGCTGAAGAAAGTCGCCACAAACGATCAGCTGGATCCCTCCAAATGGCTCGGTAGACCTCCTCACCGACCTGCAAGATTTCAAAGAGTTTTAGCCAAGCATTTGTCTGTCAGACAAATGGCTTCAGATTTGACTCTAGAATACTTCGACTCAGAGAGGAGTTTGTGGTAGAATCAGTGACACCAGAGTGTCCACGTCCTGTGTCTCCAAACCAAGCTCAAATCAGCACATCACCAGTTTTTATGATGCGTTTGTGCTGACATGCTGTGTTTGTGTGGTGCTGTGTGTTATGAGCAAACATCTCCACTTTAGTCTCATCTGTCCACAGAACATTGTTTCACAAGCCTTGTGGTTTGTTTAGATAGAACTGCTTTAAATTTCCCTGAGCACCGCACCGTCTGATGTTCAGGTTTGCTGGGTTGAATGCTCCTAAAGACTGCGGTATTGTGCCGGCCAAACCTCTGCTTTTATAGAGATGCTCACAGTTGATAATGTTTAATTAATCGTATGCATTTGATTAGCAGCACCTGAATTCTACCTACCCTCTTAATTCCTGTTGAAAGAGAGAATATAGAAGTAAAATAATAATAATAATAATAAAAAAAAAAGATCTTCTTGACTTCAGTTCTAACAAAACCAAACTTTAAGCAAACACTTGCTATGGACTATGCTAGTATGTACATTTACATTTTGGAATAAATTAACATTACAAAGTCATTTTCGATCTCAGTCCAGGTGCCCATCTTTGAATCACCATCCTCACCTAGCTACTGCCTCGAGCTTGTCAAAGAACTGAGCCTCCACCATAGAAATCTCATCAATGATAAGGTGTCGACAGCTAGTCCAGTGCTGGAGCACCCCGGGCCTCTGAGCCAGCTCGATGCACTGCTCCACTGGGGCAGAGCCTGAGCCAATACCTGGAAAGAGCAACGATTCAGAGAATGGAAAGAAGATAGCCAGGAAGAACAAAAATGATTAACACCCTTGCAAATACTCAGCTCACATCCTACTGTATATTAAGATTTAATTAAAAAGGTCAGTTAAAAAGTGAAAAGATATCCGAGGAGCCCGCCTCAAAGATTTAAAGATTCATAAAGTGAAACGGGGCATCAAGCAGACATTGAAATGAGTCCAAGGATGTGGTTTTAATTAACTGAGTAAAGAAACAAAGAAGGGGCCAATTATAAGGACAGCTAAAACGATTATCCATATTTATCAGCTACATCCACTAAAACCTGTAATTTTAAGCAGTCTGTACTTATATAAAGTTTTTCTACATTTTCTATCCAATTTGAGCATTCAAAGTGTGTTCTTGCCACACGCACATTAATCTGAGTGCTTTTTTGTTTGCTTAAGGCTAAGCACTTAACCTCACACTCCAATGGAAGCAAATCAGGGTTCAGCATCTTGATGTATTCACAATTTAATACATGCAGGCTGGGGAGCCAAGGATCTTCAGACCTTCTGATTAGAAAAGGAGCTGCTCTAACAGTTGACTCCAAGAAAAGGATCAGCAGAATAATTATGTTTGTGCTTATAACCAATTTTCCCATTTCAGTTTTAGAACAAGCTTTAAAAAAATGATACCTGTAAATTGACCAATTATTTGTGTCATCTTGTTGATGCTGTGGGAAATAAATTGAGCTCCAGATAGTCACAGTGATTATATTAACACACTACAGATAATTGACTGACCAGCAAAGTTGTGTAACGTTGTTCCTCCGATGTGACACGCAGCCACTCCCGTGCTGGCTGTGGCAAAAGTGCTCTTTGGTGGAAGAGATCCCATGATTCTCCTGAGCAAGAAGGACTTCCCTGTACCTGAAAACACAACCGAGCAATATTTACACCAAGCTGTGTTGATGAAAATGTCACAAGAGGGATTTTATAAGCAAGATGCAGCCTGTAATTTAGCAGAACAGTCAGACAAAACAAGTAGTTTCTCAGTGTCATCACTGTGAAGCTTTATCTTTGTGCACTTTTTACCTGCACTTCCGGTGAAAAAGACATTCTTGCCACTCAGCACTGCACTGAGAACAGCAGCCTGCTCTTTGTTAAGCTTGCGTGATGGTAAGGAGAGGATTGGCTTCTTACTCGGGTTGGCTTTTACCTGGAACAATGACAATATCTGCTGTCATCTTTGTTTAAGTGTAACCCACAGTGTGAACAGAGAGAATGTGTTCAGGACACCAGTGCCTCCTGTGGGAAACAGTCCTGCAGTTTGCTGTGACGCAACCTGAATGTAAATGGGAGAGAGTGCTGTGTGTACAACTCACTGGGCTGAAGTTACAGTCATTCCTGGAGCGTTTGACCTGCTGTCCTGTACCTGCAGCTGTCATCCTATTACTGCGGTCCGTCAGTCCATTAGGAGCCACTTTGCTTCTCAGCTCATCGACTTTCTGGATGTCTTTTTGCTGCAGGGGGCTGATGGCCTCGAAGCTGCGGGGCAGGCCGGCCTTGAGCTTCTCTCGGTTGCTCAGAGGCTTGCTGCCCTGCCAGGCCTGGTGTTTGATGCTCAGGGTTTTGAGAAAGAGGCTAAGCTGGTCAGTCGGACAGTTTGACATGAGGACCTGGATGTTTTCAGGGACCAGTTTCACGGTGCACTTCCCATCTCTGGCAAACTTGGTGAAAAGTTTGAACTCTTTCAGATGGTAGCTTTGGGGCACTTTGCCGTCGTGGACTCGCAGGATGATCTCCTGGTGCTCATTCCGGCCCAGAATTACTGAGGCTTTGCGGATGACCTTCCTCCGGGTGGCCTGTCCCGAGCTGTTGAGCTGCTCCACCGTCACAGTGCACTGAAGCTGTGCGCCGTCCTCTCCCGATAACATCACAGCGACTCTGAGCACAAAAACATACTTAACATGAATTAACAGTAAAACTAAACAGTAAAACTGTAGCTGCCAGAGTGCATGAATCTTACAAAGAGGAAACGCTACTATGGTTTAAGAAAGTCTGAATTCAAAAGCAGCCGTGCTTGTACTACTCAACCTAAACAAACAACAAAGCTGAATATGCGATCCGGGTTTAAAATCAACCTCTTAACACTGTTTTAAAATACATTTGTGCTAACCTTTGTGTGTCAGCTACTCCTGCACTTCTGAACGCCGATTTTCAAATCGTCGGTGCGTGAGATCAGCCAATAGCAAAGCGATGCTCCCGGCCAATCAGAGAGAGGAGATTTAACATTACAACCAATGGGAGATGACAAATGACGCCCCCTTGCTTCCTGCGACCAATCAGTGAGCCCGTTGTCGTGACGTTGACTTTTGAGTGAAATACACATGGCTATCCGGAAATTACAATGAAGGCAGGCAAATCAGTCCGGTGAGATCTCAACAAAGCAGTTATTCTCACTTCAAATTTAACAGAAAACACATTTAACAGATTGTTTTTGAGTCATTCGGAAGCATTTGTAGTCTACCTTATATACCTTTAAGTGCGCATGCGTCAACCAGTTGTTCCTGCTTTTTTTCTTCAACTTTTTTCTTACTTATTTCTTTGTCTTTTACTTTGACAAAGTAAGTCATGGGGTGTTTGTCACATAATGCCCTTAGGAATTATTAATGTATTCTGATCAATTCTGATTGAATATTATCTTCAATGTATAAATTCGTAAATATCTTTGTGATAAGACACGCTACAGTTAGCAAGAAACCACAAAGACAAAGTACTGTGCAAAAGTCCTGAATCACACGTCGTTTCTTAATATTTTTATATTTTATATGTTACTAGGAAATGGGAACTAGGTGCAGAGATTAATGACTGAGTGAAATACACGTGGAAATACAGTATGTGGATATTGGCTGCCTTTTGTTCTGCTCTGTTAATCCTGTATTGCTTCAGTAATGTTGAGGTCTGGGGATGCCATGACTGATTGTGTCAAAGGTGTGTTTTTCTTTTCATGGATGAATCGTTGGCAGTGTGTTTGGGATCACGGTCGTGCTGAAAAATGTAACTCTTGCTAATCACACACTTTCCAGATGATATTACACAGTGGATTAAAATATGGCCATACTTTTTGCGTTTACTATTCCATTGATTTTGACAAGATCATTAACACTGCTGGCTGAAATGCAGCCCCAAACGATGACAAAGCCTCCAGTGTCTTTTAAAGATGGATGTAGACACTCTCCTGACCTCCTCTGTCCATACTGACGGTGATTTGTTTCCTCAGTTCTCCTCAACACACTGCACAAGCAACAAAGTGTTTAAAGAAACAATTTAAAACTGTGTTGTTGTTTTTTAACTCAGTTGACTGTAATATGTAGAGGCAACACTGTTTCTACAAAGCCAGCTGGTAACTCATTACATTAAATTCTTTTAATAATCAGACTTCTTTTTTTTGGTAAAGTAATTCTAAAAAAAAGGAAAATAAATGAAACAAACCAGTACTTGAATCTGGAAAAAGAAATGTCCTTCTCTTCTTTTGATTTCTTTTAGTCATTAATAGTATTTCTCTTGACATTATGACTATTGTGGAGGCAGATTTCTTTTCTCATGTATTAATCACATATTTAATCATATCACATTAGTTATAGTAATATCACTTTCTCACTTTACTATAGTAAGAGCACCAGTTTGCAGTGTGCATATAGAATAAATGTGGAGTAATGAGTCCTTGGCAGAGAATGAAGATATTCCCTTTGTGTGTTTAAATCTCAGTTTTACTCTTCAATCTTTTTGCTGCCAGTCTCGTTCTCTGTGCATCTGAGTCGCTTCCTTTGGAAACGGCCTTTTAAGAAATGTGAGTGAAAATGAAAAGTCAAAGCGGCATAGCAGGATGAAGTCCACTTGTGATTCATAAAATGACCTGCCTCCCCAGAGCCAGGACCTCAATGTTAATGAAGCAGTGTGGGATCATCTTGACGGTAAATGGAACAAAGGCAGCCAACATCCAAAGATGAGCTTTGAACGTCCTTTGAGAACCCTGCAGAACTATTCCTGAAGACTACTCAGAGAAATTACAATAAAGCTGCCCAAGCAAGTTCAGGCTGTGTTGAAGAATCGTAAAACCCAATCTTTGCCGCTACTACTGTGTTTCCATGTGTGTTTGCACGTCTTTCAATAAACCACTGCACATTTTCCCCATTTTCCTTTGCTTCTGACTTTTAAAGGCTTACTTAAGTGAATAAAAAATGTCTTGCTAAACATTTCACTTACACTTAGCTGTGATCATCCACATTGATGTGATTATGGTGCAAATTATCTTTTTCTTTTTTTTTTACATTGCTTTATGTGACATCTAACTTTCATTGTCATGTCTTCAATGTTAGTTAACATATCAAAGATTTTATGAAGTATCTCAGTGTCATATTTGCATGAATAAATGGACTCAAACTCAAAACCCTGAAGACCAATGCAAGTTTATTAAAAGAGCTCAAACACAATTAGAGAATGAAATTACAGTGCAGAGGCTGAGCATCAGGACACCAGAGAGAAAGTCTGATTGAGATTTTATTGCTCTTATTTACTTGTGCTTACCTTGTTTACTCTCAGGTGGGTGAGGCGGGAAGCAGTGACAGTGGACGGTAGACATGCAGGGAATTTCCAGGTAAGCGAGACAAACAGCAGCCATCGTAGTTTTTCAGGAAAGTCTTTACTTATTACATGAAACAGCCAAACCTTGAGAACGAGAAGGCAAAGTCAAATTATGGGAAATAGTGGAAGTTTCACCTGGCCCTTTGAATCTCAGTGTAATGAACAGATGTTAAGCAGCGGTGCTAGCTGGAGCTAGAGACAGCAGTAACCTCACATAAGTCCAGGACAAAACCAGAACCCTACCCAAACTCCACCTGAGAGCAAAGAGAGAGAGAGTGGCAAAGAAGGACGAGAAGGGCTTAGCCGAATGATGATATTCAAGACTTGATTTAAAGATGCAGTGTGTCTGCACACTCCCATAAAACTCTGATAACTCAGTTCAGACTCAATGAATTTCAAACAGAATGCCCTGATCTTTCTGTCAGGGAACACTGTGTGCTTTTAAGGCAATATCAGGGCGTCTGATCGCTTTAAGAAGTCAGACACTCAACCTTGACATGTATTTAAATATATGATTAATGTATTATTTAATTACTCGGCAGACAGGTACCATATATTCATCTTAAATTGAATCCCTGTCTGTCTGGAACATCTTTAATGTTATTTTTAAATATATAAATACTCATTCATTTCACAAAAAAACTAATAATGCAGCCTTTTTCTGGGGTCACTATTTGCCCTTAACATTTAATCTGTCCGTCAGTTCCATTTCACCCATTTTGTTTCAAACTTTTTGTGGCATAATAATAAACATCCAAATTTAATGTTGTTCCAGAGTGGAGAAAAAAAAGTAAAGCTTCTGGTCCCGACCAGAACACGTTCTTTTGATTTTAGCACTGCTGGGATTATGTCCATTGAAATTGCAACTGTGCTAACCTTGCTGCAGGCAAAATGATAGTCAGCCAGAGTTTCGACCTTAAGCTGTATAACGTCAGAGGAACTTTAGATGCTCTGCAAGCAAAAGCAAACCACATTTAAAGCTCTGAACGTGTTTTACTGTAGAGCTCATTCTTTTGGGTGAGAGTGTTCCTGTTATGAAAAACAGCACGTTGTACATCAGGCTGCGCTCTCTTACAGTTTAGCTGCTTAACATTTAAAATGTAATCAGAGGTGTTGCATTCCCTTCGGACAATGGACTCCACCATCTGCACCGGTGGTACATTTATAGTAAACACTGGCTTCTGATGTTTCTGCAGATACTATGGTGACCATAACACATCACATGGCCCTGTTGAAAAAACAACAAGTTTTAAGACTTTGTATTCTAGACAAACAGAAAGCCGGCAGCATCAATACTGGTTTCCCAGCATTATGAGGAGATGGAAATATGCATTTCAGAAGAGGCTGTTTAAAAGCTTAAGTGCAGATGCGATCATTTAAATGCATTTCGACCCATTTTCCCTCAGCAGTTGATGCATTAGAACACATTTTCATTAAAGGTGACGGTCTGGGATCGGTCTGCTTTTATATAAAGAGATGGAACCCCAGGACATTATATGCAATTTTCATCTGACCTTTAACTTTGGCCATTAGGTGGGCAAATGGTAACTGTAGGTGGCTTACATCTCCCACAATCCCATAATTAATTTACTGGTGGCGACCTGTGGGAAATGTGTTTGTATCAGATTATAAACCAAATAAAAGTGATTGATAAGATACATGTGAGATTTTGCACTGACTTGTGGATGCCTGCATTACACTTGACATAATTGTTACATAATATTTAGGCTATTTCTTTCTAGGTTTCTTCTCTTCTTCCTTTTTGCCTTTGTGGCATTTCACCACAGTAGTAGAGAGCAGGCAGAAATAAATCTTACTTGTCCGCTGTTAAAATAAAGAGCCCATCCACCCAAACATATGCCTGATGACACTTGATTGCGCCTTTTCACAATCCCACACTAATCACATATAAATAATGTGTAGTTTCTCACCATTGTTGTATGTATTTTTTATGTTGCTCTTTTGTTATTAATAATTTTTGTTAAGAGACAGAATATTAAAAACAACCTGTACACCAACTGTGACACACAGTGAGCGAAGCTATCCACGTTATCCGTTTGTTTTCACTTCCACAGACAGAGAATGTCAAAAGGCTCCAGTGAGAGAAAATAACCAATTACTAAAAGCATTTAGGCAAGTTTGTTTAGTGCTTTATTAGGTACACCTTCATCATTAACACAAATATATAATCAGCCAATCACATGAAAGCAACTCATTGTATTTAGGCGTGGTCTAGATCGCCTTCTGAACTTTACACTGAGCATCAGAATGGGGGAAGAAAGGTAACTTAGGTGACTGTGATATGGTTGTTGGTGCCAGACTGGCTGTGTCAGTCTGACATGGCGGACCGTGTGGAGAGAAGAGAGAGCAGACCCAAGTGCAGGTAGTGAGTAGCTGTGAGTGAGTTTTATTTATAGTGAAAGACAAAATGCAAACAAAAGCAGATCATGGTAGGGACTTAAACTAACAAAACAACATGAGGAACGTAGAAAACATTACCCAAAAAACCCCTGAGCAGCAGGAGTGACGCGCTTGAGACATAAACACCAAGGAGGCAACAATGAACAGACAATCTGACGGGGGGCAAAGGAGAGCACACACTATATATACACAGAGGATAATGAGGAAACAGCCAACAGGTGGGGAACACAGCTGTAACTGATCAGACAAGACGAGACCAAAGGGAAGCAAAACTGAAAACTTTAACAAAGGACACGGAACTATCAAAGTGAAACAGGAAACACACGAACGTAGAGACAGCGAACATTACGCACAGAAACAAGAGTAACTTAACATGAAACGTGGAACACTGGAAAGGTAAGGTAACAAAACCTAAGGACTAGAACTAAGAATATAACATAAACAGAAAACAATAATGAGAATCAAAACCATGAATAACAATAATCAAGGAATATCAATTAATCCACAACCACAAAACACTGGGTCACAGATCCAGTGCTGTGACAGGCTGGTCTTTGGATTTTGGAGATTGCTCATCTGATGGGATTTTACCGCACAGCTATCTCTTAGGTTTACAGAAAATGGTCTGCGCTAAAATGTCAGAGTTTAAAGGAGAATGACCACCAAATAACCACTTGTTACAACTAAGGTACGCAGATGAGCATCTCTGAATGTGCATATCAAACCTCGAAGCAGACAGGCTGCAGAGGCAGAGGACCACAATAGGTCCCACTCCTGTCAGCTGAAGAACAGGAAACTATAATTTCACACAGACTCACCAAAATAGAAGACTAGATAAATATAGTCTGGTTTGATGAGTCTCAGTTTTTTCTACAACTTTCAGGTGGTGTGGGGTCAGAATTTGGTCTAAACAACATAAAAGCATTGATCCATCCTGCCTTGTATCAGCGCTTCAGGCTGGTGGTGGTGGAGTAATGACACGGGCAATACTTTCTTGGCACACGTTGGGTCCCTTAGCACCAACTGAACATCGTTTTATTTACCACAGCCTTCCTGAGTATTGCCGCTGATCATGTCCCTGCCTTTGTGACCGTGGTGTACCTGATGGCTGCTTCCAGCAGGATAACGCACCATGTCACAAAGCTCAGATCATCTCAAACTGGTTTCTTGAACATGACCATAAGTTCACTGCACTCAAATGGCCTTCACAGTCTCCTAATCTCAATCAAATTTGCTTTGTAAATATCTGAGGAATATTTCCAGCATCTTGTTGAATTTTAAGGCAGTTCTGAAGGCAAATGAGGGTCTCACAGAAGGGATTTTAGTGGTCCCTGTCATGCTGTACCTGAGAAAGTGTCCGAGGAGAGTATACTGAAAGAAAAACAGATTATCTCTGTATCTTTTGTACACACAGTTTACTGCTTTTTGAAAGTGCATAAAGCTAATGGAGAAAATTCAGTTCAATTGAGTTGTATTTATGTAGCGCTGTTTTATTTAACAATGGAGGTTCCTTGACGTGCTTTATATTGTACAATAATACAAAGGAATGAATGTTTGGTGTGTAGCCTGCTTGGTGTTTAAGTGGTGCAGATATTTCCTTAAATTAAAGATGAATCCAAACCCACAGTTGGTTATGGTATTTAATGTCGCTGCATAGGACTGTGCAATTTATCCCGGGAGAAGTGTAATGAGAGCAATAAAGTCCTACATCCCATTAATGCCTATCAGAGGATAAGGTCTTCTCATAGTGGTTCATTATTTCAGAGCTGGAAAGGATAGGTTATTATGCAGCCTGGTATACGTGAGTATATAAATGCAGACTGTGACACTGAATCTGGTATAATAATAATGGGTGCCTTGATAACTTGGGTTGTATAGACGTGGTCGCGGTGACAGTGACAGGTACCGATTTCCTCTGGTTTATTTAAGAAAAGAAAAGTAGCAGGTTTTATGCTGCATTTATTTGAATTTGGCAAAAGGGGGGTTGGTACAAACGAAACTAAAGTGATAACAAATTATTGTTAAATGTAAATATGATAAATGGAGTTTCTTTTTGGAGAGAAGTCTGGAGACCATTGTGAGTTATGCCAGTAATGGAATTAATATTTCTCACGAACACTAGGGCACCAAAAATCGGAAAACAATTCAAAAATAATTTTTTGTGTGAAAGAGATAAACAGAGAAAGTTAGTTGAAAAGCAACTGAAGCAGAAATATTAAAATATCCTACTGCTGTCAGTCAGTGTTGAAATCAGAAAGTAAAGTCTTGTTGCACCACTTTTCTAAAAAAGTCTGTCATGATATCTGTGCTTGAGCCAGCTGGCCTTTCATCCTAACATCTCACTTATTATATGAGAGTCACGCTTCTTCTAATTTCCTTGTTGGAAAGTTAGTTGATATGCAGCATAGATGGTGTACGCATAAACTTGGTTTCTGGGGAGTTGTCCTCATTCCAGTCAAAAAGGATGATAAAGAAGGGTATGCTTCAGGGATGGCCTACCTTGTGAGTGACATGTTGATACCCTTTGAGTTTGCAGTTGGATGAAGCTTCAACTCAAGGGTCACATCACAGCTATGTCAATCTTTTAAGAACCAGGCAAACGTAAAAGCAGCTGTTGAACAGGCGCTTTTACTCAGCTTTTCTTAGCTTAACTACAAACATGATTATGTAAATTATTGCTCAAGGTGGTCATGAACAAATGACCACAAATGTTGGTCCCAAACAACACCATTCACGTTCATATCTGTGGCCAATTTGGATTCACCAATTAACCTAACCCCACCAACTGAATGTGGCAGGAAAAGGGGGGAACACACAGACTCAACACGGAAAGGCTCTGGCCAGCTGGTGGAGTTGAACTCAATACCTTCTTGCTGTGAGGCAACACTGCTAATCACCCCAAGTTAGAAACCACTGGGAAAAAATTAATCTAATGCAAGGTAGCTCCACCCTCCCCTATATGGTCTGAGCAGATGCTTAAATCCATTTAAAGCATTTCCAGCCTCTTTTGTTTAAAGCAAACAAATAGCAGACAGGTAACTCAAGAAAAGAGAAAAAAAAAGTAAGGCGAGTTATAAATCATTGACAGAACAATGCAAACTAAATGCGCGCACCAACATTTACAACACAGTGTAATGTCATATTCTATACTAAAACAAACTAATCACCTTAATTAAAGTAACGGTTTACGCTGTAACTTTGGCAAATGCAAAACCTAAATATGAAAAATTAGGTGGGACAGTAAAACCTAAACTCTGGATCCGTCACATACTGAATGCTGTGCCTTCATAAACTGATAAGGTCATCAGACTTTCGCCTGCAGACCTCGCTGTGTGTGCGGCGACTTTAAATGTTCAGACAGAGATACGGTCAGGAGGGAGGGAGCGAGAAAGAGATCTCGCAGACTTAATTAAGTTAAAGAAATAATCTCCATGGCTCCATCTTCAAACGTGTTTGAAAAAAACAGAAAAAACATGCACTGCAGCAAAATTGATGTTTTAACACAGTTTTTAAAAAAATATATCGATCACTTATTTGATAAAGTGTTTAAAAACCGCTCTGAGCTAACCATCACCATGGAAACATAACACATAGGGGATAATGGCTGTTCATTAAATCTGGCAATTTGGGTTTACTGAGCTGAACAAAGATTTGTGGGCCCCCGAGTTTATAGAAGGTTAAAAAAAATCCATTTTAATCGCCATATTAAAAAGGCAGACCTACATATTTTTCCACTGTTCATGCATAATGTTATGAATAAATTGCAGAAACAACTCACTTGTCTTGTTCTGTACATTTGAGACTGATGGTGGTGACATCACATGTTCAGCAGTCAGTGAAGTGCCACAGGTGCTGGCAGAGATTTGACAGTCTGTCAGGGTTAATGAGACCCCCACGTTTGCAGGCTTTTATCTACAAGAGAGGCAGAAAGCTAAATGATGAACAATTGTGAGACGTCTGAAAGCGATGTGGGGAAAACATTACCAAGCTGTTGTCTCTGCTTTCACTCTCTGTGGTTTGCGTGGTTTTCACAGTTAACGTATTCTAATTAGTGGAGTTTGGCAGCTTTTGTGGTAAAGATTATGACACTGCATGGCGGTGATGACAATTAAGCTAGTCATTTCTATCAATTAATCAGTTCGCCTCTGGCACCACATCTTTGCCTCTCTGTGGTTACTGACTCACTTGTTTCAACAGATGGATTAAACAGCTGTTAATTGCCTGTGAAAGTTCATGTTCACTCTTTGCTGTTGGGAAGATTTCATGATGTGGCCATAACTGAAACAATAACGCTAAACTGTTCTGCTAAATATTTTTACAGGAGCAAAGATGTTTAGGTGGCCTGAATCAAGTCAGATTGAATTTACATGATTTCCTATGGTGATATTAAAAGCAAGTTATATTTGGGATGAAAAATTAAATGTCAGTCTGCTGAATATGATCAAAATTGACTGTGATGATGCTTATATCCATCCATCCATCCATTTTCTGCCAATTATTCTTGGTCGCAGTACATCCACCCATGCCCAGCTCCTTTCACCATGGGCATTTCCAGATTGGATCAGAGTCCAGTCCCTCTCCGGGAGGATGGTTCCAGAACTCAAGCCATGTATTGAAATTAACCTGATGATATCTGGCTCATTTCTGTCACCTCACACACTAACTCAGGCTCCTTCCCCACCATAGAAGTGGTGTTCCTTGTTCCATGAGCTCCTTGACACCTGCCTGACAAACATTGCACCAGACCCATACGGCGTCTCCTGCAGGTGGTGAACCCACAAGAGGCCCATGTTGCCCCTTCAGGCTGATCACGACCAGGCCCCATGAGCTAAGCCCTGGTATTTGTAACTCATTCTTTGTCTGGCCCCTCACCCAGCACAAGTTTGCCTTTGGACCCTACAAGGATCAAAAGACCCTGAAAGAAGAAGCTGATGTTGTCTCCCAGCAGTCAC
The DNA here is from genome assembly GCF_000239375.1 of Pundamilia nyererei. Classification (NCBI taxonomy): domain Eukaryota; kingdom Metazoa; phylum Chordata; class Actinopteri; order Cichliformes; family Cichlidae; genus Pundamilia; species Pundamilia nyererei. The sequence continues at coordinate 763,197 of NW_005187405.1, forward strand.
AGTGGAATCATTAAAAATAAAATTTAATGTGACGCTCATAAAATAAATAAAGGCATTTATTCAGAAATGTGGTGGGTGTGAGTGATCAGCTGTTCTACCAGTTGATTTTCACCAAAGTTGTTCTCAAACTGTCGAGAAAAAGAACTACCAGCACATACTGCAGAATTTGAATTACTGGCATCTGCACTCCAAGGTTCAAAGCAGTTGCCATAAAACATTTTTAAAATTACCTTGGATTGAAAACTGTTGGCTTGTAATATGAATTACATGACTTAAATGTTCCCATTTCGTTTGCAAACGTCAAAACTACTTCCCCTCTTTGCATCTGTTTTTGGTGATCCAATCCTAAAGAGATGATCCTTGCAACATTACCAATGCCAGTAGACATCTGACACAAACCCAAGCCTGCATTGCACATCCAGTGATCCAGAATACATCTATAACACAAGACTGCAGGTCTACCTCGACACAGATGGTCTCTGATGCAGCTTTGGCAGTACACACATGCTTATTTTGAAGAAACCCTTAAAGTAGCTTAAACCAATCACCCTGCTGGATGCACCCAGTTCCCAGGGCGTTATGTCTATTAACAATAATAATTCTCTGTGACAGCTGACTTCCTCCTGCAGTGCCATGCTTCTTTTCTTGACACCTTATCACTTTCTCTAGATCCACAAAGACACAGTGAAGCGACTTCTGATCTTCTCCAAGCTTCTCCATCAACACTCTCAAAGCAAACACCACATCTGTAGTGCTCTTTCTCAGCATGGAAGCCATATTGCTGCTCACTGTTCATCACCGCTCTCCTTGACACAGCTTCAACAATTCTTTCTCATATCTTCCTGGTATGACTCATCAGCTTTATCCTTCTGTAGTTGCTACAGGTGGCAACATCAACCCTGTTCTTGAAAATCTGTATCAGTGCACTTCTTCTCCATTCCTCAGGTATCCTCACACTCTCCAGAATTGTGTTAAACAATATAAACAATCGTCCACTGCCTTATCTCCTAAACATTTTTGTACCTCCACAGGTATGTCATCAGGACTAACTGCTTTTCTACTCTTCATCCTCTTCTTAGTTGCCCTCACCTTCTCCTCACTAATCCTCTGCACTTCCTGATTCAATAACTGTCCTTCCCACATCCATCCGCCTCCCTCTCTCAGTCTCTCTTATTTTTCTTCATTCATCTTCATGTCATCTGTTTTTAGAATTAGTAATTCAGGTACTTCCTTAGTGTTTACTCTCTTATCCACTTAATGGAAACTGGAATTATTGTGCTGTGTTATGTACATTTTGGGAAATACACTTATTTGTTTTCATAGATAAGAAGATCAATACAACTCTGTCTGCAAATGAAATTAAGCTGAAGGCAGTCAGGTTGAAGTCATGGAAGCCATGAATCTCTTAGCTCATGAGACTGATTTCTTTTATGATGTTTCTGTGGCTTGGAATGCCATTTAAATGATATAAAAATAAAGTAATGGAGGCTATAGCGAATCTAGGCTGAGATGACGGTGTCGGTGCTCAAACTCAGGAAGCTAGACTACCTTAATTCTTTTAGAACCCTCTTCTGCATTCATATTGATCGTTCCTTCTGGAAACTCAAAGATGAAAGAAGACGTGGCAGGCCTAGAAACTATCAAAACTATCTACACTCGTTGGAAGTCATGTCCTTAAGAAATAGTAAGCAGTACATCAAACCCTGACACAGGACACAGGCACCACAGACCCTTCAGTTTATCAATCTAGTATTCACTGAAGCCTAATCAGAAATGGTCTCATTGGAAAGGTAGCTGTCAATCAGGAAACCATTCTTAAGTAAGGGAAACAGAGAGAAAAGGCTGAAGTGTACTAAATTACACAAGAACTGGACTAAAAATCAGTGGCAACAGGTCTGATGGAGTGATAAATTCAAATTTGAAAATTCTGGTTAAAATTCTGGACAGAGGAAGTCAACAGAGAGGCACAGCAGTGAGCTGTACCTCTCTGTCTGGACTCTACACGTGCCCCAGTGGGTGTTTTTATTAAAATTATGCAAAGTGATGCTTGCTCAGTTGCTAACATGTCTCATATAAGTCTCATACCCTGGTTACATAATCAACCTCTGAATTTCCTGTAAAAAGTAAAGCGTCTTTGGAAGTCCACTGGTTTTGTAGACCATTGTGAATTCTTCAAAGAGCTCCTATGCTCTTAAAATGAGGCAGTCAAAAAGGCTAGATCCTTATATTTCTATAATCTTATGAACTGTCATAAGATTTATCCCAGGGTATTATTTGATACTATAAACCACATTGTTTCTCTTCAACATCAGCATGCCGCGCTACTTTCTGATGACGACTGTGACACATTTCTCAATCACTGTGTAAATAAGGCGATGAACCTGAGATCGAAAATCTCCTCAAGTCGCTCACCTTATGAAGATGGTCCTCAGTGCACTGAGTCATTTATTTCTTCTTCACCAATTTCACTTAATGACTTAACTTCAGTAATATTGAAGTGCTCCTTAGACAAATTACCTTCTTCTATCCTATCTGGGAGTTTCATCAGCATTGGTCCTTTATTGCTGTCTATCATTAACATCTCACTGAGGCAATGTTGTTTTCCATCCTATTTTAAACATGCTGAGGTAACTCCCCTACTAAAGAAAACTAAACCAGCGCAAGTAATAATTATCACCATATTTAAAAATTGCTAGTAAATTATTAGAAAAAAATGGTAGAAAATCACTTCAGATCTTTATTATGCAAATGACTGATTTTTTACCCCTTTCAGTCTGACTTTCAAAAGCAGCACTCCACTGAGACCACTCTCTTGAAGGTCTATAATGATCTGTTAATGGCTTTTCATGCAGGAGATTGTTCTGTAATTATTTTACTTGATCTTAGTGCAGCTTTTGATACCACTGACCATAAAACCTTACTTAATAGGCATAAGGTTTTAACTGTTTTTTCTGTCTCTGCGTCAGACTAGTTTTCTTTTTACTTATCTGATAGGACCTTCTCACTAACCTATGGGGTTCCACAAGGTTCAATCTTGGGGCCATTATTACTTTCTTTCTACATGCTTCCTTTAGCTGACATTATTTTTTCTTTTAAAAACATTTCTTATATTTTTTAGGCTGATGACTTTCAGCTGTATATGTCTTTTCAACCCAGTATCACAGAAAAATGTGTAATAGACACGCCAATCTACCATGTACATTTCACGCTTTTTGCCTCTCCACAAGTCTTCGATAAAGTTTCCCAGCATTATCAATTGCCTTGGTTCTCTGTCACTGAATGTAAAGCCTTATGCAATAAATATTGGTGTCATTCTTGACTCTGAAATCAAATTAGTTAGTTATGCCCTATTAAATGTGTCTATTAAACATTAAAGACTTTTAACTTTCTTTAATTTTTAATTTTCTGTTGCCTTAACAACTGTAATTTTCTTTATGTATGAAGCTGCCACTCAGCCTTGTACCAGTACGAGATGCCACATCTTCCCTGTAGAAGATTCTTTTTTTTTTATTTTAAGTAAAGAATTATTTAAACATTTTTCATTTGTTTTATAAGTAATATAGGTGCAGAAACCCTCTCATATAACCTGGTGCCTGTCCGTGAAAAGCTCTCCAAGTCAGTAAAAGAATCATGCGCTCTGAAATAAACCAGAAGCCAATGTAGCTGCATCAAGATTGGAGTTACATGTCAAAACTGGGAGGATTTTGCTGGAGCATTTTAAACAACCTGCAACCGTTCTAGGGAGGTTTTGCTAAGATGTATATAGTGCATTGCAGTAATTCAATTGTGACGAAACAAAAGCATGAATAATAATTTCCAGTTCAGAATGTGACAAAATGGAGTTTAATGGAGCAATATTTCTTAGATGATGAAAACAGGAATGAACAACAGACATTGACATGTGCATCCAAAGTAAAACCAGAATCAAAGGTTATACCATGGTGTCTAACAGAGGTTTGTGCCAAAAACAAGATGTCCAAGTGTCTCCTTTATCCCAGACATGCATTTTTCTGGTGCAATGACAATTATTTCAGTCCTTCATTGATGGCACCAGATTATTTTTCTCAAAATCTGACCTCAAAACTAATTCCAGACCCCTTACATCTGACTACTCACTGCTCTCCACTGCTTTGAGAGATAGGGATCAGAGGACAGGCACAACGGCAGGCTATAAGAGAATTAGCTAACACTGCTGAGAGGACCAGTCACTGGCTATGGTTAAAAAGGGCTGACATCCCTTGGGCAGCTAAGGCAGTCAGCTAACCAGGAGAGAAAATAAAATATTCTGCTCTTCTTCCCTTCTCTGGGAGGCAGTTGGGAGGTGGAGCGTACAGCCCGATCCGGCGGGAAGGTGTGGGAAGCCAGAGCTGGCCCCTTCCGGCTCTGTTTTCTGCTCTCTCCTATCTTGTCCCGTTTGTCTTACTTCTCTTTATCACCTTTTCTATCCCTCTGAAGAAGTGAGGTTCCATAAATGCTAAAGACGTATTATTTCTCAGTTGCAGTGAATAGATAGGAGAAAATAAACTGTAGAAAACTAAACAGAAGAAAGAATAAGAGAAATACGAATTTAACATGAACCAGTGACACACTCCAGGGCCTGATCAACCCCGGCAGGGCCTCCTTGGATGAGGGTGTCTAGTGATAATGGCTGAAACACCCGATGAATCCAAGGTCCACCACTGACGATGTGTCCCAAATCTTAATATGATAATCTAGATGAGATCTAGATTGAGGCAATGATACCACTGCGCCACCCAATATCAAGATATGTTATCTAGATGAATAATGGCATGTTCCTGTTACGAAATGTTCCTCTCACATCTTTCCAGTGGAGTGTTTTGTATGGCCACAAACACACACACACATTCACCTTAACACAGACACACAATTCAAAGTTCAAATTTTATAGCCTGCAACTGTTGACTGTGTGGTTTCAGTTCTGACATCCCACACACTGTCCACGCAACTTCACTAAATGTAACATGTTTGTGTATTTCTGTGTGTGTCTGTGGGTGCGCGTGTGTGTGTCGGCATTGTCTTTGCATTACACAGCTCTCCTATTTCAGGAATTAATGTTGGTATCCTGGATCATCAGATCATCTTTTTTCTTTCCACACAGTGAGAGCTGACGTGACTGTTTCATGTTGTTATCACTGCTATCACAGTGATATGAAATCTAATACTGGGCCATCATGAGGCAAGTTTTATTAAGTTTTCTCCTTCAGCTCATCAAAATTTTGTCTATAATAAGATATGCATTGTGTGAAAGTGATACTTATAATGACATTGACACTAAATGGTTCAGCGCTGTAGATCGCAGGGATAATATTTAATATTATTTGAATACTTTTACTGAAGATAAGACAAGGAGATTTATTTCCTAATAACCTTAATGATTACTGCTCTAACGAGGCCTCAGTGCTCAGTGGATGGTCTTCACTGTGAATAGAAATATGAACTGATTTAAACTTAATTGTCCTGAGCAATTTGCTTGGTTCCTATTCAAAATCCTCATTTATTAATCTTGTTTTGCAATAATTCAGAAAAAGGAACAAGGATGCCAAACAATATTTTTACTGGAGAATTTTATGAGAGACAAAAAAAAAAAAAAAAAAGGAGGACATTCTTCCGTAGCTCATAAACTGAAGAGCAAGGTTTGGTAATTTACATGAAAAATGTAATCGATACACACTGAATTTCACGAGATAGCACTACATCTTCAAGAGGAATTAAAAATACACTTAACACATTATAGCAATACATTCTGTGGCAAAATCTTATAGAGCAGGTGATATTGCTTTTTTCTACCTGCAAATGTGACAGTGAAGGTTTAGATAGTTTACAAAGTCATGAACAGACAGTTACCCTATAACAATTATGTGACAAGTTACTGGAATCGTTTAGCATACAGATGAAGAACAAAACTAGTGGGAGAACTTTGTTGATGATGATGGATGGAGTGCAGCAGAGGGGGCTGTTCCAGAGCTGAGCCCACTGGAGAATATTAAAGAGGAGACCAGACGCAAAGACACTAAGCTGGGCTGGAAGCTGTTAGCACTACTGAAGCAGTATAACCTGATGTTGAGTGAACGACTCTTAAATATGCAGCTGGCTGATAAGCCGAGGGAGAGCAGGTGTGCTAGCCAGAGATCCAGTCGAAGCCGGTTGCATGACCTCATAGCTGTAGTAAGACTTACCTGCTCACACACCAGACCTCAGGGAAGAGAGACAAAGGAACTGTTGGAGGATAAGTGAGGAAAAGTCAAAGAAAAGGGGAGAAAAACGAAGGAAAGGCAGAAGTATCAGGGCACGAGGGACCATGATGGCTATGTTTTGGGTATGATGGTACATGCACACACTCAGAAGGTGAAAACAATAGTAGTAACACCCCTGAAGCTGTTAAAGAACTGCAGTGGATGAACATTTCAGTGTGGCTTTGCTCACAGTGAAGCTGCATAAACACGAGCTGAACAAAACCAGGATATTAATAAGACTAAAGGCCATCTGACGCATTGTGTAAATTAGAGAACTTTGGAGTTACCAGGCGGAGTGGTTTATAATCCGGGAGACAAAATTATGCAGCCTTTCATCGTGCTCTTGGCAGCAGTGCCTTTCTCCTGGATAGAGCTCTGCACACACAGATGACATGTTGGCAGTCAAAACGTATCAAAAATCGTTAATGGGTACTGCGTAGGTGTAGGTTTGTGCTATTCTTGGTTTCACATTGGTCATAAGTATTAAAAAAACCTTTCACTGCAGCCATTTTTTTTCCCCACAATTGTTCCTCTTTGCGGTGAACTCACTGCAGTTTCCTTCGGCAGTCACACAAACTTTGTCACTCAGTCAACATTTGACCCCTGAAAAGCATAATTTCCACTGCTCTTTGGTGGACTTAATGCAAGTGAATCTTCCCACAATCGTTTGCTTTTAACAGCCAGAGAGTTACAGAAAGGGTGGTGTTTGCTTATTCTGAATACAGTACGACATTGTGAAAGCAAGTATGTCACAAAACGGCTGTGTGCAAGCAGGAGAACGCAAACTCACCAAAATGGGAACTTGACTCAAAAATGCAGCTTTATTTGCTGAGCAGAAGTAAAGG
>NW_005187405.1:775884-779436 GCF_000239375.1 Pundamilia nyererei
CCCCCAACTTTTGCACATGTCGAGGAGCGTGTCAGGCTACATTTCACTGTGTGTTATACTTGTATAACTATGCATGTGACAAATAAAGAACCTTGAACCTTGAAGAAGACTGGGCAGCAAGGTGAGAAAATTATTACCTCAAGTTATTGATGAGGAACATGGAATACATTGTTTTTCCACTGAGTCCTGTGAAAACTTTCCTTTTAACATGACTGTATGTGGTCATCTTTTCTCATTTTATAGTCCATTACTATAGTTTTCCTTTGGTGATACATAGTTCCCTGAAATCTTGCATGCCAGTGACGAGGTCTACCGAGCCATTTGAAGGTATCCAGCTTCCTTCAGCTGGCTCCAGTTTCCAAGGGAAAGGAAAAAGCCAGTTTCTGCTTTCTGGTCAGACCATCATGGAACTGCTTAGTAGTTTATGGAACCGGCTTACAATTTCAATATTAAATGCATTTCGTTATGTAAGTGAAATTAAAACTGGATGGAAAATCTGTTATTTCTATGTGCTTTAAACTGGTTACTTTTTCCGATGTACTATATGCTGAGAGTCTGGTCCACATATTAGTCATTACTACACCTTGCTTTTTTTCAAAACTGTCTATTCGGTTCACAAGTCAGGTTCTGTTCTGCATATTTCCTTGAGAGCATTAATGGATGTTTGGCCAACTTATCCACTTTCTGACCCTTCAGGCCAGGAGTTGGCGTAAGGTGATCCAGATCAATATGGAGTTAACGGAAGTGCGGAGGCAAACAGACCAGAGCTTCATCTCCCTCCTGCAGGCAGTGAGGGTGGGGAGGTAACCCTGTTTCGTTATCACATTTTGTTTTGTTCAAATAATGTAATTGCACCTGAAATGGTATTACATTACGTATACTAAGTGGTTTCTACTTATGTACATATGTTATAAATGTCCTTGTAGCTGTTAGGAGCACTGCAGGTCTGTTTTCTTCCAAACAGCTTTGGGATTGCTCTGATTGGCCAGGAAACCTGTTAAAGGAAGTCAGTTAACACAATTCAGGGTGACACTCTGTGTCATGGTCCACTCAGGGTTCAGACCTCAACCTGATTTAAATTCTGTGGTGGGACATTAAGAGAACAACCTAATCATAGTGCAAGGTTCAAGTCTTGATTACATATGGGGAAGGTTGCATCAGGAAGGCCATCTGAAATTCTGCGGTAAGTGGATGAAGTGGTAGGGAGTGTTCCCACGGAGGAGAGAGGGAGACAATGTCAATGCCAATGGACATGCTGGTGAAAGGAAAAGAGGTGATGAGAGGGTGTTAAGTGGGTAGAGAGATGAGAAATGCAGATGGACAGATGGTAGTGGACTTTGGAAGGTTGGAAATGGCTGTAAAGAACATATATTTCAAGAAGAGGAAGGAACACAAGGTGACATAAGAGTGGAGGAAGCTGCACACAGGTGGACTACATCTCATGGAGGTGCAATCTCAAAGAGATATGAGGCTGCAGGGTGGCATTGAGGAAGAATAATATTAGGCAGTATCAAATGTCTGTTTTCATGAACTGGCAAATCAAGAAGAAGAAGCAAGAGAAAACACATGCAAGGTTATGCAGAGTTCAGGGAGCAGTTGAGACAGACTCTGGGTGGTAGGGAAGAGTTACCAGATGACTGGGAAAGTACCAAAAGGTGTTTGGTATGTCTACTGGACAGAGGAAAGAGGGCAAGGAGACTTTAGGTCGGAATGAGCAAGTACAGGAAACGAAGAGGTTAGCAAAGAAAAAGTGGGATAGTCAGAATGATGAAGAAAGTAGACAGGAGTGCTGGGAAGCTAGGTCTACATCAAAGAGAGAGGTGGCAAGACTAAAGGAAAAGTCTTACAGTAAATTGTGAGGTTGGACTGTAAGGAAGAAGTAAAGGGTTGATTATATCAATTGGCTAGAGAGAGACTGGAAAGGATGTGCAGCAGATTAGGGTGATTAAGGATGGAGATGGAAATGTGCTAATGAGTGGAGGGAGTGTGTTGAAGATGGAAGGAGGACTTCGAGGTGGGATTAAATCAGAGATCTGCTTTCAGTCCCTTCTTGTTTCCAAAGTTGATAGATAGCCAGACGGATGAGGTCAGGCAGGAGTCTTTGTGGACAATGATATTGCAGATGACTTTGTGATCTGTAGTGAGAGTAGCAGGTGGAAGCGAGCCGGGAGAGATGGAGGTGTGCTCTAAAGAGAAGAGGAATGAAAGTCAGTAAAAGCAAAATAGAATATACGAGTGTGAATGAGAGGGAGACGGGTGAAAAGGTGACTAAGTAAGTACCAAAAGGTGTCAACCGTTCAAAGCAACAGACAAGGCACAAGAGAGGTGAAAAAAGATAACAGCAAAGTCAACATTTACAAGATGGTAGGGAGACTTGCTGTGATTATAAGGTTATATTGCTTTAATAGTCTAACAGCCTCCAGCTTCAGTTTATCTTCTTTGGAGCTCCTCTCCTAATATTCTCCTTGCTGGTCTCCAGTGGGCTCAGCCCTCTAACAGTCCCCTCTGGTGCACTCCATCCATCATCAGCACAGTTCTCTGTTACACATTCCCACTAGTTCTGTTTTTCCTCTCTATGCTAAACAATTCCAATAATTTGTCACTTAAATGTGTAATATGTATAGTGTATTTTTATTTCCTCTTAAATAACAGTAAATAGTGTTATGTTATGAAATTCATTGTGTATCAGTGAATTTTCATGTCACTAATCAAACCCTGCTCCTCAGTTTACAAGCTAGGGAACTTCACCTGTGAAAATAATGACTGCAATCCTTTTTCTTTTTTCTGAACTACTGCAAAACAAGATTCACAGACGAGGATTTTGAAGAGAAACCAAACAAAATGCAGAACAGAGACTTCTTTTGTGTTCACAGTGAAGACTATTCACTGAGCACTGAGGCATCGTTAGTGTAGTAATAATCAGTTTTTATGATTTTGTAGTTTTCTTTTCTTTTAAATTTTAGTTTGAGGTTTTTATTGCTCATATTTCAGTGTAGTTTCAGTTTTTCACCTTTTGAAACCAGTTGACTCCCAGTCTTGACATTTAAAGTGTGTGTGTGTGTGTGTACTATGTTAACATATCTTTGTGCGGACCAACTGCCCTTATGGGGACAAAATGCCCGTCCCAATGAGTTTGAAGGCATTTTTGAGACTCAAAATGTGGTTTTAACGTCAGGGTTACCATTAGGTTATGGTTAGGTTTAGGCTAAGGGTTAGGGTTAGGCATTCATTTTTGATAGTTAGGGTAAGGGTAAGTGGTTAGGGAAAGTATTATGCCAATTAGACGTCCCGACTAAGATATGAAAACATGACTGTGTGTGTGTGTGTCCTCACAGTGATGAGAGAATTTGTTTTTCTCGTGTTGTAAGTTTTAAATCATAAGCTACACAGAGGACAGTAAACTGAACTGAAAGGACAAAGAGGACAGATTCTTAACGGGAACATTATTCATTTAGATTATTTTAGATTATTTTGAAATTTTGTGGAGGATTAGAAATAGGTGCATCAGAAGGAGCTCAGGTTGAGTGGTTTGGAGACAAAGTTAGAAAGACA
>NW_005187405.1:780372-783538 GCF_000239375.1 Pundamilia nyererei
CACCAACACCTCTAACAGATCTCAGGATCTCAAGCAGATTTGGAGCATATTCAGAGAGGATGGCAGATGAATTTCCCACTTGACTGTGCTATGATCTCCAGGCTCCTCAAATATGAAAACAGCTCACAGATGGAAATGTGTCGGACACACAAACACTGTATGCACATAAACAAACTTGACTGAGGCACATATGTAGCAGGGCATGTGTGGGATGTTAGTGCTGAAAAATATGAAACACTGACATTGAGCTTTGGTTTGTTCGTACGTGTGTGTGTGAGTGTGCATTTGCAAATGCTCGAAGGACAGATGTGTATGGCCTTCGGAGTTTACCACAACAGCAGTGTACAAGAAAACAACACTGTAGCTTTATAAGACGCAGATTATTTTTGGCCATTGATTGGAATCCACTGGTAATGCAGAAATGAAAAAGCTAGTTTTAAGACAGTTTTAAAAATAGTCTTCTCCAGAGGTTAAAGGCATTGCCAGAAAAACAAATAAGACTTAATTGGCGTACAGGGACAAAGAAAGAGCTCCAAATAGGGGAAGCTTAGGTTTACAGACATTAAATGAGCCTTAGCCTCCCTGGTGGAAGCATCGTGGCAGGCTGCAGCAGAGCAATGTAAAGAGTTTTGATTGAATATCAGTTGTGGGAAAAGAAAAATAAGATGAAGGCACATGATGACATAACGGCAGCACAATACCACTGGCAGCGCTGAACTGGGAGACATCACCATCCAGTTATAGCAGTGGAGTGCACGTCACGAACGCGGTGACATCACCACTTTAATTCTATCACTTTTCCCAGAAAGGAGACATGTCGTCAGAGTGGGGTTAAGTTAAGGGGGCGTCTTTATTTCTTTTTCTGTGCACACTTTGTTCTTTGGGGGTTTCTACACAAATAAAGCACTTTTTGCTTTTGCCACATTAAGTTTTTCTTGTTCATTCGAGGCAAATTTCACCTGAGGGGGAAAGAAAATAGAGAACCTAATAGGAACTATTAAACCTCCAGGGCATCCACGTACATCACGGTGAAAAGTCTGTCCTACATTTCTTTCAAAGGGAATACTGAAATAACGTATAAACAAGATTAAATCTCATCTATGACTAACTGCAGGTCTGCCTTATAAAAGCAACAATGATGAGAAGCGCTGGCATTCTGTGGGTGGGTTTGTCTTAGTCCTTTTACACAAAGATAAAGCAACAAAGGAGACAGAATGTAGAGACTTGATAACTCTTTTGTGTCTTGCATGCACATACGTTGACAAATAAACTGAAATCTGAATCGCTGTGGCTTCCATAACTTGTGTGCAAGGTGCAACTCTTTGTCCTACCACCTGTACATGATGGGAAGTTTGTAGGAATTTTGCCAAATGACCTTTGCTGAAGCACCCCCAAAATGAATCAAAGTATCCCCAAATATTTCTTACTTTTTTTGACAACATTTGCTGTTTGTGTGACACACTACTAAAAATATAAAAACCATACAGTACTTTGTTGAGACGCAATATTTTAAGAACAAAAGTATAGATACCATAGATGTTCCAGCTCGCCTCCCCCCTGCTCTGGCTCTAGCTCCCTTTCTGCCAGAGCGATGGTGCCTGAGACGCAGTGGAGCGGAGGGGTGAGTGCCTGGCTTAAAACAGGACATGTTAGCTTACCCTTCAGTTACTCTTAGTTAGGTAGGAGTCACACCATGTTTCTTTTTAGCTGAAAAACATTACACCCAGGTAACCTGCAGTGTTGAAAACGTGTTTTCCGACGATGTTTGCTACCCTACAATCCGTCCTAGTCTGTAGTAAAATTTGCGACATCACACCGTCCTGTTGCTCCCATTGAAATACATACCGCCTATTTAAAATCTAAAACTTAAAATTGCCCATAGCCTGCTGTTGTTACCACTGTCCTGTTTGAAATGGAATGAGAGAAACTATTTATTTTGTCATATGTACATGTGTCGATATTAAACCCAAGTATAAACCAGCGTTTCCTGGTGTTAGTCAGGAATTGCTAATTGGGATTCAGGCGTGTAGTACACACTGAGGAAGAGAGCCAGAGATTAATAATAGCTAATGATTAAATACAGAACGGTCTATAAACACACAGTGAATGAACAAAAGGAGAGTCGAGAAGAAACACTCAATGCATCATGGGAAACCCCCAGCAGCCTTGACCTACTGCAGGATCCTAAGAGAAGATTAAGGGTCACCTGATCCAGTCCTAGCCAAATGCTTTATCAAAAAGGAAAGTTTAAAGCCTAATATTAAAAGTAGGGAAGGTGTCTCAGCACACTCTGAATGGTGTTAATTTGAAACTGTCTAATAATTAGACTAATTTTAGTGATATTGCACAAATGCAAGAAAGCATTCCTATATAATTGTTTAAAATGCACATTAAAGGAAAGATCCTGGTCAAAATTAATGACTCCAAGATTTCTCACAGTGTAATTGGAGGCCAAGGAAATGCCATCCAGAGAAGGGATCTGGTTAGACACCATCTAATGCTTTGCATTGCACTTGGTGAAGCAATCTGCATGCCTGGGTGCTTGATATCATACATCTGTGGCCATGAAAGTGATTAGAAAATGTGAATTCAATAATTTGGATGAGCGAGTGGTTACTTTTGCTAATATAGTGTAACGTTAGAACTGAAAACAGGACACAACAGCTAGTCCACCAATTTGTAAAAGCTTACCAGATGAACTCATGTGCTCAGCTGAAGTTGCTTTACACGTTCCCCTGTGAACAGGTGATATCACATTATCTTGCCAGCAGTTAAGCCAGTATGACAACGTTCATTTTGTTTGCAAAGGCATCACATGCTGATCAATAGCCAGCTTCTATATTGATCCTGTGTTGAAGACAGAAACAACTCCTGGGATTTTTTTTTTAAATGTAACAACCATTGAGAATCTTCTAAAGCTGCTCTGTGTTATTTCACAGTGAGAACTGAAGTGCCCTCTAAAAGTCATTAACACCATTTAACCAACTGTTGTTTGCCACACCTGTAATGGCCAACCTTCCTTTACAGCCAGCGTAATGAATTTGCTCAACAGGATCTCAGCATCCTTCAGTACTGCTTATGACCTCCAAGGACAATTGATTAGTGGGTCTGAGAAGTGATCAGTGTTGGTCAAGTTACTTGAAAAAAGTAATCAGTAACTAATTAC
>NW_005187405.1:784071-794637 GCF_000239375.1 Pundamilia nyererei
TTTTTCGCTGTAAAAAGAAGTTTTCTTCCCACGCACAACGGACACTAATGTTTTTGTCACTTTTTATGGGATCAAACTCAAAGTAAGGTCAGTACTTCCACGCTCATACTCTCTCCCACAATCGATATGTGATCCATTGTTGATCTGCACACAGCTGTTGTCACTAACAGCACACTTGCTTACATCACTGTCGTGAGACATTCTCGCAAAAAAATCAGGGTTTTAGTAAAGCAGTAACGCAGCGTTCCTACGGGAAAGTAACGGTAATCTAATTACCGTTTTTGCAATAGTAATCCCTTACTTTACTCGTTACTTGAAAAAAGTAATCAGATTACTGCCCATGTCTGGAAGTGATTAAAGCCCTGTAGTTTGAATAGGGATCGTCCGTCATGTATTGGGTGAGAAACACAGACAAAGCGTTAAACCCATGTGTGCTCAGTCGAAGGGAGAAAGAGTATACTATTGTGTGAGCATCAGAGCTGCTGATCTCTGAAGGCGTTTGGTTATTACAACAGAAAGGGACGCTTCAAACCCACAATCGAACACACACCCAGGAGGCATCTGTCCCTGACGGCGGGACAGGAATCCACTTACACCGACAGAGACGGAGAGTCTCTGCAACAGCGCACCGTCAGACAAATCTTACTCCTATTGTATATGATGAATTCTTTCATTTCCACCGATTAGATTATCCTGCTGTTTCCGCTCTGTGTGTTTATGTATGTTTGTGCGTGTGTATAAAGCAGCATTGTGTGGAAAATCAAACATTAAAATCGATTTTAATATTGAGATGTATGTATCTGAGTACTTCCGTTTTTTTCAGGGATAACATTGTGCTTTCCATTTCACATTAGTAAATAATTCTACTTCAGACTTTATATAAAAGTGTCAGAAATGATTAGCAGCATATAAGTTTGACAATCAGCAGGGAAACATCAACAACGCTCTCCACCGTTATCAGTGTTTACCATTAGAACTAAAGCAAAGACTTCAGCAGAACGACTTGTCACTGTGTGGTTAGTTTGTGAATCACCACCTCGATAAGAGATTCGTTCTTGACAATTGCAGCAAACGTCCACTGTTTTTTGAGCTCCTTTTAGTTTGCTCTAACAGTCTGTGCGTAATTAACTCCCAATTAGCAAGGGAGCGGCTCCTCATCACTGACGTACCAGTGCAGTCTGACTCCTAGGCTGCTCTGGTTCAATCCAAACGCTTTGAAAAAAATATGAACGGATTAAAGACTAAACAACATTTAGAGAAGTAGTAAATTATTCATTATGATGACTTCTGAAATTATAATTTCACCCACAGGCTAATTCCTCTCGACATTTAGTCGATCTTAGTGGAATGACTAATCCGATGTATGGAGGTATGTATGAACGTATAGGAGAGAGAAAGGAGGCGATCGAGCTTGCGACGAGGCTGATAGCAATCTCACAGCTCACTGAACGTCAACTTCAAATTCAGTTTTAATACACACTCCCCCATCTTTGTTTGCCGCAAGTCAGATATTTATCTGAATAAGTAAAGAGATTCATAAATAAATGCATTTAGTTAACCAAGTGCAACTTCCTGTAAATGAAACTGGGTGGGGTTTGATAAATTGGTGGGCAACCGTGTACTGTGTTGACTCGTAGTCAGGTCTTCAGTAAGATGTTTAGACTGTGCATCTTGGGGTGCCGGTATGGTGCCAAAAAAAGTGATTGTAAACTGTTATAAATGACCTTTTGGCCTCTAATGTGTCAAATATGTGCCAAACATATCTCTCATGAATGGCATCCAATCATTTTCAGCCCGAAAGAACGTTCCACTTTTTGTGGCTTTTATATATCCGTTATTTGTGCAGGTAAAAAGTCTCATTGCCATTAAAACCGCACCAAACACAACATCACTTTTATATAAAGATATTTTAAGTAGCCAGAAAGGACTGGATTGATCATTATAGAATACAGAGTAGGCAAAATGACGCAGAGTCATGAAGATTTTTGCAAAACAGTCTTGACTTACAAACAAAAGCAAAAGTGTAGGACATAAAAATCACAGACAATCATTTCTTGGAACAACACCTGAAACGTCTCGTGCATTGGATGATTTTTTTTTTAACTGAATGAAGCGTGTGCTACAAAAGACCCAAGGACTCTAAACAAGGAATTCAAAAAGAACCCCTCATTATGCAAACTCTTAACACGGTTCGCTTATCTGTTAGGGCTGATTCACTTGACAAGCATCACCGTCATCACAAGAATATCTCTATTTTTGTTTCTGATTTCCCATTATGTCATATTTCGGTGTTGAGCTCAACCTCACTCAGACTGTTTTGCCTCGGATAGGGCCACATTCATGCGACAATACACCACAGATTAACATTAGTGGCTGTAGAGCCATCAATTTAGCTAACAGCAACATGGACAGCTTGTTCCCTCGAGTCCTCTTCAACAGAGACATGTGCACCTCCATGCTCGTTTGATTGATTGCCCTTTTCGCTGGAATGTGTGGATTTCATTTGATAGCACCGTGCTCGATTTTGACATCAGATTACACAAAAAAAAAAAGATATGAAAGAGGTGGGTGTATTTTTATAGTTTGTGAAGGAATGGTAGCTGTCTTCAAACTACAAAAAACAAAACAAAATAGCAACAAGCAAACAAAATCCGTTTCTCTTTGGAAGGTCAATCGATTGCATCTCAATCGGACAGCCACCAATAACCAATAGCCTGCTGAAGGTTGACTTTGGTGGGGAGTGGTGCCAGTTGCTGGGGAGGCGCTGACCTTGGTGCTGAAGTTTAGTTTTTGCTGATCTCCACCCTTATATGTGGACCATATAAAGAGGATACTGTTGCAAACTGCACGTCAGTGAGCCGTAATCCAGAGCATTCTCACATGATGTGAATCTCAGAAAGCCTCCTTATGAAATCGGTGAGAATCAGTGAGAGCTTGTATTTTTATTATGAAAATTTGTGATCATTATTTAAAAATTTCAGGTAAAATAAGTTATTAAAAACAGATTAACCTTTTGCTCTACGTGGCTGTAGAGATATATAAATGTAGCCTATTTAATGCGGTTATTATGGCGTACACTTTGTAAGTCCGTCCAAAAATTAGACAAAAGGAGTTTAATCACTAAACGATACCAGCTATTGTCATTTGCCTGGCGGCTTTAGTGAGCTGAGACTAATGGAGTTTTACTTGCGGGGTTAATAAGGCCATCGGGGAAAAGACGCATGATTGTACTTTGGCTGGAGACATGAGATCCTCGGAAACCTGCGCGCTTCCAGCCCGCACGTCACTGTCCTGACATCAGCACAGAGCTTAAATACCAGCAAATCCGAGTGGTGTACAACAAAAACAGGCACACCTGTTGTGGTTATGCCGGGATCCGAACACAGTGCTGGAACACAACATACGTTTCACTGCTGTGTGCTTTATGCGTTTATGAGCACAAGATTCCACGCAATGTGATTTTTTTTCCTCTCCATTTTTTTGGAGAAGCACTTTGTTTTTTTTCAGAGCGACTTTTCTGAAGGTCACTGAAAGTCCTTCGCGCTTTAATCTTCGTGCATTGTTACTGCTTTTTTGTTTTGTTTAATAATGATCAACCACACTGCCGCGTTTGAAGAACTGGACACAAACGTTTCTGAGCCGTCACAGCTTCTCTCGCTTAACCAGAGCGCTTTCCCTGCGCTTCGGCTCGAGTACAAGTCTCTGATCACTTCAGCCACCATGTTCGCCGTGGGCGTCCTGGGAAACCTCATCGCCATAGTGGTGCTGTGTGTCTCCAAAAAAGAACAGAAGGAAACCACTTTCTACACGCTGGTCTGCGGTATGGCCATCACGGACCTGTTGGGGACGTGCTTCACGAGCCCGGTGGTAATCGCCACGTACGTGTCTAGCCGGTGGCCAGGGGGAGCGCTGCTCTGCCACTTCTTTTCCTTTTCCATGCTTTTCTTCGGCTCCGCCGGCATGTCTATATTGTGCGCTATGGCTGTGGAGCGATACTTGGCCATAAATCACGCGTACTTTTACTCCCAGCACATAGACCGAACCATGGCGCGGTTTGCGCTCCTGGTCACCTACCTGGCGAACATCGTGCTGTGTATTATGCCCAGTTTTGGATTCGGACAGCACGTTAGCCAAATCCCCGGGACTTGGTGCTTTCTCGACTGGAGAGCAATGGATCCGCTGGGAGCTTGCTACTCGTTTCTGTACGGCGGCGTGATGATTATGTTGATCGCAGTGACTGTTTTGTGTAACTTGGCGGTGTGCAGGACGTTGGTGGGCATGAACCAGAGGACAGGAATAGTCAGGACTGAGCTGTGTGAGCAGGGGTGCTCCCGTCGACGCTTCCCTCGGCTGCCTTCGGTCACTTCTGCGGCAGAGATCCAAATGTTCTGGCTTATGATCTTGATGACCATCGTATTCCTGGTCTGCTCTATCCCATTAGTGGTAAGGGCAACAGACTATTTGTTTCTATTTGTTCTCTTATGTCTGCACCCAGTGCACATTCAGTTACTGGTCTTAGCTTTATTTGATATCATAACTCAGATATCTTCTGTCATGCTTTTGTCTCACAGGTGCGAATCTTTGTTAACCAACTATATGGCCCATCTTACATTTCTGCTGGGATGAAGCCCGACTATCGCAGCGACCTGTTGGCAGTCCGCTTCGCCTCGTTCAATCCCATATTAGACCCCTGGGTGTACATATTGTGTCGCAAAAACCTGCTATTGAAGGGCTGCGAGAAGCTAAAGAGAACAGTTAACAGGGTCAGGGATGGAGGCGGCGACAACATCGGCTGGGCAGAGGGTCAAAACTCTCCACAGTCTTTAAACAGCAACGATACCAGTTACGCTTCCATACGCACATCCAGCTACAGAAACGACCGGGACCATCACGGACTCATCCAGAATAAATCTTTTACAGACTTTGCCCTGAGACAAGCGTGGGAGTACGACACGGCCCGTGTCAGCTTTCACCCGTTCAGCGTCGAATCGACCGCGACCCTTGGCTGTGATGACGAGGTGGAGGGTAACTCCAAACAGGAGGCAGCCAAGGCATCTCCAGGGCGCAGCGTAACGCCGCTGCTTCCTGCGCACATAAGGAGAATGGACATCGTTACCTGCACGTTCAGCACACCGAGCTCCTGTGAGTCTGCGAAGTGTCTCTGAGTGAAGTTCACGAACTCCCGACAGCAGTTTTCAAGCACCTCGGCCAAACCGAGGAAGATCTCCGAACTGTGACTTAATCACGTTTGATCGGTTTAAACCGCCAAGTGTCACATCGTGTAAAATAATATCCAGTAACAACTGCAGCAGTAATCAGCACGTCACCATTAACAGCAGGTAACAGTTTTCATATGATTTAACGTGAGCTGAAAACTAGCAAAGTGCTTCAGGTTTGATCCACGTGATCCAGCGCAGCAGTTCAACAGTAGATTGTGAACTGAAGAACCACGTCAGTTCCAAAGAATCACAGAGACCAAACATTTACTTCTTCATGCTGCTTAACCTTAAAAAAAAGTTTAGCCAGAACAGTATGTGGTAGATTTTTTTTTTACCGTAATAAAAGAAATTTCCAAACTTGGAAATTTAAATATTCATACCCCGTGGGTACAAATAAAGTGCGTGTCATTGTCATTTCATGGGTTTAAAACTCTTTAAATATGCGACGCCCTTACATGTGTTGTTGCACTACATTTCTTTTACGGGGGCGGTGTAATTTATTTAGTTATTTATTTTTTCTACATGCTGCCAACTCGCTCAGTGCCATGTAACAGTGCTTCATGATGCAGGTATGGAGGACCACGAATGTCTTTCGTGTTTTAATAACTGCTGTTGTAAAAAGCAAATGTGATCAAATCTTATTTTAAAATAAAGAAGAAGAAGAAAAAAACACTGTTCCCCTCACCTGTGTGAGCTCAGGTGCTTACTGGATGTGTTATTTGGTCTGTGCAGATAAATAAAGGCAGCGAAATCACCGGTTTTGCCTGTTCTGCTCAATAAAGAACAATAAGTTTTTAAAGCAGACATCACCAGCTGGCAGCAGACAGGTGGCAGGAAAGCAAGTTCCTCTCGCGTCAAAACGAGCATTGCAGTTCGCTTTAGATTCTAGTCCAGCAGGTGGCGCTACAGGATAATTCTTTGGCAAATTAAGTTGTTGTGGTGTTAGTTCACACCAGTAACTGTTGCACAGATAACTGGACAGAATAGTCTGAATAATAGGTGTACTAACATGATGTATATTATAAAAAAACTTTATTCCCTTAGAGGATAATAACATACAAAAATAAAGGAAGCTTTATAATCATCATAATAACAATAATAATAATAATAATAATAATAATAAGGACAGAGCGACATAGTGAGAGTATGAATGAGAACTAAAAATCACCTTCAAGGTCTTGTCGTCTAGATTAGGGATGCACGAGTTCTAAAATTCTGGGTCGGTAACAATTTAACTGATAGCTGGTAAAAAAAAAAATCAAACAAAGTTATTGCATTGTAAAACATAACTTTCAGTTCATATCTTAGAGCATTTAGTCAGCACAAAATTGCTGGGACTGATAGGACACAAAACATGGCCACTGGTAAGTATGTTACTTGGTCAAAGGCTGATATCAGTCATCAAGGCTGGGGTTATTCTGAAGACACATCGAGAAACTGTCTGAAGTTGAGTGTTTGGCTCACTGGGATTAGTTGTTCATACAATAACCTCAGTATTTAATGTTTAAAACAGAGCATCCACCAATGTAACAGCAAAGGAAAACCATAATTGATCCTCTTCACTACACACTGTACATACAATGCAGTATGTATTAAAGTTTAAATGACTATTTCCAGCACAAAGGTGACCACAAACACAGATATCTCACCAGACTCAATTATGTTAGATGCTCTCAAAGTAAACAAAATTCAATATTTATCAGTTCTTCCACATTGTTTCAATGTTGGTCCATTTTTGCCCAATATCTGTTAGTCTGGGATGAAAAGTAAATAAGAATTTGACCTCTTGGATATTGTTTTGCTCAATAGAAAAAAATATCAATAACCAGATTTTAGAAATCCAATCTACTTCTGCCTAGAAGAAACTGTTTAGCCAAAGTTTGACTTTCTGTGCTGGGTAAGTGTGAAAATCAGCATCTGGAAAAGAAAAAAATGTTGTACTTTATGTGAGCACAAGTAACTGTCGACATGAAAAGTGAATCTTGGCAATAAATAGATATTATCTACAATAGAGTTCATAAAAACAGCTCTCATATGAAGCCATAATAAATAAATAATAATTTATCCAAAATAAATATACTTTACTTTTATACAGTAATACATGAAGATGCATGGCATCCATCTGGCTGAGTTCACCTGAACATAGAGAAGACACAATGTAATGTCCCTGTCTGTGTGCGGGAAGAGAACGAATCTTGTGGAAACACCTGTTCTCACCGAGCATGAATGGTCTGAATGGAAACAAAGCATCCTTTAACTGTAAATTTTCTTTACATCGCTTGAGCTTCAGCCTTCAGGTCTCGCCCAAATGAAATCAAACACATGAAGAAGGTCTCTGTGTATAATAACCAGGCTTTAGTATCCTGCATTAATTACCGGTTATTCAGTTAAAAAGAATTCACCCTTTAATGAGGGAACAGTATCCAGACTGGGCTTCCCTAATGACCTCCCCCTCAGTCTCTTGATTTTGACCTTGGCCCTTAATGTCCAGCTGCGGCCAGCCCACTTCCTTCTCAGCAGGAAATGTATCAGGGAGGCAAACAAGTGGCCTCTTTTTCTTCTTCTTTTCTGTTTCTGTGTGAGACAGTGCCCCCATATGGCCAAATCCTAAACACGGGGCCTCACACACACACAGACACACACACTATCCAGCCAGAGGCTCTTCAGCTTTATCCATCCTGGGCACTTATCTGTTTGTACTCATCATTCAGCCCATGCACATGCAGCTGGCGGCAGAGAGCGATTGGATGGTTCTCCACGTGGTCTTGGCATCCATGAACGATACTGGCTCGTAGCGGTCGGGGCGGCAGCAGGGGTGGCTGCTGACCTTGCGGGCGGTGCGTCGAGGCAGCGAGCCATTCTCCAGCAGTGCTTTCAGTGCTAGGTCATAGTTTGTTCTTTCGGCCTGGCAGGAGCCTACACAGAACTTAAAAAGGACGATTTCATCCGAATCAAATCCCAGTCCTAGATCCCGAACCCTCATCTCCTTCTTCTCCACACGGCAGTGCCTGCTGCTCTGCTTCGGGTGTCCGTTTCTCCCCTTACCCTTTCTGTTCCTTGTTTCTGTCTCTTCTTCCTTTTCTTTCTTCTTCTTCTTTTTCTTCGATGATCCCTTGGGCTGAGGTTCTGTGGGATCAGAGGAGCGTGGTGATCGTCCTACCCAGCGACTGCTGGGATGGTCATCCAACTCATCCATTACAAAAGGGTCTGAAAGAGAAGGAAAGAAAGGAAATGGTAGGCTGGGAGTGAACACCAGTTTACAGAATTATGAGCAGTGGGGTATATTTCTCAAGTAATCTACAATCTCACGTCTGCATTTTAATATAAAATGACTTCACGTGTAAGTGTATTGTAAGGCCTGAGACACAAAGCAGGCTCAGACTTCTCTCAACCATCTTTCCATTCTAGTACTGCTCAGTAAAGCTTATGTGCTATGACTTATATAGTAAATGGACTGCACATGTATATATAGAGAGAGCTTTTTAGCGTTATCAGTCACTCAAAAACACTTTCCCAAGAGCTTCAGTACCATAAAGAGGGTGCCAAGTAGAGTAAGGGTCACTGTCTTCTTTCTGTTCCTTATCCTCCACCATTTCAGGCAGCGTCACAGGAAGCTGTCTCTCCTCCTGGTTTCCCAGCAGGCCCACAGTGTGGCCTGAGTCTGATCCCACACCAGCACCACCTTTCATATGAGCTCCTTCCACCAGAGGCAGCAAAGCAATGAGCACCCACAGCAGCACCTAAGAAGACAGAGTATGTCAGCTGGTTCTTATTTGATATATATTCTCTGTCTAACACATAAAAACATTTCCCTAAAATGTGTTATGTATAGTTAATAAAGTCCTCCGCTCTGGTCAGCTGGTTGTTGTGTTTGCAGGGGAAATGTGCCCTCTGGTGGACAAACTATGAAAGGTGAACCCTCATAACATGGTTGAAGGTTCTTCTTCCAGCTGTTATTTACAGTTTAATTTTCATTTGTCAGTCAATATAAATACCGATACCAATAGATTGATAATAATATCAACTTACAGACAATTCGGCTCTAATTGTCAGTACCCTCAGTACCTCTGAAAGTAAACGTCCCACACATTCTCCATAGGGATTTTGAGCCAGAATGTTGAGACTATCCAAAGCAGACCGAAACAATGACTGTGCTCCTGTAAACCACGAATCTGTTTTATCAACCTTATTTCAACAAAAAACATTTTTAATGGTGATGGCGTGGAAAAGAACTACTCTACCCACAATCGTAAAAGTGACATCTCTGCTTGTGGAAGCCGCTGTTACCGTGGAAATGTTTAAACCAGGTGTGGAGAACTCCTGCGGGTTTTAGATCTCACCCTGGGTCAACACACCTGAATCAAACGACTAGTTCATTACCAGGCCTCTGGAGAACTTCAAGAAATGTTGAGGAGGTAATGAAGCCATTTAAATCAGCTGTGTTGGATCAAGGACACATCTAAAACCTGCAGGACACTGGCCATTGAGAGCTGGAGTTTCCCCACCCCTGGTTTAAACCGTGTCAACATCAGGTCACGCAAAACTTCAGAAACAGCGTGAGTGGTGATTTTTTATTTTAAAAAGGATCAAAACACTGTATAATTTAGATGTGTAGGCTGTACACCATCTATCTTAACCAAATCCCACAGCTTTTCCATTAACATTGAAAATTCTCCTACCCTTCCCTCCCCTCAGGTTAAGAGTTTGGGTGTCATACTTGATAATACGCTTTCATTCCAGTCTCACATTAATTACATAACCCGGTTTGCTTACTTCCACTTACGTAATATTAACCGACTCCGTCCCTTCCTCACTCCCCATGCTGCTACCATCCTTGTCCATAGTCTTATTACGTCCCGTATTGATTACTGTAATTCCCTCCTATTTGGTCTCCCTAAAAGGTCCCTTCATAAACTCCAACTTCTTCAAAATTCTGCAGCTCGGGTCATAACTAGCTCATATTACTCCAGTTCTTCAGCAGCTTCACTGGTTGCCTGTAGAAGCCAGGATAAATTTTAAAATCTTACTTCTTACATACAAGGGTATCCATAAATCTGCTCCTTCATATTTGTGTGACCTGCTCCATATCACCACTGCTTCCCGCCTTCTCAGATCATCATCTGCTATTCATCTTACTGTTCCATCCTCACACCTTATCACTATGGGGAACAGAGCCTTCAGTCGCTCTGCTCCTCGGCTCTGGAGCTCTCTTCCTCCTGCACTAAGAAATATTGAGCTGGTTGGTATGCATCTATCTATCTATCTATCTATCTATCTATCTATCTATCTATCTATCTATCTATCTATCTATCTATCTATCTATCTATCTATCTATCTATCTATCTAT
>NW_005187405.1:794657-796217 GCF_000239375.1 Pundamilia nyererei
CTATCTATCTATCTATCTATCTATCTATCTATCTATCTATCTATCTATCTATCTATCTATCTATCTATCTATCTATCTATCTATCTATAACAGTTCTTTAATGTAGATTGTATAAGACATATTAAGACATATTAAGGTAAGTAGAGTAGTTCTATGGTTTCTAAGGCAGTGAGTTTTCAGAGAAGTGTAATTACAAACAAATATCAGTTAACACCAGAGGAATAATTTGCCTAACCACAAAACTCAGCTTTACAGATATAAAACTGATAAAGATAATAAGATTCTACTCGGAAGAGCTTCTAAAACACACAGGTTTTTAATAAGCCCCTCAAAAGAGCTGCAGCAGCAGCTTTGTCTCAAGCCTGTTTCATCTTCAGTGATATTTAAGTCAAATAACTGTGCTTTATTTCCGCCTTGGATCAAGCTCCGTCCGCTGGCTTATCATTTAGCACCGAAAGCTTCGGTGCTGACAGGGCTTCATGAAAAGCTCATTTCTGAGTCTGGTGGGGATGGATTTCATTAACAATTTATACACACACATAACTCTTCCTCTGGTTTATAGTGGTCTGCACAGTCAAACTGAAAACTTATAAGGTGAGCTTATATGTACAGAGGAGGATTTCATTTAAGTGAGTTTGAAAAAGATGGAGAACAGAAAGGAGGTGAAGAGAAAAACAGGCAGAAGTTGGAGGAGAGGTAAGTATGAGTGTGCTTGCTGCAGACAAACCTTGCCCTTTGCAGAAGTATCCGCCCTCCGAATCCTCCATCTGGTCCCACCTGGAAAGAAAGAGAGGGACAGAGGAATTTAAGAACAAGAACAAGGCTTCAACTTTCCTCCTCCTAGAACTCCACAAAACTCCGAAAAGGATAACATAAACTAAAGGGACAACATGCGGGCGATATGGTGTGTATACATTCACAATTGTCCAGATACTGTAAAAGAAAACAGGCCCATGGGCCCCTGAGCAAGCCGACATGTCACATAAATCACGTCCTCAGTACATGAGGACAATGTTTTGGTTGCTGCTTCAGTAAGAGACTAGTGTATGCTGCCAGTTACTGTGGCTAGTGTTGGCTTGTCTGTTCATACATCCATGCAAACAACCCCAGTCCGGCAACAAAAGCCAGTATCTGCAATTTACTTGTCAAAGGCATTCTTTAGGGTTATTCCTGTGGCAGAGGTACAAGCAGGGGGAACCAGGCATGGCAAGAGCACTTCACGGAGGTCCCAGACAAAAACCACAGAGATGCAGGACAGGTGATAAGAAGTGTCACGGATGCAGATGTTTATATATAGTACGTGCTGTGTGGAGGATTGTGCTGGCTGCGGAGCGCCTGCAACATGAGGTCATCAGGTTAAACTGTGGCCTCCCAAAAGGGGAACTCAAAGAAGATCAGACTATCACAAAGTTGTAGGTGTTTCTTCTTTATATTGCTTTAGTACTTAAGAAAAACATCTTTAAAATGCTCAACAAAGGCAGCTGGACACCAAAACAGTGGCTCACACTGCTTGGAAGCTTTAAAGATAACCAGTTCACAGGTTAAGTGAATAATTTGATT
>NW_005187405.1:797059-812184 GCF_000239375.1 Pundamilia nyererei
CTGGGTTAAAAACATGAGGTAATCTGGGTTAGAAATGTGATGTAATCTGGGTTAAAAACATGAGGTAATCAATGTTAAAAAATATGATGTAATCAAGGTTAAAACATGAGGTAATTAAGGTTAAAAGCATGAGATAATCAGGTGATGCTTAGTCTACAAGATGCCAAATCAGGGATTTTTATTTAAAAGCCTAAAGACCAAACTTTCACTTTTCACTTTCATTTAGTCTTTGCCTTCTTTGTCTCTTTTGTATTTCTGCTTAAATTCATTTTTTCGCTTTGTGACTATTTGTAAATGAAATTTCCCCGCTTGCCTGCTAATAAATGAATTACTTCAGCGATGTATGCTTGACTTGTTTAAATGTGACACGAACATGTTTTTTTCTGAAACAGCACTCTGCCCACAATTACCTCCAACATCTTTGAAACCACATCTATCATCTCTGAGAGGCTTTGTGTAACTTTGGCACTGAACTACATACAGCAACACTGCACGCCCACTGTAGCGTATTCCAGCGTGTACCGTTCACGTCTCTATAGATCTCGCCGATATGCAGCGCACCATGTTTATTTAACAGTCACAAAGAAGTTCTGTCTGTGCAGTGAGATGGAAGACTGACAAAAGGTTATGGATCACAGGTCCTGATAAGACCTGTTGGTGCATTTATGCAATCCTGCTTGTTCCAGCTGTGGTGATCCAGTCCAGGCAAAGTGAGGTTACACACACTGAGGGTTGGGCGAGGGAACAAGAGGACATTGAGAGACAAACTGATCGTAACTCAGCCAGAAAAACAGACGCCGCCGCTGCGACATAAAGCCAAAGCGTTCCAACTCCTGGGCTCTGTATCTCCGACTGTCTCTGAGCTGATTTAGAAACTAACAGCAGTGTGAAGTGGGACACGGGGCTGCAGATCCTCACCGAGTCTCTGGAGAGGTGCCATTCTCAACCCCTAATGCCACAGCTGGGAGTGTTTAGCCCTTTTTAGATCAATGAGCTGGGAGTCTACATGGGCCTGTCTGCTGGTTCATTTCACGCCGGCTCTGTGGAGCTGTTTACAGCCCGACGCCTCCAGGCTTTTCAGAGATGGGTGGAGGAGTTGAGGGGTGGAGAGAGGGGGAAATAAAAAAGAGCACACCACTGAAGGTCCTGAAGAGCTTCAGACTGACACAAGCTTGCTGATATATACAGTATATGTGTGTGTGTGTTTAGACAGCTAAGCAAATGTTTCTTCCTTGTTTGGCTGATTAAAGGCTTTGGTTTGTCCATCAGCCTGCATGTCTGCAGCAAAGAGTTCTTGTCACCTTCCATTTACGTTGTTGCTCCTCGGCGGTGCGGTTGTTGTTCACAGTTAGTTAAGTGGGCAACCTCTCCAAAAGCGAGAGCAACCGATGAAGACAGAGCCAGTTAATACTCGCGGAGCTTACAGGACTGGAGTGCATAGCTACTCCAAATGGTGTTTAAGTGCTTGCACAGGGTGGATGCGGACTGTGTTCAGGGAATATTTATTTAAGATATAAGAAAATACACCAGCTTCTAGAAAAGAGGACCCAAGTGTAAAACTAACATCAGTTAACTGGACAGAATGCATGCTGAACTGAAGCAGGGAATAATTTGGGATAATTTGGGCCTTCATCTTACGAGCATCAAAACATACAAACCACAAAAGTGATGCAACACAGAAACATGCTTTTCTATTATATAAGAGTGCAATATGGGATTCATTTAGGGGAACACAGCATCTAAATTTTGTTTTTTTAAAAAGCAACTGTATAAGCTTAGTCAGTAAAATGTCTCTCTTTAGATTTCACTTTTCTGTCTGAAAGATAAAAGTTAATATAATATATATTATAAGATAATAAAACCCAAAGAATCATTTAGGCCCTCCTTCATCCTCATTTAAACATATTGTGCAGAATCTGCTGTTCTACTTGCTGAGTCATAATCGGCCTCATTAGTGACATACCTCACACATCTGTCACACATTTGTCTCAAACACTCTTTTTTCCCTGAACTTTTCTGCAGCTATACTGTACATTTGTAAGGCCGTATAAATATTACATTGATTTCCCGTCTATTACTCACCAAGATGTTTTTCTGATCAGTGATCTGTGGGTTCACTGTATACTATTACAGACCTGAGCGTTACTCACAGAGCCTCCATAAACCTCTCACTATTGTGAAGAAAGAAAAAAGCTCCGAGCTCTCTGGTGTTTAGTCTCCCCACAAAACCCAAACGCCGATAATAACTTCCTATTAGAGTCGCTCTCTCTTCTGCTGTGTGAACGCCGGTAAAATGTTCTGACCTCCAGCTTTAACCTGTCACTACCACGGTGCCTGATTGCAGGAGCGAGGAGAAAAACAAGAGTACAGTAAATCACCGCTGGCTCAATAAAAGACACCTGTAAGAGGAGAAAGAGGCTGAACACCAGGAGAGCCGCCTGATCACTACCAGACACCAAGAAATCTGGGGAGGTCCCCTCGAAAAGGTAGCATAATATCAGCTTGTGCCCCAAAGCTCCACAGATATATGCATCTAACCAGCATGAACTTTACTTTAATCTTGCTTGTAACATGCTGTTGACAGGATTTTCAGGGGTTTTTTTTTTTTCATTAATCTGCACAAAACAAAACACTCCAGGGCGTTAAACAGTAAAAACTTGTGTCTTCTGGGACAAATTTGTAATTTGGGGCTACGGCTTAAACTCAGACATTAACGTGCCATTCTCCTGACTCTCACCCTCTACCCTTTGTTTCTCATTTTCACCCTTCTTATTAAAAGTTCACGCACATTAAATGTATTTTGCTCTTGATAAGTGTCCTTTCTTCCCCTTTACGACTAAACCAATTTCACTCTTCAGCGGTTAACGACAGCATGTTTAAACTATGTGAGGGGGCCATGAAGTCAAAAGGAGAAAAGGCTAGGAGGAGGAGGAAGAGGAGGAGGAGCGATAAGGAGAATGAGATAATAATGAACAAACGAGTAAGGAGAATTAAAAATAGACAATGGGTTACTTTCCAGGGGAAAGAAAAATGAGAAAAAGATAATTGAACCACTGAATGGGAGAGGTCTGAAAGCAAAGATAAGCGCGAACACAAGGAAGGCAAGGGAATGACAAAATGAGAGTGCAGAAAGGGAGCGCAGACTGAAGCCCGGTCAGCCTGTAATCCCATAATCCCTGGCAGGCAGGCAGGATGTAATTGCTCGTTAGTGCCAGTTTCCACTCCTTGGCCTGTCACTGCTGGAAAACCACAGAACGGCGCTAAAATGAGAAACAGATAGCAGGTCCCATGCCTCGGTTCAGATAGTTCCCCCCGAAACACACACATGTGTGCACGTACAGTCTCTCCGCCTGTTGGTCTTTTCTTGTAATCCTTTCCCTGCCACAGAAACACGAACTATTTTTGTTAAATTTTCACAGTTCCCACACACGCACACATTCTTGAGGCCACACAGAGGAGGCCGGGATAATCAGAGGTGTGGACACCGCAGTGCCTGGAAGAGGATGGTGAGGAGTGAATCCGTATGACCTCACCACATGTCTGCATCTTTATAACTGAGCGACAACATCTGAGCCCGTAGGTGTCCGACAGTCTTTCACACAGGTAACAGCTTTCAGATATGGGCGGCACAGCGGTTTAGCACCGCCACTTCACAGCTAGAAGATCCTGGGTTTGAATCTGCAGGTTGGAGTTTGTATGTTCTCCCTGTGCCTGCTTCCTCCAGCATCTTTTGGGTTAATTTATGATTCTAAATTGGCTGCATGTGTGACTGCGAGTGTGAATGTTTGTCTCTCCGTGGTAGCCCTTCAGCAGACAGGCAACCTGTACCAGGGTGTACTCTGCATTTACATAGGTTCCAGCTCTCTGCAACCCTGAGCTGGACAAACAGAAGAAAATGGACGGTTTAGAGTCTATTGTTATTTAATGAAATGATTTGATATACTTAAAAAGAGTAGCCTTTGGTGTATGTATGATTTCTGCAGCCCCAGCGACCAATCGGCTGCTATAGACAGTTTCTAATTTCAGTCCACCAGTAATTTTCTTTGATAGTTGATAGGCCTGCTTCCTACATTCATCACGTGGACAGAAGTCTTATCACATTATGTGTAAACAGGCAGCTGTTTGCTTACATATTTGCCACATGAACTTAAGAGATACTGCTAGAAGGAGCTTTAATCTGGATCGAAAAGTAAAGAACGGAAGAAAATGCTTTACTCGAGCAGTTAAACACCACAACCTGGACCTCATTAGACGTACCTATTGGAGTTAAACTTATTGGCTGCCTAATAGTAAACCTGAGTGATAAGTGATTTACTTCACTGACCCTGCAGCTTTCTCTGAGGCGAGGAAACTCCAGAGGAAAAAAAAGTGTTTAATGGTTTCTTGGTGGGATAAGTGGGATGAAACACTTTTCATGGGGAGCAATGTGTTTGAAGTGGAACAGTTCTAGATTAACGCCCTCACACATTTAGGGTCAGGTTGCCAGAAAGAGTTATGGCAGACTGTCAAAGTGCTGGGATCATTGGGTCACAACAAGCACGGTAAAATGCATTTTTCTGCGGGTCATAAAAGTGTCATCCATGACCAGCGCGCTCACCTTGAGCGGCAGCCCTGATGGCTTTATTGCAACTGAGTTAGAGAGAGAGAGAGAGAGAACGCTGTCGTCGTTTGAATGGCCAAAGCCACCTGACTCCACGAATGGAAACATGTTCTCAATGAAGCAGAAAGCTGAGGCTGTAACAGAGCCAACGGAGAGGAAATTATCAGACGTATTGTATGACTAAGCAAGTAAAAATGTAAAGTGACCACATTGCAGCGGTGTGAAATTTCAGAAATGCAAATCAGACTCTTCCATTTGTTTTTACATGTCTTGCATGTCTTATATGGACCTTACTAATTTCTTCTTTGAGAAATTCGTCATACAATGGACGTTTGATGTTTCTGTTGATTGTATGTTTGCATAAATCTGTCAGTTACATTTCATTATGAGGGAAAAAAGCACATTGATTTTTTAAACTGGTTTAAAGCCTCCAAGAGCCAGAAGTATAGTAAGGCCTACTGATGTGTTAGGAAAAAGTAGAAAGATTTGGTTTAACAAAAAAACAACAACAAAAACCCCAATAATTTTATTATGTATCATCAGTGTTTGCAGATATCTGTATGTGCTGCAAAAAGGCTCTGAGATATGAGGTTTTGATCCATTATCATCTGCTGCTGCACATGTCCCAGTCTATGAATTATGGCGAATGTTGTCACATCCTACACTACTCAATATTTTTGTAGTGAAAAGGGATCAGACGTCAGCATGTGATGTGTAAAGGGTTCATTCGCAGTGACAAACCTTCAGAAAATGATCTGAAGGCTCGATAGTTCAGCTAAGCAACAGAGAGGTTATTTTAGCTTTTTTAAGCTAACTGCACTCAATAAAGCTTTTCATTTGCAAGTGGCGGGAACATGTCCAGCATTCACTCTTACTTTAGTTCAGTTTTGTTCTCATCATCTGAAGGAAATGTCTGCTACTTTAGAAGCTAACTGTTTCAATGAATTCACCCTCTAGTTGCTAACTTTGCAGGACACAAACACAACTGAATCAATGCTAATGTTTCTCCAAATCTGTTGAGTATCGGGGCAACTGCTTTGTCGTTCACACAACTGGTTTCCCAGTCAGCCCAAAATAATCAATAATAGAGTAATTCAAAATCTATGTGATTTTTTCTGATAGCTTGTGTTTGACACTGCTTGTATCTGTTGCTAAATTTTAGATGTTAAAGTGGCGAATACCTTGCTAAAATTAGCAGGAGAGCTAGAAAAACACCAGCTTTCAGTAGGTTTCCGGTATAATGAGCATATAAACCTTCTAGATTTTTCCACATCAGCTGGAATTTAGTACCACCGCCTCTAGACAAGATTAAGTGTGCAGGGTCACTGGAAAGTTTAGCTATAGTGTAGTTATCGCTAATTATCCACACAGAATCCCACAATGCATCAGACCTGTAAGTGTCTTGTGACCCGATCAGGTAAATTAGACGGGACACCACCTTTCTCTGCGCACCGCCTGCTTTCCCATGAGTTAAAGACAGCAACAGCTGATGCGACACATCTGTGTCCTCACCGTCTCGCTTCCCTTCACTTTGCTTCTCACTAAAGCTGCTTCCCAGTGTCCCTGACCCTAATAACCCAAATTCCTGCCTGATTAAGTTGGTTTTAAAAGGAAGCCACACAGAGAGCCGTTGGTTGAGCCTCACCTTAAATGGGAACACATTTTAGCTATGCTGGAGCGATGATCGGAGGATAGGATTTCACTTTCCGGTGTTTGTGAGGACGGCAGCGCTTAAAAGGCCGCAGAAAGGACAGCGGGGGAGAACACAGAGGGATGGACAGGAATAGATAGAAAACACACATGCACACGCACACATGCATTTGTCATAAACTCTCCCCCCCTGCATGCACACACACACGCGCACACACACACTGAAGCTATCACGTTTTTATTCGTCCCCCCCCCCCCCCCCAAAACACTGTAAAGCTTATATTTCCAGGAAAAACTGGCAGTGCAAATCACACACAAATGCACACACCCACACTGAAATTTCTTCTCCTACAATCCCCCCCTGCACCCTTGCAACCTTTTCTTGTTCCAATCTCATGTTGTTATTTCTTCAAATTAAGCCCACACTGTGCCTGAGAATAGCTCTCAGAGAAGTGGTTATAAGTGACACACACTCCCTCTCTTTCTCTCTCTCTCTCTCACACATACACACGCATGTGCGCGCGCACACACACACGCACACACACACACGCAGGTCATTATTAGTGTGACTTGGGTCTGGTTGAACCAGCGCTCTCCAAAGTGTTTCCGTGTCACCCTCTCCCACCCCAGACAGGCTGGCTCTAATGACCTGGCCTGATAGTTCAAAGCGGCCCTCAGACGCTATGATTAATGAATCTGACCTGCTAATTTCAGAAGAATACAGCTTATTGTATCAAAAAGCGCTCTCAGAGACACAAACATGGCGCTGGGCTAGTTAACATTCTTCAGTATTCGGAGAAAAAGTTGTTTTAAGAGGAAGATTTTACGATAAGCACAAAGGTTAAGCTTTATGTTTCATCAGCGGCTCCAAACATATTAACTTTTGCTTTGTTCTAAATAATTTAAAGTGTTTGAACTTAAAAAAAAAAGCCAAAGTGCTCGACAACAAGAAAACAATCCAAGATCACAGAAAGGAGTAATTCCCCCTGTGTAGTTACACGAGATTGTCCAGCGCTACAAAAGCAGGGACACAGAAAACAGAAGTAGCATGGGAAGCATTTGTCTGAAGGAATACATCTAACAAATTGAAATTCCTTTATGTCAGATCATGCCTCCTTCAATTTGCCCTGAAGGAATCACTGTGGTTCGCTGCGTACTCTAAGCACTTCCAGATTGAAGTTGCCCTGTGGCACCTCACGTTGCATAATCAATCTCTCTCCCTGCGCTCTCTCCATTAGTGCTGGGACAAAACAGCCAGAGTAACGTTACACACACCGAAGCAGAGGCGCAGACGAAGACAAGCCTCCCTGCGCAGAGCACGCATCCATCTTTTACTGACGGCTGTCCATTAATCTGGAAAGATTGTGGTCTGGTGTATTGCTTGAATGTTGCACTGCATCAGTATTGCTGTGAAATGAATCATATGCTTTAATCTGAAGTCAGTCAGATTAATGTGCTCAGTGAACAATGAGTAGGTTTCACTGTTTGTGATGGAAATCAGCTTTTCTATTCTTAAAAGCACAAGGCTTTATCTGCTTTTTAATCTCTCGTGTTGTCAATATGACTAATCCAGGAAATATACAGCCACACATTATCAGACGATTAGGCATAAAAGGTATTTGGTCACACTTTAATTACTTTGCGATCACGTTTCTTTTTAAATTCCCACGACAGACGTACAACGTGAGTTCTTATTTGGAGACACTTTTTAACCTTCGACTTGAAGGCATACAAAAAATTCGGATCATCTGATAGGTCAGTGGCTTGGTGAGTAAACTTTACTGATTAATTATTAATATTATCATTCTGTTAGTTTTCACCAATTCGATCATTAATTTGATAACAAACAGTGTTACGTCATCCTCATGATGCCATTCTGAAGGTTAAACAAGAGTTCAGTTTTCTGTCAGTCGTTCTAATCTGAGCAGCTCGATTTAAAGCACACATGCTGTAATGAAAGATTTATTTTCAAACAAAATGAACATATGAGAAGCAGGATGTTCAGAATAACCTCTGTGCTCTGATGGATGCTGTTCTAATGATCAATATTTAGTAAATATTATTTATTTGTACTGAATTGTCGAGTTCTCATCTGCTTTAAAGTTAACAGGTTTTGCCTGGTGAGACAGACGTGTGATGTTAAAATTGTCAATATGATCAGTTTATAAGATTTATGGTTACTTTGATTAAAGTCCCCCCGTAAAACAACTCTGCTCCAAACTTTGTGGGACTTTTTGCTTTTTTTTAAACCTCCATAAGTGACTGAATGTTCCCCCTACCTTCTGCTGTTTTCCTCACTTCATTCCACTTGATTGTCAGCAGAAGCAGAGGTTATGTTTTTTTTGGCAAATCTGAGAGATGCAATCTTGCTTTAAAGAAAAAAAAAAGATATGAGTGTTTTTATCCTCAATATGTCCCAGAATATTAAATTAAACACACCGCGTAATAACTGAGGTATCAGGCCCTGCGGATGAAGGCTTAGTGAGTAATAAAACCAGAGGGGAAGACAAATAGTGTCACAGCGGATCCAAGTCTATCAACGAGGATGCTTTTATTTAAATTAACTCGTGTTTTAGTTTTGATTATAAGTGTTTAAGTGGCTCCTCTGCGACCCCGGCTGGCGTCAGATTAAGAAAGAGTTAACACCGTAACACCAACAAACGGCACGCTAACTCTTGCAAAGCCACATGCCAGTTAAAACAAGCCAGACCACACATCAGCAGGCTGCTGGAAAAGAGAGCATGCCGGCCGGCTGTACCTGACCCTCAGCGGGGCCACTGACCCCCATGACCTTTGACTGGAGGAAGTGAAAGCTGTGGCAGCGTGACGGGCGAGTGTGAGATGCCTGAAGCCGAGGCCATACCCTCAGGTTCCTCCTGAGAACAAACTGGAGATTTTGAAACAATCCAGAGTAAAGTAAAAACAAGGCCGCTTCAATGGCATGACAAGTTTTCACAGGCTTTACAGAAATTCAGCGGACGACGCCTGCTGGGGACGTGCGACAAGTCTCAGGTGATGCCAAAGCGCCTGGACACACAGAGATTCATCGAGAAAAATCGAGAAAACACTGCTGACTCTCTCAGTGGCTCTGAACATCAGAGGCCTGCCTCCCTCCAAATGGGCCTCATGTGTGAGTGTGTGTGAGAGAGACATTGTATGTATATGACTGTGTGAGTCACGGGGTCATTGAGTCAGAGTGTAAGCATGAAAGTTCATGTACAAATGTGTGAGTCAGTTAGCCATAATCACGTTTTTGAGCAGACAAATCTTGACATTTCAGGAGGGAAATCACCGGATGCTGAAAGTCTGAATGCAAGGAACGAGAAGAATACAGATTAAAGTTGAAATAGATCCCGAAACAGTAACACAGCGGTAAAGCCAGAGTGATCAACACAAAATACCCTGAATGTCACAACACCTGAAGCTTAAAGACTTCATCTGGCCATGATCCCCTCAAAGCCTCTGGAAAGGAGGAGAACACACGCAGCTGTAAGTCTCTCTCTCTCTCTCTGTTTCTCTCTCTGTATGTGTGTAATCGGCACTTTGATATTTAGATTTGCAGCCCACCGCAGAAGGGATCACACTGGAGGACTTCTGACTGCCACTGTCCTCTCTTTGAGAATACACACACACCTATAAAACCACAGTACCTTTGATTTATATTTTTCCGCAGTTCCGAGGCCCCCCTTCCCCTTCTGGCACCTTGTAAACACTTCTGACTATAACTCATATAACTTAACTTTATAAGCACCACAGGAACAAACACATCCACTACCCTCCTACGAGACTGCGTTTCATTAATGCCCTCCCAATAAACAGTGAATGAAGCCCAGCTCTGAATCCAGGTCACAGTGATCCTAAGAGTCAGAGGAGTCCAAAGCAGCTGGCAGGTGCGTGCGGGGAGGTTTGAGAGCGGCTGAAGTGAAAGCAAATCAAACATCAAACGATCATTTCAGTGTTGTCACAGCAAACACGAAGACAAGAGGCCCCGGTCTGCTTTTACAGCAAGCATAAAGATATTAGCACCATCACTCTAAACCGCTGCGACAAAGTCTTAAATCACTTCTCGAGCAACTTTGAACGGACCCTGAATGGCGCCTTACCAGCTGTCCTGCGCGCGTCCTGCTCCGCACCGCAGAGGACAGGGAAGCCGCTTCTTCTTCTTCTCCTTCTTCCGCGCTGGGTGCAGCAGCTCATGTTTTTGGCAATCCATACGCTACGATGCGTCATGTTTTGTAACGTGCTGTCACGGCTTGCAAATGTTCAGAGCAGACCGTCTGCTCCGGTGCTGAAGCAGACATAAAGAATCCATCTAAAAACGTCTCAGCTTCAAGGCAAGAAGCGCCTCCTCCTCCTTTATGTGGGGCCAAAAATGCTTTTTTTTCTATGGCCGGAGTCCTTCTTGTAGAGCCTCAGCACCCTGAACAAGAACAGAGACAGTGGATGGTAAATACACAGTAATAACCAGTGAGTTAAGTTAGTTCATTGTGTTTTATATGGCTCTCAAGTCTGACTGAACTATGAATTAAATATAACCAAAGGATGGGGCAGTTTCCCATCTTTTTGTTACCATTATTTTGTTACTCTGTATTATTTGTGATGAAAAAAAAACCCCAACATTTTTTAAACTTCAAGATATTTGTTTCTACAAGCCCTCTCAAAAATATCTGAAGCTGTCTAAAGGAAACGATATTCTGGTCTGAAATACGAGACCGAATGACTTGTCAAGAAAGACATTTTGCAGGCGGTTACATCTACCCAGGACGAAGAAAATAAAACTCTACAGCTAACTGGTGTTGGCAGGTTACTGCCTATATAAAATCTAATTAGCGGGGAGTTTGTTTGCGGTGACACAAACAATTCAACACGGAGAAAGAGAAAGCGAGGAGAGTCGGTCAAACAGTCAGAAGTGCAAGAAATGTTTGCCCTCAATCTGCTTCTTGTACTACGTCTCCGCTGACACGTCAAACCAGCGTTTAATGAAAAGAAGCCAGTTTTTCCAGGCATGACTCTCCGCTTCTTACCTCTAGTAACCTGTTCGGTCTTGTCTCCAAACAGCTCTTATGGTTAATGACTAAATAAGTTTTCAAAGCACGATTTGCGTCTCTTTTACGACAAAACGTCCGGGAATAGACTGTGCGGTCACGGTTTGGTTAAAAAAATCACATGGAAAGCCCTTTTGTCTTCTTTTTGTGGATCTGTTGGCTTGATTGATTTGATTTGATTTGAAATTTGAAGTTAAAACGGAGAAAACCTCTCCTCTGTCGGTCAAAATAAAAAGAAAAAAGTCCATGCGTCACGCATTTACGCAGCGTCTCCAAAAAGCGCATATCTTGTTTTTTCTCTTGGTAAAAGCTCTTCTACTCTGGACTCAGGTATCCATTTATCAGAGCTGTGTCCTCTCCACAAATGTACTACGCGGCTACTTTACAATGTCTACAATAGGTTGCTGGACTGGAGGCTATGCGTAAAAACAGCGCGCCGCTCCCCCTGTCAGAGACTTTGTGAAACTGGAGCGCAGTGGCGGCTGCACAAAGTGCTCTGAGTTTTGTTCCTCATCTGCATGGCTCAGATGTCTTTTTGTTCCTGCGCTGGGAGCAGGGAGGGAGGGAGGGAGAGTGGGGGAGACTGTCATATGGGATGGACACGGAGCGTTTCTAGAAAACTGTTCCAGTGGAAGATTCTTGGCCTTCATTGTTTACACACCGGGACTGATAAATGTCGAGAGTTTCAGTATATCCCACGTGAATGCGCACACTGAGACATGCATAGGTGAGTTGTGATCCATTTGGGACCCCAAATGACGGTCGGCCCGAAAGACTTTGGCCCTGCACTATTTCTGCATCCCTTGTTGGGTCCTTTCCCTGACCCTTTGTGCCTCTGTAGTCTTCTGTCATCTTTCCATGCACACATGCACCCACGAGACTTCATTATGTACACACACTCACTCATGCCCTCAGATGTTAAATGTCCTACCCTGGCCTGGGCTTGTTATTTGAAGGATGGGCAAAAGGACTGAGTGTGACAGTCCCCAGACCCCTGATCACTGCAATCCAAATCAAGCACCTTTCCCACTCCTTCTCCATCCTATAGGGTTTATCCCATTCTTCTCTGTTACCCCACTCCACCCACCCACCCACATTCACACGAAAAGGCCCTCAAGCAGAGGCACTCCCTGCAGGGCAAACACTGAGGCCCGCTGAGCACAAAGACTGGGTAAATAGCTGTCCTCTGCAGGCCCACTCTGCTGAGGCAGAGACAAATGCAGGGAGGTTCCCTGGTCTATGCCAAAGTACTATTAATAGTAGCAACCAACAAGGCAACAAAGCGCACAGCTGAGGTGCCTGACATGCAGGAATGTACCATCAGATAAGAAAGATGAGCTCAGCAACAACAGGAGAAAAGGTAGACCCGCCAGGATCATAAAATTCTGGAATATTTGGGACTTACTGATGAATCAAAGATGTCAAAACAAGCGTTTAGAGATGTCAAAACTGAACTTTGTTTGATTCCTTCAATATGCCTGAAGCAGTTTTCACACATATCATCTCTATCTGCCAAATTATGTAAGTTTCCCTCCTTGGTAGAGCCAGGCACCACTTCAAATGAGGCCGCAAGCAGGTGGCAGTTTGAGCAGAGGGCACGACAAATCCAAGTGTGTCTAACGAGTGTGTCCACATCATCCATCATTGTGAGCTATGGCGATGAACTTGTTCAGTATTGTTAAAGGGAATTACAGCATGACACTGTTTGTACACCTACAGTTAAACCCCATGCAAGCAAAACACACACATTTCCAGGCCATACAAACACAAACACACACGCAGGCACTGGATTACTGCAGACCTCCTCCTTCTCCTCCTGTCTGGCAAGCCATAACGTGGCCACTGTTGTGGTTTTAATGGAATTTTTCATTTCCTATGTAACAGTATAAAACTGAATTTACGAGGACGATATTTTTTTTTATATCAAAATGTTTCTGGTGTGTCAAGTGAACCCAGAACATTTGCTGACCAAACATGCAGTCGCGTCCTTTTGGGACGAGCTGCTGGGTCCACTCACATTCAGGACCAGATGTGCGAAGCCAAAAAGTGATTGCATGTATTTGAACTACCGCAAATGGCTTGTTGACCTATAATTTCAAGCCATTTTGAGCAAGAAAGATCATTCCGATTACAAGGTAACAGCTGGAATAAATATTTGGCGACATCAATTTTATATACCCTTTATTTATGCAGGTAAAATAAGTGTCATTGACATTAAAATGTCTTTTTTTAAGAGAGATCTGGCCGAGAGGGAAGCAGAAATTGCAACTAACAGTTCTATCGAGGTATTGGACTGGATTGATTGTAATGTAGGTTATAGAGATACTTGCAAAACAGGTCATTTCTTTATTTTATATATAATCCCTTCTTAATTCCTGTTGACTGCAGTCTACTTAGCAATATAAGCAAAGGTATTACACATAGAAAACACAGAGAAGCATTGGAAATCACTTTTTGGGAGACAGAGGGGAGAGAGAAGAGTGCTGTCATGTGAAGGAGACTCGGAGTATATTTTTGTATTCTCTCCAACGTTTCTCTGGTCTCTTCTGGAGGCACAGGTCACTGCCCCTGTCGCCCATTTGTCCTTTCTTTATCCAAAAGGTGACTCTCTTTTCTTGGGCTTCTTCCCACATTTAAATTTGTTTTCACTTTTCAAGTGGGAACTCATCTCTTCCAATACTCTGACTTTAAAGCCCCCAGGCCACACCTGTGAGAGAGAGAGAGAGCACAATGAAGCTCGGAGAGCAGCAAAACAGCAGATTGCACAGCACCCCGTTTCCACATTAGCTCAACAAGTGTACACACGGCGCTGATAAATCTCCAGTAATTACCGCCTCATCCCAGCATTTCAAAGCTGCATTCCTGCAGGCGTCCACCAGATTTGTTGTATCATTGTTCATACAAACAAATCATAAAGCAAAGCGTCGGCATGTGGCTTGATTGGGGCTGCTATTATGGATGGATGGAGCGTGCGCAGAGTAAACAGCGGTGAAACTTCACAGTGTCAGTGGCTTCAGTTCTATCTCTCGAGGCACAGCTGAAGGGATGAGCTAAGGAATCAAGTCAATCAATAGTCAAACGTCTATGCACACAAGGTTTTGTTTATTGCTTTGGATAATCAAGAATCGGGCCAGGAAATACTAATAATATATATTTATTTTCCTCTGAGAATAAAATATCCATTAAAATATATACATATACATCTTTCCATCCATAATCCAATACGTATCAACTTTCAGCTGATCTAGAATGAGCCACAGCAGAGGACAAGTTCAGATGCCAACGGGAAAGGAAGACACATCCATCTGCATTACAGGAGCATGACAGGCCCTGTAGGTGTGTCCGATCCACAGACGAAGGTAAACGACACTGTGTGGGAATGTTCATCTCAGCTGACCCGGCATTAGCTAAACAGAGCAGGGGAAGAGAGAAACGGGTGTCTGAATGGGTGTTTTCACCCTCTCCAACTTTCTTTTTACGAGGAGTTTGAATTTCAGGCTCAGAGGTCATGGCCTCTCTGTTCCAAGCCTTCAGAGAGGAGGTGGGGCCAGGGGGAACCTGTCGCTCAGAATAAAAAGTCCGTCGGCTGAAGAGGTGCAGGCCTGCTCATACCCTGTCTGCCGGACCAGCGAAAGCAGCCGCCTCCAGCCAGCCGGGCCGGCCAGCTGCCTCGGGGAGATCCCAGGTGGCAAATATTCCCCTTGCTGCAGGGAGGGAGAGAGCACTCGACCCCACCCTTGTGGACGTCTGGAAATTTGTCGAGTCAGGGTAGCTCGAGTTCTGCGGTTGCGGTGACCAGTGAGACGTGACTTGTGTGTGTGTGTGTGTGT
>NW_005187405.1:812208-819158 GCF_000239375.1 Pundamilia nyererei
TCTGGCACCCCATTAACAGCAGGATGGGATGGGACGCTGTGGAGGCGCTTTAAGGGCCCTCGGCGTCTTGTCTTCCTTCACCTCACAGCTGTGGTTTATGATCACGTTTGTAGGGAAGTGAAAGTTTGTGTGCGGCAGCTGAATAGTACCGTGTATTCATTGTGTGTTTCAAATGAGTCCCTCGTGACTTCCAGTGAAATTTGATCCCTGTTAGCAACGAGCAGGTGAAGAGGGAGAAGTGAACAGTGCAGCAGAGCACAACATGGGAAACGAGTAACAGAGGGAGCGAGATAAACACACAAGAGAAAAAGGAGTGAATTAGAGAGGAAGCCTGGTCGCTGGAGGATT
The DNA here is from genome assembly GCF_000239375.1 of Pundamilia nyererei. Taxonomy (NCBI): domain Eukaryota; kingdom Metazoa; phylum Chordata; class Actinopteri; order Cichliformes; family Cichlidae; genus Pundamilia; species Pundamilia nyererei. The sequence goes on from NW_005187405.1 coordinate 812,557, forward strand.
GAAAAATGATTTCCCCTGGCTCTGCAGGTTGGAGATACAGAGCACAGATCAGCGGAGGAAATCCCCTTCTCCGCACTGCTCCATCCCATCCCTCCTTCATCTCCACTGGGTTTCCTGCACTCTGTATCCCCTGAAACGGGAGGAGGCAGACGGTGTTCCAACCTGCTGCACATTTCATGAGGACTGCTCCACTATCAGCATGCCAGACTAAGACACCGAGGGCCACACCGCAGACATATTTGAGCCCAGAGCTGGCACTTTGTGATAAAAGCTAGATTAAAAGCAGAAGGTGGACCAACCACATCAAATTAATTTCCTGCACAAACAATCAGTTTGGACACTCATGCATGTCTCCAATAAGGTCATTTACAATAAAATGAAAAGACCACACGCACAAAGTTCCATTACAAACCTTTTTATTAGGTAACAGAAAGCCTTTTGTAACTGTGTGTGTGCGTGCGCGCGTGTGTGTGTAAAAAAAAAAGAATTAACACTTTCAATCACTTTGACCTCCTGTTAATGCTTCAAAATTAAAGATTTATAAATACCACGAACAACAAAAGCAAATACATTCTGCTTTATTTTGAACAGATTAGAAGAAAAGAAAAAAGGCAATTTGGACGTAACACATGTGAACTTATCCAGCATTCGTTTAAAAATAAAAATTAAAAACCTAAAAAGTAAGACAGAAATGGGCTCCTTTCCAATTAAGGATCTGCTTAGACTCGTAGCTTTGAAGACTATACTAGTAGTTTTGTGTTTTAGGGTTCAAACAGCAAATATTTGATTTTTTTTTTTAAATCAGTTTTCAAATGATTTAATGTAAGTAGCCATCTTGTTTATTAAAGTACAATATATACATCATTTCCCCCTAAAACACAAAACCCAAAACAGTATAGGGCTTCAACTTGACCTTGGATTGTATACAATGTACATACAGTACATACATGAAGTGGACCGGTCCCAAACCCCAGGAATGAGACCTGTCCTGACCCGGAGCTGGAGCTGCGCCTACATACCGGAATCAGCTGCCTTTGTTCTCTTTCACAGCAGTCACACTCCTCGCTACAGCTTCCAGGTGATGAGGTGTAAGGCACTGACAGTGCCTCATGATAGTGCAATGCTCAGATGTTCCCTGTACCTTTTGCTCTCAGACAAAGGCCCAAACGGGGCCCAGTTTTCCAAAAAAGAAAAAAGTATCCATTTTCAAACCCAGGAGAACCATTCCGAAAGGAACTGTGCATGGCGTGACGATGCACGACCCTGGCAGCGTGTGGAAACTAATGAGCATGAAGGAAACAAAAAGAGCAATGCATCACGCGCGTGTGTGTGTGTATGTGTATACAATCTACACTTCCAATAGAAGAGTTAAAAAGACAGAAAACTGGAGAAAACCCTATTCACAAAAAAAGTAAAATAAACCCTGCTTTGGTAAAGCAGTTTTTAAAATGCACCATCACTATATAAAGCTGATTATCGCATTCATATAATATGATGAACATATGCATCTTCTCGCTCTCCCTCACTGTTTGAAGGAGATTGCGCGCGTGTGCGTGTGTGTGTGTGTGTGTGTGTGTGGTTTGTGTGAGTGAGAGATCACGAATATGTTCAATGTTAAAATACAGAGAAGCCTGCAACAGGATCTCCATGTGAGAAGTGCAAAGGCCTCAGCAGCACATTAATTTCAAACTGAAGGTGGCATTTATCACCTGTGGAACTTTTTTTTTTTTTTTCCTTTCTTTCTTAACGCCCGATGTCACAGAAGGTCACATGTGTTGTGTTAACAAACACTGCATAAAACAAAGAAAATGAAGAGGCGCAGACATTTAACACCCATCCAGTTTCAAGCAGATTCAGTCGCACGGTTACTTCTGCCACAAGCCTAGATGATGCTGCAGTCTCTGGGGAAGCACATGGTGCTGAAGTTTAAAGCACAAATGCAAACTTTTGTTTAGAACAGAAAGCAGGCCTGCCTGTGACCAAAACACTGGGACTTTGGAACAAAATAAATAAACAAAAAACAATAATATATATTCCACAATCTAAGAGTTCACCATTTAGTGACGAACAAAACCTCTGCAGCAACAGGAGAATGGAAAAGGGATGCCATAAAACACCCTGGATCACTTTATGTCTCATGAACAAAGATAGGATTAAGTAAGAGGAGACTGCAGTGTCTTACTTTCTCTCTTACAGGTGGGCAACTTTAAAAACTACAAAAGATAGCATCTTTATTGAAAAAAAAGAAGATGTAGAGTTTTAAAATACCTCACATAAACTTCAATTTTAAATACCTCAAAGAGCTTCAGTCTTCATTAATATTTAGCTTTTTGGTGGCTTCTTACCTGATGCAAACAGCATGGGGAGCCGCAAGCTTATATTAGTATGTCAAAGCAACACCAGTCTTTGTGACAGGTGGGGGGTGTCAGGGATCATCTGGTGGAGCACGTGTTAGTTTTTAAGTCGGTACAGAATGGGGGGAAAAAAATGAATGAATGAAGTAGTGACAGACGAGGATCAGGGCAGCTGCTGCAGCTTTTTAAAAAGCACAGTAAAAATTATTTTTGATATTTACAATGAGGAACAAGAATACATTCAGGCAGCAGAAGGAGAGGGGGGTGGCCTCTTCTCTCTACGAGGTACATTTGGCACTGCTAATATTCAACCATCCCCACACATTCTAATAGTCCTTCTCCATCCCTTTGTCTTCTGTCTCTTCACCAGACTGACCGGAACATCAAGCTAAACTCTGACTTCTGTGGGTCATAAAGTGTCACCTCTGCTCTTACTGTTCATTCATGTAATACTCGGGGCTTTGAAGTGGTAAACACTGCAGTGTGGGGCCGGCGGAGCGTTCCTGCGAATGTCTTTTGATAAGACGCAAAACTACGCAGATCCAGTGCTCCCCCCATGCTCGTTTCCCCCCGCTTCAATCAGCAAGAGTCTTTGGTTCAGAAGGCACGTGTGCGCGTCTCTCCACAGAATCCCTCCTGTATTTTATTCTTTTTTAAATATCCTTTGATATAAAAACCCCGGCAGTGTGCAGGCCACCCGGACTCCAGGGTTTTTTTTTCCTTCTTCAAAAAGTCAATCCATTTCCCAGCTTCCTGCTAGTAGTCTTTTGGGAATGGCGGAGGGAGACTGTGGGCGGGTGTAAACTTAGATACCATTGGTCAGATCTTTGATGACGTTTGCCTTCACCAGCTTACGAAGGAACTCCTTTTCCTTGGATATGTTGTGTGTCCATGACTGCAGGATAATCAAAGGAAAGGACATATTCAGAAAGATACAACATCACAGATGAAACACGAGGATAAGTGGTGGGAGGAGGCATATTAAACAGCACATTTTCCAACAGTGCCAGACAAAACTGTATGTTAAGTTTAGGGTTACTATATCCCCAGTGTCTATACATGTGGGTGTTCAAGTGTACAACAATGGAGCATGTGTTAAGCCGTGGTGGTCAGTCTTCTGTCCTGCTGTGCTATAAGAATTCAGTCCAGTGGGATAGTTAGGGATAAAAGGAGAAGGAATATATAGAGAAAGGAGGCACAGGGTGGAGGAAGAGACCTATGAGAGAGAATGAAAAAAAAGTGGAGAGCTTCAAGACTCTCTTATAAGGTCTGGCTGTGTGTCTGTCTGGGTCAAGCCTCCTACAATTACATGATGGGAAACGCCACAGCCTGAAAGAACAATAACCTGCAGTTTTCGCAGAAGTCACCAGCAAAATTACAATGACATTTAAAATACAATAACAACAATAACGACCTGCTGGCAACCACTGGTTGGGAGAGAAAAGCGTGTATTCCGCGACCAGTTGGCAAATATTTACTTAAGGTTACGTGCAATCGCTATCATTAAAAAGGTCCACCATGAAAAGCTCCTTCCAGCTGCTTTGGTCGCTAGCAGATTTGGTTGCCAGTAATTTGTGAATATTTGCACACAAGTTGGCATTTTTCATGTAAACTACTCAGAGGTAGCGAAACTGAAAAGTGCACCTTGTGGGGTCGTCATCTAATATGGAATCCAGCATGTAAGCACTCGAGACAGTTTGCTCTATTTGCTTTTAGCTTCCACTCTGGCTGGTTTTATGGTGTTTCATTAGCTTTAATGACGATCCGCTGTGGTGACCCCTATAGGAAGCAGCTAAAAGACGAGGAGGAGCAGGGTAGAAAAAAACCCCAATGCCTTCCCAGCTTCACTAAAAGTCTGCCCGTATCCACTTTGCACACATGACACGGGACAGACAGGGCAACATATGCATTGGTTGCAATCATGTCTTTGGGTAACTTCCAAATAATAACTGTAAGACTTTATTCCCCTTCGACTTCTTTCTTTAGTGAAACTCCACATGACAAAAATGTTAAAGTTGCGACCATAAAATCAAAACTGGAAGATGAGCAGAAAGATGCCAATGGCTCCACAGCCTCAGGTCATCATTCTCTGTGGGTTTTCACAGTCATTTTTATCAACTATTGATCCGATCAGTTTAAATTAGATCATTTCCAAGCACAGCTTTGAGATGACAAAAATGAGGATGCATAGATAGACATGTATTGTGGATTTTAATCCTCCACTCAGACAGTGAACAGGCCTAAGTTCTAAAGTTCCAGAAAAATCAAAACCTCAGGCACTGGTTAAGCTTTCCAAACAACAGAGATAAAAAAAAAATGAAAGGCTAAAAACATTAACATTAATTAGCCATGTATGGCTGATGATGACAATGCTGATGAAGATGATGACAATAAATGCCAAAGGTTTACTGGGAGTTTAGACAAAGGTTATCATCATACTGAGCTCATGGTTTACACATGTCAGCGCAGGGGTGACATCTCTGATTCAGCTCGGTTTCAGTGTAAACACAGAGATCCAGACGTGATGGAGCAGAGAGAGCTCCGTCATGAGGACGTTTAGAAAACGATCGTTTAAGTGACTGATGAAAGACCGTTCCCACTTCAATCTAAAAATTTAGTTCGACGATTTTCATTTTTCATCTTTCATGAATTTATGTTTTAATTTATCAGGAAGTTTCACCAATCTTTCATTTTGTTTATGGTTTAATATACGTACGGGTTTGTTTCCCTTTTTTCCTGACATTTTCTCTGGTTTCCACTAATCTGTGCTCTTAATCTTTCATGAAAGCAGCTCTGACTTAATTTTCCAAGTCAAATGGGACATAAAGTTACAGACAGGTGACAAATTAAGAGAAGTGCCTGAGCTCTTTTTTTTTTTTTTTTTTTTTTCTTCTTAATGAGCTCTTAAACCTCAGTATCGAGGTGGCCGTTACTCTCTTGTGGCCATGTGGCTGGCATGATTTTCCTCTTTGAAGCATCACTCCACAACAAGCTGTTTAGTGATTGCTTTCATCTTACAATGTAGCATTTCCTGCTTCTGATGGGCGTAGTCTACATCCATCTGAAGGGCACGAGGGGTCACTGAATGGTTTAAAAAGTATTGAAATACTGTGTATTGCATACTATGGCATTTACACATCTTAACTATAGAAGATATTGGATCAGTGAAGGGATATTTTTTGGAAAGTTAATCCTTTCACAAAACATCCAGAGACTTTGAGCTGATGGCACAGTTATCAGACAAAATGTTCCTGACACCTCTGCAGCTTTAACAGTCCCTTGTAATCTTAAATATTTGTAGAACAACCATTAGCCAACTGCAAAGAGCTGTTTAGCACTCCGGAGCACCTCCAAGCATTTTTTCTTCCCATAAGCTCATAACGGCTATAATTTTGGCTTTAAAGAAGAAAAAAAATGGGAGAAGTTGAACCCCAAAAGAATTCTTGGACTAATATTACCATAAGTCCAAACAGTGACTGCTTTGTAGTGAATGTATTTTGGCTGTAGGCCAGTTCACGTCCCCCTCGCACTCCTTCACAGGAGTGGTGGTCCCTCCTAATCAAAGTCTACAGTTGTTACTTTGGTTATTCTACTGTGGCCAAAGGGTAAGGAGCAGCTAGAATATATTGTTCTCATTAGGAATGAGCCCACGTCGTTCCGCATTTTATTTAAAGAAATCTTAAAGAGTGCCTCCAATGCTGGATTACCCTGTAGTGAAATAAGTGCTGATGTGCGAACCCTCACCTCTTTAATGGCGGACATCTTGACAGACTCGTAGTAGTGCAGAGGTGCGTAGGGCTTGTTCATGTCGTAACCAAAACCAGCCACCGCCACCTCGTCGCAGTTGTGCAGTGCCATTGTTATAGCAACAGTCCCCAAAGTTGGAATGTTCTGTGGCAGAAACACAGGTGTGGGCAACACACGCACACACACACACACACACACACACACACTATTAACATGAAAAACAGGTATGACAAAAGAAAATCTACCCAATTATTATAATTTTCTCATTGCATCTGACACAGATGTGTTCTACCACTCTCGTATCTGCTTCCCTCCCTCCGTCTTCGGTACTTCTGTCTTTGTTCTACTTCACTGCTGCTAACTGACTCTGAACACTTGGTGATTAACTATTACCTTTGAGATGTGATGCCTGTAGACCCCTGCTACGACACGCTGAGCTACAGGGTTGAAGCTGTGCTTCCTAACCGCCCTGGGGTGCCAGAGATCTGGGATTTGGGGGGG
>NW_005187405.1:819397-853279 GCF_000239375.1 Pundamilia nyererei
AGTATAACAAATAGTCCTCCTCATTAATTTCCATGTACATAAACATACACTGTGATGGTCAGAGGAGAAACGGTAAAGTGTTTCTAGGGAAAGAATGTGCCAAATCATACAACTCTGCAGCCAGACAGCCCTGCAAACACCCAGACACAAACACAAACGTGCACACAGATCATCATGCACTCGCTCTCTTATGCACAAACACACATATATATAATGTGATGCCCACATGTTCAACACATGTTGCAGAGCTGAGTTCATGCAGGGGTGTTCTTGGTGGCCCCCAGAGGGTGGTGTTAGGGTGATACACTCCTCATGTCCCCTCCAATTCCCCCTATCCCCCTTTACTTGCCAAGTGTACACACACACACACACACACACACACACACTAGCACACCAGTATTTAATTTCAAACAGTCTGATGTTTAGTTTGTAATTTTTCTGCTCTGCAATCGATTTGATAGCCACCAATTTAAATTTCATCACTTTACTTCTTAAACAAAATATTCTCTGGTTAAAGGGATGACACGGCAGCAGGATTCACCCTGGCTCCGGGTTACAGCGAGTATTCACTAGTTTTTAATGTACCGAAGTAAAATGCAGTGAAAGATCGGAACGCTTTATATCCGTGGCTCCCTAATCGCAGCTCCTGTTCCAAGAATGAACTCTGCTCATAACTTACAGCAAAATAAGCCCCTAAATGGCTCCAGAATCAGCAGATTATATAACATGTGTATATTTTCTTCAATTAGTTACTTAAAAAAAAAAAAAAGAAAAAGGAAAAAGACTCTTGTGGAAGCAGGGCGCAGACGAGTGGGACTGTAATTATTCTGCATTTCATTTGGAAACACAGTCCAATCCCCTCCCCATTCTTTCTGGATATCGAGCTCTCATTCTCTTACAAAAACAGATGAACGTCTCATCTATGCATACAAAGTCGATATCTGATGTAGCCTACGTAACTGGCCGACGCCATTGCCAGCATTTATCCTTGTCTGGACTGCACAGTTACATTTCAAGGGGGGTGCACGTCAGGTTACACCACTGGACACAGTGCAGGTTTTTTTGTTTTGTTTTTTTAGAAGGGTGTGCAGTTACAACATACCTACAGTGAAGGTTTAAAACAAAAGTAAAGTTCCACTGTTACTTACTCCTTTGCCCATGAGGCCATTGTTGAATGGCAGGCCAATGAACTGGAAGGCAGCCTCCTGGATGAAGTAGGGGTTGAGGATTCTCATCTCTGTCGGCTCCCGAGGCACAGACTGAGCCACCGACTTCCAAAAGCCATCTGTGCCCCTCTGAAAAGTAAAAAGATGGAGGACAGCAGAAAAAGGTCAGTTTGTGTATGGTAAAGAATTTATTTTACACTGTCAGATTAGAGACATGTCACAGAGGCACAAATGGGAAAAAACAAAAACCAACAACTAAAGGTTTCAATTGATGGCATTGGTGATAGGCAACTAAAATTTACCAACCAAACATCAACAAAAGATTATCCTCCTTAAACAAAGAAGCAAACCAGAAGCCAGGCTCCGTCTACCACTGATTGGGGAAATTACTTCTGGACCTTTAATGAATGAAGGGGAGGTTGGGGGTTGCTGTTTGCAGGACACCAGCAATTTTGACCCATCAGAAGGAAAGTCTAGCAGTTTGTGAGAGATGCAGTTGCCCTAGAGTGGTAACGAGAGGCTGCACTAAAGTCCTCATCAAAGTTTTAGAAGATGTAGATAAGACAATAGTGCGACACACAGTTGAACCTTTAAGGCTTTAGTGCCATTTTCCTTCTGAGAAAGAATACTTCATAATCTAAGTGAACACCAAATAAGGAGAATGATTATAGGTGCTGATAATAGTGCTGCCGTGTTAATATGCACCGACTCTGGAGCAAAACTGCTCCATTACCGTGCAGAGACTTTCTGTTTCCTACAATTTTCTCAGGCTTCTGGAAATATCAATATTAGTGAAATAATTGATTTTGACAAAAAATCTTTTGTAGACCCACTTTTGTCTGAAGTCAGACACCCTGCTGGGAACCTATCCATACTCAACATCTCTGGGTAAATATTGCATTAGAAAGAAAATCACACCTTGACCCGAGGGTGTTCCGAGAGACCTCAGATCTTTTTACACAAGGCAATCTTCATCAGTCGCAAGCACAACCCGTCAGACATGCTAGTAACACCACCTGAATAAAATTATGCAACTCTAATGAAAGGCACTTGCCCAACTTGGTCCTTCCAGAACAGCCGACTGATATTAATAAACTGAGACAGACAAAAAGCTCCCCCTTGGAGAAGTTTATACATAATGCAAGTGAATCCTGAGTCCTAGCTTCCTTTACTGCATTCAATTCAAATGTTACACTAAATTAACAAGCAAAAAATTAACAGTGTGTGATTGACTTGTCTCCTCAGATCCATGAAGCCAATGTGAATCACCTGTTCAAACAGTCAAACACTCGCCTGGCTGCCTTTGATACAGCAAGGTGTGTGTGTGTGTGTTTGTGTGTTGGCAGAGGCAGTAGCAACAAGTCTGATGGCTTTGTGGGTTCAACAGTGGCGGCTCTTTTTGAACGCAGGCCCAGCTCTGTGCCCTCGGCAAGCCGCGACAGGAACAGCAGCTCATCTCTCCTGTCAACACAGCTTGTGTTTGCCAGAAATCTATTTAGCCGAGCTGTTTGGATGTGTGCAGGTCTGTGTATGCTGAATAAAGAGTGATGCGTTTTTTTCTTTATTCTAGGAAGGAGAGCAGCTAATGACACAACACACACAACACACACCACACACACCACACACACACCACACAGCAATGACCTGACATGCACATACACACAAATGTCACAGGGTGGGGATCTCTTTGAAGATCAGACAAGTACAGGTGGTTTTGAGAAATGTATGAGCAATTAGTATGTAAGGATTTGGGATTGTTAGGAAGGATGGGAACGGTGGGTATGTTTATGAGTTCAGGAATGTGGGAAGCTGCTCACAACCCTGTTTTCCAAAACGCTGTAACACTTTGTAACATGTAAACAAAAAGCAGACAGCAATGATTTACTTGATCCCAAACTTTGAGAAGGAAAGATATGGTGGATTTCAAAATGCTGTGAAAAATTGGTGAGCAAATGGTTTAGAAAAAAAAAACAACAAAACAAAACATAAAACTACAAATGTTTTAGAGATCATAAAAAATATTCAGAGAATTCAGTGGCATTCCTGTGCACAAGAACAAGACTGAAAACAAGTCATGAATGGCTGTGATGTTCAGCCTCGGGCTGCACTGCATTAAAACCAGACAGTTCTGTACAGAGTCAACGCACAGGCTCAGGAACACATCACAGGAGCAGGAAATAAATGTTAAAATACCAAAAGAAAATTATTAATTCCACAGACTTCCTTGTACCTGAGAGATAATTTAAGGTGGATTAAGGGGAAGTGGAAAACTGATCTATTTTTTTATGGCCAACTTGCGCTTCTACAGAGGCACATTTAGGGCTTGAACATTATATACAGTTTACCAAACCACATCCTGCATGTACTACATTAATATGGCTTTGTAGCAAAATAATCTTGGTGCTTAACTAGCTAGCGTGCAGTAAACACCTGCCACCCACTGGAAACATTTGGTACATTACAAATGAAACATATGCGAGAAGGACGACAAACCGCTGAGCAGAATGAGAAAGAACTTCACTTTCAAACAATAAGCCCTGTTTTGGACGTTTCATTGAAGGTTAAACACACAGCAAAGAACAATGAACATCAAAATGACATAAGATAGGTATCCAGTAAATAAAGAGTAAAAGAAACTGCTTTAAAGCAGCACTGAAAAGGCTGCACTTCCAGCGATGAGTAGCGTACAATCTGTACTTAAAGCTCCTACAAATAGCCTTAAGGGAACAGGATGTGGCTCCCACTGTGGACTAACTGCTAACCTCTGTGTGAGCACGCACTTGTTTCTCAAAACAAAGCGCTGTAACTTTGCCCTAGACACGATAGGAAGCTACGGAAAGAGTCTTTCACACCACTTGCTAATGATGGACACACACATGCTCAAAGGTGAACACACGTGTACTGCATTGGCTGGCTGGGCTGTCACTGAGCTGTGTTCAAAGAGGAAATGACTGTTTCCGTTCTCCTGTGACAGCTTTATGGTTAAATTGGTTTAGATTATTAGATTTAAGTGTGTGCACAAGGCAGTGCGCTCCAATAAAGCACCTGTTAAAACAAACCTGAACTGGGTGAGTTAATTATTTGCAATGCAAGGAGATAGATCCTAGAGGGGGTCAACATTACTTAGCTACAAAAACTTAAAAATCATCTTAGTGCCAGTCAACCGTGTTGAGGAAAAGATAATACAACTCCTTGCCGTCTTGTCAGAAGGTGGATCTCAAAGCATAACGAGCCTGAACTGAGCGCAGATGAGCAGAAATGATGAGTTCACAGATTCAACAATTCTCCAAATAACAGGAACAGCAAGCTTATACTTGCTTATACAGCTACATCAAAGCACAGCATACAGCTCGGGCTGGCTTAACCTCAAACTCTGAATTACACACATTTGTCCACTACAGCCAACATTCATGGCATTTCTTGAGAGCTAATTATAAACATTGTTTACCACACAGTGCAGAGAGCTGGAAATGCAGTTCTAAATGTATGCACTGTGTGAGACAATCCCCAGCACTATATCAATGCAGTGATGTTGCGATAATATCTGTGCAATACTGATTTTTCTGTGCTGAGGATGAAGAGGATGTACCAACAGAGCAGTAAGGCTGTTGAGATTAGAAAAGGACTATTATTGATTCCTCGGAAACCACAAACAAAAGCATGTACGATTAAAGTAGATGGCAGAGTACAGGTAACTTGTCAGCTTGAGCTGAAGCCTTACAAAGGCTAAGTGTATTTGTTTTGTGATTTCAAAGCTGCTGGAAAAAAAATCACAATTACATAAACCATTAAAGAAGAAAAAAAAAAAAGGGATCTTGAATCAGAGGATTAAAGCGTGCCACAGGATGAGGAGAAGTCCTACTGTAAGCCTAAAGATGGAAAGGATCAAACAAATGGAAAAAGTGAAGCAAAAAGGAATGGTACAAGGAAAAAGGTCGTTAACAACAGAGCTAAAAATCTCGAAAAAGGTAACTAAGATCATGTGCTGGTGAGATACCTAAATTAGACTGTCCATAAACATAATGGTATGTATCCTGTGTCCTTGCATAAAAAGGCTCAAATAAGCAACAGCTTTGGTTTAGAGCCTTGCATTGAGAGTTTTTAGCGTGCTTTGGTTTCATTGTGGTTTCCAGCCCAAACCAAAACTGAACTCACCTTAAAACTAAAGTGGTCCGCTGTGTTAAGTGAAACAGCCAGCTCAGTCTATAGCTTCTGGGGGTCCGAGCAAAAAGTGCAGACACACGGAACAACAATGAAATATGAGGGATAAAGGGAAAAAGGTTTCACATTTGCAGGATTACTACAAGTGGCTTTAAATGCCTTCAGCGTAAACCATCTGCCACAAGCAGTGAAACCAAACAATCTCGTCACCAGAAGCGGTTTTCAGTTTTAGCTTACATGTGACTACTCTTCAGATTGATCTCAGAGTATTGCTTCAATAGCAACGAATGGCCTTACTTCCCTGATTGACAACCGTAACACTTTTTGGAGTTTTTCAATCCTGTAAACTTACCGAGCGAGAATGTGGTTGCGTTTGATGTTTGTGCCGTGGAGCTGCACGGCTCAAACGAGGTGGACCGAATTTCCGGAGGGCCGACTTAAAGCAATTTCGAAAACGAAACGGCAGCCCCAAACTGCGAACAATCACAATTACAGCTGCCTGGAGGTCATTAGCACTGTGTACATGTCAGGTCTCTGAGTTTACAAGTGGTAGTGTCTTACCACTTAAGTGATCCTCTGAAGAGGAGCCATTTGTGCAAGAATGTCTGAATGGAGGGAGGTAGCAGTAAAACCTGGAGGTGCGCAGCAGGGGATTACAGTTACTAAAGGTCCACTTATAATATTCCCCCTCTTTGTTTTTAGGAGGGAATCTGAAGCGGTCCCCAATTTGTGTTTTTTGTTTTCTTGACACATACCACAACCTCTCCTCCCATTGAGGTCACAGTGATTGATCGATTCCTGGTCTCTCTGAGGTTACTCGGTATGGGAAGCACAAATCTTCAAACTTCCACGATTGCAAAGATGAAAATCGTGCCAATGCTTCACCGCTTCACAACACTACAACCTTTAAAACCAGCAGGTGCAGCAAAGTCTCTGGGAAATAACAGGTGACGTGTTGAAAGATCACAAGCAGTGTCACAAGGATCTGCTTGTATCTCATTATAAATAAATAAAAATAAAAAAAACAACCCAAATGAATAAAAAACTAAACAAAAACACGACAACACAAACATTGGTTCTTTTGGTGACCTTTTGACAATTCCTAGGTCGCCTTAAACTCTCATAAATACATCATTAATCAACATCCACTCTATTGGAACACAGCACCAAAGGAACCCAGTGTACAGGTCCCAGTGTAAATCACAGCAGGCTATGTAGGTGAAGCACTTCTGAAACACAACACTCGTGGCAATCAGTGACATCCGGACACCACGTTAGTCACTTGGTTCACGTTCAGAATCCATGTTTACAAGTATGTAAATGTTTATGAATGCATGTATGCATGCAACTGGGGGATTCTCCACAGATGTTTGGGCTTAAAAGAAGAGCCATATACCTTCCTGCAGTTCATCCACAGTGAAAGGGTTGCAATAAACTTTTTTGGGATAAAATGACAAGTATTTAAACCCAAAAATCTGGGCACCACACGGGGTGACACAGCTCACTGGCTCACACCAGTATTCCAGCCATCGGGAATTTACATTTAAATTCCTCAATAATGTGGAGACCCTTGCCATTCTAGAGACTCGATATTTTAGCTACACTCGATTTTTTGGCATTACCAAAAGACAGAAATATTGGCTACACTCTAGTATTTTGTTACTTTGGAATAAGAACCCCTGGCGGCATTTCTATTAAAGGAGAAGTACTTTCTTCGACAAATTGTCTGCATCCATCATTTATCTCTCTGCCCTGCAGCCAGCAGCGAAAGCTCCTGTAAACAAACAGGAGAGATAGAACACCGACACTCCACCTTCAAACCCCGTGTTTACCACCGGCTGTATATCTTTCACTGGATCTGTTTAAAAATATCCCCACATATACAAACACATGCAGGCTGTGTGTGCATGAACTGTGAGTGCACACTGTGCATGAAGGAGAAAAAAAAAATTTGCAAATTAGACCCAGGAGAGAAAAAAAAAAACTATATCAGCAATCGTGGAAATCGCGTTTGAGCACATGTGTAAACAGCATGTAATGTGGCAATCAACCAGCCTGTTGCCGTTGTGGGGTCCAATTTTAAGGCAGAGTGAGAAAGTTAGCTTGTAATCAGGTAGACAATGAGGGATAAGGGAAATTGGAAGCTTTGTGATGCTTTGGGCCTGTGTATGTATTAAAAAGGACAGGCACAATTAGGAAGAAGGATTAGATGTGATCACGACTGGATTTCTTTGCGTGAGTCTGCGTGTTTGTGGAAGTGTCCGAAACTCTAAATAACAGATTGGGAAACTGTCTTGCTAATTTGTATTCTGGCCAGCTTTCCAAGACTGCACTCTAGGCTCATGAAAATCTGCAATAAATGAAGGATAGTCCGGCACATTTACCACCGGCTAGATGAGTCATTCGGAACTGCGCAAGTGTGTACCACCCACTAACCTTTCAGGGAAAAAAATAAATAAAAATTACACTTGCTTTCATAACCACAGAAGGCAAGTAAAAAAGGTTTTTCATCCCTTCCAGCTCCAAGTATGCAGGTTACACAAAGAAATTCCCGGCTGTGAAAGCTCCCGAAGGACAACTGTCCAGAGTTACATTATGTTACCCTCTAGCACGAACAAAATGGATCGAGTAAAGGGGTGCAGGGGGGGCTTGCTGCTACATGATGAGGATTTCCTGCAAATAGTTCTTTACCAAAAGTATGATTGTTTTATTCCATTAAATACCTGTTTGTGTGGTAAGAAGTAAAAGAAAATAGTTTTAAAATAATGAGCACGCATATATTTAAAAAAATTCATTATTACAATTATTTTTTTTAGGAACGTTTTTCCTGAGATCACGGGAGGTGAAATCAAACGTGCAGATAAAAACATATTGGTGTTTACTCTGCATTTTTCCTGCTGCTAGTGAATGAGATACAATGAAGACAGGATATCAGTCTTTTGACGGGTTTCTTTCATGTTGCTGCCAAGGCAGAAAATCCAACAGCAAACAGATATTGCTCTCCTAGTAACACAAGCAGCTTCATGCTTCACTAAAGGTATATGCTGCATCTTCTTACCAAATAGTTTAATGTGAGCAAACAAATTAAATGCCTGTGTGATGCATTTTTAAATAAGCACATAAAAGCTCGCTGCAGACAGTTCATTTATCATTTAAACCAACGTGACGTGCTACTTATTATACACAACTTTCGAAACTAGTGTCAAATTAAAGCATTCCCTAAACACATCGGCTTACAGTCATAACAACACCTACCACCACTGAGACTTTACCGGGGAGCAACGGTCAGCACTAATGAGGAAGGCAGCCCATTTAACATCTGGACCAAAGCAGTTTAAACCGACAGATTGCACAACTGACCGACTCTGCTATTCTAGGACTGTAGACTCTTAACAACAAGCCTGAACAGTTAGAGGGGCTTTTTTTTTTGGATTGTAATTCTATAAACCACCTCACTACACTGATATCCGTTAATGGATTACTTTTACACTGAAAGAGTTTCAAGGGCACAAGCTGCCAAAATAAAAATGGAGCAAACTGTTTAGAATAGCAGTACAGATGAATTGCATTCGATTTCCTGCCATATAAATAGCGTGTCCCATTATGTTCCCGTTTTCTGGAGGTCAAACATGGGTGTCTGCACATGTGTCAGTTTTATTCTGCCATGCTGTCATCGAGCCTCAAAACAGAAGACACTGATGATATTTCTGTTTCCTGATAATTAACGCATGAGTTGCATTCCTCCTTCCTCAGCAGATCAAAGAGGACTGAGTCAGACGCCGGGGGCCAGATCAATTATCCAGGCAGCCATTTTCACTGTCCTCTCCATCTGACACGCCACAAAAATCTGGGCACTATCAAAGGCTGAAGACGCCATAAGCCAGCCAAGAAAGCAGTTTTATTTTATTTTACCATCAACTTCCACTACTCACTCTTTCCTCAGCTGTTAACCCTTTACTCCATTTGACATTATCCTTTCCACCTATCCATTTTCTTTTGTCCTTTAACCAAAATTCACACTACTACTTTGTTTCAGTTTGTTATGCCATACCCTAACTGTATTGTCCATTCCCACCCACCCACCCACCCTTGTTCTGTTTTTTTCCACTTGTGACTTTCTATTTTGACAAAAGCCGCCTTGTAAAAATTCCAGCTGGGATACGGTCTCTGAAATTCACTCGGCTGTGTCAGAAAATAAAGCAGGTTTCCCAAATCCTGTGTTTTCTGATGAGACTTTTTTTCCAAAACAAAACAACAAAAATAAATGATTATTCTGCCTGCTTAAAAATACACTCCCTACTCTGATTTGTAATAAAATTACAAATGTGAGTTTTACAACACCAACATTAACAACAACAAAAAACCAAAACCCACACAAACAAACATCTGCTTTAAATTCAACACTCCTCCCCACGCAGGAGACCTCTGTGTGCACCTTTGCACCACTTCCTGTGTTCACAGTTTTTTGATTGCTCACTGGAAATCCAAATATGACCACCTGCATGTGCTCTTTTTAGATTTCACCACAGACAAACATCAACTTCTGTGTCAAACTGATGCAGCTTTCATGTCGAGGATGATCACTGGAGCCAGACACTAAAGCTACGACCTGAACACCAAACTGTAGTTTAGAGAAAGCACACAGAGTCCAAACCCAAAAGGTCAGTAGTGTGACCAGAAGCATGCTAACCACTCACACCTCTGTATGTCTGTCCTTTCTCACAAATCCATTTAAATTTTACTTATTCAGCGCCAAAATCTCAACAACAGTTTGACGCTTTGTATTGTAAGGTAAAGACCCTACAATAAAAGAGAATAGAACCCCCAAAGTGAGACCAGGCAGGGAGACACGATAAAAGGCACACTGTGGAAGAAAGCCATGGATTAATAATAACTAATGACTATTTTCAAAGTGGTGTATAAACACCACTTTGGAAATTCCAAGTGGAAGTGTTGCTGTTTTGACAACTGAAATTTCAGTGTGCATGCAAGTGGCCAGGGAGCGATTCAAACCTAGGAAGAGTGCTCGAAGTGATGCAACGGTGCACAGAATGGCCTTAAAGAGGAAATCGTCCAAATTTAAAATCAAGTCAAGTTATTGCCCTTTACGGGTGAATTTGTGACCTCCACTCACAGAAGGAGGGAGGACTGGTTTTGCTTAACACTGCGTATGTTGAGCTTTATAGAAGCACTCAGCAATAATGTAAATCCATAAAGATATAAAACATGCTACAACTTTAAAAAAAAAAAAAAAAGGGGGGGGGGGGAAGGGGGAAAAAAAAAAGGAAAAGAAAGGGAGGCTCTAGCATGTTCCCTTAAATACTTTGAGGCAGGCCCTTTGTCCTTAATCTAAGTGGATTCAAAATAATCCCAGTCAAAGATATATTATAGACTGCTCAACAAGAACAGAATGAAAGTGCCAAGAGAGCTTTTTTCTAACAAAAGGACAAAACGAGAAGAGGAGGCATTAAAAGACTGCCATGTTCGGTAATACTTTCATAGATAACGTAGACACAATTGGGCCATTCAGTCTGACCCTGTGAGATTAATAGGGCAACTCATAACCTGTCAATTAACTGTGCCAATACTAATATTCCATGGGACATGTGATAGGCTTGTTACATGGCAAAGCAAAGGGAAAAAATAAGGTCATTTTCCTTGAATGTCCTTTCCACATTAAGCATTTAAATCATCTAAAACATTCCCAATATTAATTTAGTATATGGCATAGTTCTGTGTATTCTTATTTATTCTTTTACAAAGTGGTTTAGATTTCCACAGAAGGTAATCAGGAGGATGTGATTATAGATTATACTGCTCTGATATAGACGTTCAAAGGAGGACAAAATTGTTGCGCAATAATTCAGCTGAGTGCTGATCAAACCAACAAATACAGAGTGAGGAATGTAAGTGAATGCAAGCATAAGCAGGATTCTTGTTCTATGAAAACTGCTTGCATTTTGGATCCATTTATATTTTAATACTCAAGTAGTTCAAATATCTTCCAGGTTTTGTGTTTGTAAGTTCAAGATTTCAACCTTCATTCATTGGAAGAAAAAACAAAAACAAACAAACAAACAAACAAAAAAACCCACCAAAAGACAAAACAACCCGCCCCCCTTCAAATATGTCCTTACCATTTTCTCCTTGTAGACCATTTGTCTGAGCCACTTGAAATCAAGTGGTTTGAAAGCAGATAGAACAAAAAGTGAGTCTTGTTCGTAGTTTTCTGGGTTCTGGATCGCACCCTCTGGATATGTAATCCTTATGGTGGTTTTGGTTCCTACATCTTTTCCATAACCTTTTACTAGAGCTTCATTCAACCTGTCAACGCAAGAAAGACAACAAAGGGTGGAATCAGGAATTTAAGAAAAGCATAGTGAAAAGCACAGGATTATTATTTTCGATATTTAGATAAAACAGCACGTCTGCAAACAGAAAGACAAAGCAAAACCTCCACATGAAGGTTCAGCTGACACATAAGCACATATGCAGTGCTGAAGCATAAGCTGGGTCTATGCATAAAGACTGGCCAGAGGAAAACCCAGCTTGCAACCTCATCACAAGAGCTAACATCTGACAACATCTGGGTAAGCCACAGTCATTCTGGAAACGAGTGGAATGTTAAGTGAGCTCTCAGACACAATCACTAAAGGTAACAGTACATCCAGTTTTATTTTGGAGTTTCCCGTTTTCATCTTTAGCTCGTTTAGCTGAATAGTGGGCTGCTGTGCTCGCCTGTGGGCTGATGAGAGTTCACAGTCCGCTCCACTCCAGGGAATGCCTGTCTGCCTGCAGTGAGCTCTGATGTCAGGTGGAGGCAGTGTATAAAGTATGCATAACAAAAGGTCATAACAAAGTATGTTACCGCGTCCCCCCCAAATAACAAAAAACAGAGCAGAGACTTCTCGATATTCCACAATACCGATTCCCAGCTCACTGAAGCAACCATGCATTCCTATTTGGTCACATGTTGATGATGCAGAAGACATTTTCTTCCCCTCAACTAAACTTCAAGCTGTCCAAGTCCCCCCCCCCAAAAAAACCCTTCACACTATTTAACTTTTACAGAACACTGCTGTTATACAGAATCCCTTTTATTTTGCTATCTTACCTGACCACCACATCGTATTCGTCTATTCGGGACCCCAGAGACTTGTTGGATAAGATCCCACCATTACCCACGACGATGCATCGTTTACAGCTGAGACTGGAAGGCAGGACAGCCAGACATTAGTCATATTAAGAAGAAGAAAAGAGACTTCATGTTGACGGTGACGAGTAGGGTGCAGGTACCTGTCAAGCTCCTCTCCCAGCCCGTAATTTTTTGTTATAGTCAAAATGCTGTCTATTATTCTCTCTGCAGAGAAAGAAGAAAACAAAACAGGATTTTAAAGACAGGACAGAACCTCCATACTACAATAAATCCCCATTAAAAATTCATCCACGAGTACATTAAATGCAAAATGTGGGTGAAATTCATTGCCAAGCTTATAATTTTTACCTCGGCAGTGAATGATGCTCCAAGTATCAAACATTAAAATACTCCATCTACTAATCTGGCACTAGAAATGGAGCTCTGTCATCAGAGTCAGTCACTTTAAGCGCTCAGAACGTCCCTTTAGCTCCAAAGACGAGTTGATGTTCTCAAATAATGAAAATGACATATTTGAAAAGCTCAAACTGGGGGAAATCACACATTTAAAGGCCAAACAGACTGCCAAAGATTTCAACATACCACCCGAGATATAACAATCTAGGTGGTCTTCAAACAGGAAGAGAGAACACCACCCTCCGTTTATTCACTCATAGATAAGGAGTAACCAGTGAACCTCAGGAATAGTGGTGATGGGGATTACAGGGGGGGGGGGAGCTGTTGTATTCTGGAGAGGAGTGAATCTGAGAGAAACACCCATACGGAGTTAAGGATGGTATGCGTGTGCATGTAAAAACTCTGCCATAAAAGCACTCAGAGTGGAATGCTGTTTTCAAACAATCACATTCTCCTGGTTAAGTGGCCGGTGTTGTACTCGTCTCCTTGCATGGCTAGCACCCCTCTGATCACAGGTTGAGAAACGGCGATGTTTAGCCATAGCGTGCATTCCTGCCATGTTCTACGGGCTATTGTGCTGGAGTCATAGCTCCAGCATTAGATCTTGCATGCATTTCTTCCTCCTGACCATTTTTAGACCTCTTATATTTATAACTCATCTTCTTCAACATCCCAAATGTGCAGATTCCATTAGAGTTGCACCTATTTTTGTTCCATCTTACATTTGCAGGAATTTGTAACTACGTGGATTTAACAGCTGTGATTTTAAAAAAGTCCTCAAATCGCATCTTCATCGTTTAAACATTTTTTAAAAGAAACACAAAAAGTCTGGCATTATTTTATAGCATTCTATTTCATTTATTATATTCATAATGCAGCACACCGTCTGCCTTTACTCTCACTCTTGTTGTTTCTCTTGGCCTCTTTTTGCAGACTGAGCGTTTAGACTGGGGCCTCAAACCAGGTTGTAAGACATATTATAGTCCATCCACCCTGTCTAACAATCCTAATGATTAACCTAGTGAAGAGAGGCGAGCAGAGCCACAGCTTATTGTTTGGATGTGGTGTCAATGTCTGGCGTCAAGTATCACCCTGAGCAGCATAAACACAAGGCCGAGGACCACACCTGGATCCAAGCGGGTGAAAAGTGAAAAATCACAATGGGTAGTGTGCTCTTTCAGAGGACAACATGGAAGCTAATTGCTCTAAGTACCTGCGGTAAACCCTTTCAGCAAAGCATGTCTTGTGGTAGTGCCAAAAGACAAATTGCTGCAAGTGCAGACATTAGTCCAATGTGGAACTCTTGAAATGTTAAAAATCTTTACTGGCAACACCGGCGAATAGCAGAAGCATCACATAACACATAAACACAGACACTTTGCTGGAAAGAGTGGAGACTAAACACTACAACAAATCCTGTGATGAAAGAAAGATGATCGCAAAAAAACAAAACAAAAGGCCAAAAATTTATCTGCAGTACAAAGATAACTAATTTATCAAGGATAGTGATACTTTAACAACTGTGGAAAAAAAAAAAGAAGAAAAAAAAAAAACTGCTAATGACTGCAAATGTGAGATGTGTTCAAGTCTTTGGCAGCAGCTCACAGTCTGGCTGCCTTAATTGTGCTTCCTCCTAAGTGTAAAGTTGCATAACGGTCGGTGTGATTTCATTTGGTGGACATGCTGAGAATGAAAACAGCACCAATAGTGCAGGAACACCACTCCTTTACTTGTAAAACTGTGGAGCTGCCTGATGAGGACACAGTTTTTAAATAGTCTGCTGTAGCTTTCTAACCCTGGATCAGTATTTGCAAAGATAGATTAGCTTCTCTGATCAAAAAGTTCATCCCTACACACATACACAAAAAAAAAAAAAAAAAGTTAATGCCCCAAACTAAATATAACAGCTGGAAACAAGCATGGATACGTACAGAAGCAACTAACAACAAATCACATCCTTTCCTCCCAACAGGTTCTCCAAAAATAGCACTGCAAGGAATTTATAAACTTATGGTTCAACACCCTCACACCACAAAATTCCTCCAGTCTGTTAACAGTTTAAAAAGAAGTCCACTTTAGACTGCAGGAATAAGATATTTAAAAAGATTTTCATTTAGAATTTAAATTAATCCTGAATTTTGAGCGATCACCGGCAGTGTAGCTTTATTCCCCGCGGAAACCAAATCAGGGCAGCTTAACGTTTACTTTTCCTCCTTCAGGCTATAGCTGATGTGTCCCAAAGATACTTCTTGGCAGAATAAAAAGTAAAAAATAAAACTCCCACCCACCAGCGCTACTCCGTGGTCTCAATTTGGAATCCTTTGTGGAGTTCTATTCAAGATCCACACGTATCATCTCTCCACATGAATACCACTAAAAGGGAAACCCCACTGCCATCACAGTCCGTGGAGAAAACAGAAACCAGGTGTAACACTCACACAGGGAGCGCTCTATTGATAGCTGTGCCTGTGTGTGTACATGAGTACACGTTCAATTGACGGTGGAGAACTTGCCAGAGCACAAAGGTAACATTCCCTTTACCTTCTGCTTGTAAGTATTGGAAAATGTGACAGAGCACGCCAGTGAAGACAGATTAATGTTATCTCTTAGGTTCCCATGGTACTGTGTACTTGTTCGATATCTGAAGTGCTGGAGTGTGTTAAGGTCAGTTAACAAGTGCAAACACTGTGTGCGGACATGCTAACGTTGGAGTGTTAGAAGACATCAAATTTTCCGGTCCCAAGATAGAGTTCATCCAGCAAATAAATGTAAATCACTTGAAAGGTTACGACAAACACAGAAGTCTGCAGAGGTTGGACTGACTGCCTGAGTGAGAATACTTAAAAAAATAAATTAATTAAAAAATCTATCATATACTTATGAATGTTATACCGTGAGAGCATTACCAGTATTACCATGTTGTGCTTCGCTGGCTGTGAAGGCAGTAAAGCAAGTATTCTTTAATTTCAGGGTATAGGTACTAGACTTTCCCAGCTGTCAGGGGGCAAAAAGTGGGGTACATCCTGGACAGGTTGCCAGTCCATTTCAGGGCAAAAACCTAGGGATAGCAACCATTCAGTCACATTTACACCTACAGACAATTTAGAATCACCAGGTAAATAACCAAGTCTGTGGACTGTTAGCTAGAGTGCTGGGAGAGAACCCATGTAGGTAGAGTCAAATTTTGGATTTGATTGGCAATTCCATAACTACAGCTTGGTGAGTGCAGTTTTGACACACTCTCCACCTCCGGCAATGGCTCAGAAGGTAGAGTTGGCCATCTGTCAGTCGGAAGGTTGTTGGTTTCCTTCACTCCAGTCTGCATGTCAAAGTATCCTTGGGCATTATGTTAAAGTTGTCCTGATGCATCCATCAGAGAGACAGGTTGGCATAGAAAAAAAAAATGCCTGTGATTGGGTGAAAGAGGCTTGTAGTAAAAGACTTTCGAGTGCTTCGAATAGAAAAGCACTTTATACGTGCCAGTCTATTTATAGGGGCTTGGTCTCAAATTAACTGTCCATCTACATCTGCAAGTTAGAAGACTTGCTTCCAAACAGACTTTAATCACTCAAAGTGATTAAAGTGACCAGTTACATATTTTTTCACCTTCAAGAGAAAGAAGACTGTTGTTGGAGATTAGCTTTAACTAAACAAAGGTTGATATGAGACCAATTAGCATCAGAGCTAAAAGCATGAGCTGGGAGCCCCAAATAATTTCTGTCAGTTTCTTGTGTCTATTGTAAATGAACTTCTGCAACCCTTTTGGGAATTTGTAAACACTCTGTGCTTGCATTATTATTTGGAGACTATAATTATTAATAATTATCCATTTTTCAAAAATAATATGCAACAAACAAACATGCAAAGGAAAAATACATTATTTCCATATTATATATATTATGTCCAAAATACAAACTTTGCAACAAATGGCAAAAAGAAATTCTTTAAGTCACAGAGGAAATAATGAGCCTTATTTTTCTTAGATCTCAGATTTTCTCAACAACTCATACAAAACAAACCAAGTGGAAATTCAGTCTGAACTGTTAAAATAACTTCTTAGGAGACATTTTGAAATTGTTGGTTGGTATGTACTGACTGTAGCCAAGTACAAACAGTATGAGGAGCCAAGTGATAAAACCCCGATAAATAAAGAATGCCATTGCTTCTACTGAACAAAATAAAATATTGGCAAGCCAGAATATGATGTTGATTAATACTGAAAACACGCAAAGCTTGTTGGCTCATATCTGAGATACCAGGCACTACAGGCACAAAACTGCACTACATCAGGCATCAATCTCCCACACAGCCTCTAAACGTAACAGTGGCAAACGAACACATGCTCAGTCTTACTTTAAATGAGCACTCCACCAATCTTTATGGCTTAAGCTTGGTGTCTAATTTAAAGAGGGGGGGAAAAATGTGAAAATAGCTGTCCTGTGTGGCTTTGCCCCCCCCACACACACACACACACACACACACACACACACACACAAAAAAAAACAAAGAAATAGAAAATTACACCAAAACTTGTAGAGCTAGAAATGAAGATATTTAGAAGACAATGGTCTAATGAAGGACTGACATGCATCAGGGAAAACATGAGAGAAGCATGAACCACAAAAAAAAAAAAAAAAAAAGGATCTCGAAGCTTCTTTCTGTTTTTATGGGCAACTCCTTCTAATACCCCAGAACATATAATTACTATAATCCACAATAAACATACAAACTAGTGGAGGGTGAACTGTGATGAATGGCTTTACCTTGCGTTTTAAAGCCGAATGGAGGTAAGTAGTTGTTGACTTTTGATAGCCGTTTGAAGTTTCGATCAAGAAACATTGGCGCCAATTTCGTAAACCTGTAAGAGAGATGAAACAAAAGTGGAGATGGTTCTCATTAGCCGAGATACAGAAGATAAAAACACCAATCCTGTAATATCCAGTATTCTTAGTATAACAGCTCCTGTTACAAACTTTCAACAATTACTTATTGTGTGCTGAATCTATCCCGGCAGGTTCTCGTAATCCTCACTACACTTGGGATAATAAAGTTTATGTTACCAAGGAGGTGATAACTGAATTTTTATGTCCCATCATCATTAAACCTAGCATCCCCACACCCTGTAAAAGCTTCCTAAAATGAGCAAAGCCTCCACACACCTTAGCACAACAGCTCAAATCTAAGCGGGTGATAGAAATTAAGAGGTTGCAGTGCATAACCCGTCAACATAACCGCTCCTCCAGGGCCTAAATCACATCTGACACATGAGGTTGTCTGAAACAACACTCATGTCACAATGTTTTTGTCCTCTAACGATCTGAAGCAAGACTGAATTGGAGTGGAGGATGTTGTTCTCAATGAAGAGACACGATAAAACTTCAGGGGTTGATAAAAAAAATTTTTTACCCACGACAGAATACACAGTTGAAATGGCGAGAACAAAATGTCAGTCCCATTAGAAAACAAATTAGGCCTGATAGTCAAAAACACCCCAGTGGCCAATGTTTTTAATGGCCCACGACCCGCTACTTCCGCCATCGCCTCTTCCTTATCCTGTGTGGCTATAGAAGTGTGCGTGTGTGTCTCTCTTTGATTAACTGCAGCTCCGATATCAAAAAGGAGTCATTTCCTCTTAGTAACGCCTGTGACCCTAGCGCTGGGTTATGTGCCACTTCTGCAAGTGTAGCTTCGGGATGGATGTGTGTTTTTATAACCCTCTGTCAAGCTCGAGGGATGCGAGGCAAGAGGAAAAAAAAAGGAGCAAGGAGCCGTTCGTGTCGTTTCTCCTCTGATGTTTACATGGATGGAGCTCTATGGATGTGCTGTTCTTTAACGAGCTGCCTAACATTTTGTGTCAAACTTAAAAGCATCGTGACACCCCTACAGAAAAGACAAAGTTAAGGAGATTTATCAAACTGGTGTACATCTTTAGTTAATTTCTAAAGAAATACAGAGATTACATTACAGAGTGCTTATTGCACCCCTTCCCTAGAACTAGACCACCAGCAATATAAGTGTTGCATTTTGCTGATGCACCTGTCCAATAAACACACAGACCTGTAAATTATTCCTCCTGCAGCCGACAAACAGCATTCAAACTATGGAAGCACGAAAAGACTCACAAGCTCGATTACACCTCTGTTTCTCAGCAGGACCCTTGAATACTTGTTCCCATAACATAACACTGCCACTGGTTGACAAGAAATATGTGAGACACAATGACCAAACATGGCTGACATTATTGGGAGACCTTCCGGTTAAGCTTCAGCCTCTTCCAAGCACGGTAATCATTCTTTGAAATCCTCATTATTCTCCAGCGAGCGACTAGAGGTAGTTATGTATGGCTCTCTCTCCACCTTGACTCACCTCGCCTGACAGGGGCATGCACACTCAGAGACTTGTGTCCAGGCAAAACAAATGGAGATTCATTAAACCTGGGCCTTCTGAGGCCACATGGGGCTATAAATAACACGGGACCATTACAAGTCAGTGAGCCCTGACCAACAGTCAGTCACTGACATCCTGACCAAGCAGAGAGACAGGGGGCTGCTTGTTGTTAAATAAGTAGTGAGGGCTCCCAAAAACAGCCAACAGGCAGGGATGCATTGTGCTCATTTCCTTTGCTGGGTCCATCTCTCACAGGCAATATTTTCATAACCGTGCCACTTCGAGTTCACTGCCAACACTTGATTTAGGGCTCTAATACAAACAGTTTTGGGGGAAAGGAGAGGGTGAGGGGAGGGGCGTAAAATAAATTGGAGACTGCAGGGCAAGGAGCTTCAGAAGAAGACAAACATGGAGGAAGCAGATGATGATTAGATGGAGAGCCATAGGACCTCACTGCTAGAGGTTAAGTAGGTTTTCTTTAACTGTCGAACTGTCGTCCACACCAATTCACACAAACTGTTAACGAGAATATTTTAATGGTAAATGTACAAAGCAGGCAGAAATAAAGAACGCTAACAGATAAGATGTTAAACAGCCGACTTCCCTTCCACACAGGAGACAATGAATCACGACCAAACACACACACAGCACAACTGTGTACATTTGGCTGTACACTTACACTTATTTATACAAATGAGCATACAGACAAACTTATACTAAGTGCAGCATTAATTGTGCTTATTGACCTGTGAGAGACTGGGTTGAAGGTGGTAGTAATCAGTGGGCTCCCAGGGGTTTTCTGTGTTGAACAGAACTTTGATCCGACACGTGCGGCTGATGAGAGGAAGTCATTACCAGGGAGGACATTGCTAAATCATAGCCTCTCATATAGGTAGAGGGCAGTGGCACAAAGTGCTTTGTCCATCTTATTAATATAAAAAAAAAAGTTGCACTTTATAGTCCACAGGGCAGCTGATAGTGTTATTTAGAGCATTTGGAGCCACTGTAGGTCATATACCTTTAATAGACTCAATTAAATACTACTACTTTTAATTTAAAATTTAAAACTTGGTGCTTCAGGCGATACATAAAGGAGGTTCAATATATTCCTTTGCCCAATAGCTAGGTCAAGTAGTTACTTTAGTGTCACAGCCTATTATTTAGCAACATGAAAACTACCCTTGCGCAAGAACGCTAAAAGGACAATGTCCAATAGACTGAGCTGAAACGGACGACAAAGTGGAGACAGTGAAAAATCAAAAGAACCAATGACATCAGGAGGACTGTTGGGGATTGTATACTGTGTAGGCTGGGTATTAGAGACCCCTTGATGAGTCAAGACAGGAAGCTGGTTGGTGGCGTTCGCAGAACGCCTCTAAGGCTCTTTAACACGATAGGGAAGTGATGCGAGACCTTCTACTCAGGCGACAAAAGTTCTTTTGTGTAATGGGGGATCACAAGGACACAGTTGAGGTTTTGTGGTGGGGAGAAGATGATAGAAACATGATTGAAACTGGGGGAGACTGGATAGGAATGTAGGGGCTTCTCTGTTACTGACACAAAACCCTTAAGGCCTAGTTGGTTTGAGGAGTGACATCATGCAAGTTTGCATGCTTGAGTAAAAGCTTTTCTCTTGCTGACATCCAGTTAACATTATCTCTGCGTAAAGATCTTGATTTTGCATTAAAAGTTAGTTCTTCACATGCAAAAAAAAAGTCCAAAAGAAATGTCTCACTTAGGATAGATGGTGGCCATCTTAGCTGCTGCATATCCTGGCTTGCACACTCCTTCGCTGAGGTTGCCGTACTTGTATTCTAACTCCTGCGATCTGTACATTAAAAAGAAGAAAGCGAGAGCTTAATTAGACACATCGTGATAACTGATTGCCAATTAAAATGACAAATTCAAAGCTTCAAAAACTTTGTTTGACAAACAATCTGCAGGAGAGATGGGGCTGTGGAATTAGCCGGGAACTCGGCAACAAGTCAGCATATCACCTGTGTGTGTGGCAAGACGAAGCAGAGAAGCCTTGTTTAAATAATCATGCTGGCAGTGGTAAAGCTTGAACCTCCCGATTACTACCAGGATCATTAATAATGTGATGTATGCCATGATTCTACTTCAAATAAACAACGGGAAAAGAGAGGGGGGCCCGTGTCTTTGCACTATGTGAGGTCCAAAAATCAAAGTTGGCTGGAGAAACTGTTTGACTGGGGCCTTCTTGCACATAATCTGAAGCTCATCTATGCTAACAGACTTTATTTCAATCCTCTTCAATCACTTGCAGTAGAGTGGAATTAAAATCTCTGGGGTATTTCCATCAGTTTGCCTACCCCGCATTAAGATATGACCCGAGTCACAAAACTAATTCTGAGCTACAAGATGAATTGCAATAAAATAAAGAAGGCGGCTGCATTACATGAAGTGATCCCCAGTGAATTCCACTTTAAAGCATGTGCTGACATTATGGTTGCAGTGGATGTGGACTGTGATGGCAGCATCTCATTCATTCCTGTGCGGTAACATAGGGCCAGAGAAAAAGGACCTTGCCATGGTGGTTTAGAGCCAATGTGTCAAACCAATTCAGGAAATTATACACACATCAACAAACACAGTGACACAATGACAGCTGCATAATGATCTATTGTAACATGTTCTTACTCTGACAAACCACAGCCAGTCTAAACACAAAACACTAACTGACCTACATCTCAATTCACACTTGTTTCAAAAGTTATTACTCAGACCACCTATCGTATCTGTGCTCGTGTCACCATCTGTGTTTCCTACACTGTGTGTTTATTTAAAAAGAGGAGGGGGGAGGGGGAAAGAAATAAGGCTAGATTAATTAGCCAAACGTTTACATTTTCATGTTTCGTGTTTTCCCATTGATCAAGCCTGACTGCAGTATTCTGTGATAACAGATGTAAAACACGGCTGAATTAATGGAGTCAAAGTCTAAAAGGGAATTCGGTTTTGGGAATCCATCATGTGTAATGTGGCAAACGATGATGGAGAATAGCTAAATGTGTTATAATAGATGACATAAGTGTTTACTAGAAAGAGATGTACTCACAATTTTGTGTCCAGCTGTAGCAGAAAGCCCTGCTTATCATACACTGGGGACAGAGATGGAAAAAGAAATGGAAATTATCCATCACCACAAGAGCCCACAAACCACTTTGATTTAAGAAAAAACACAAAAAAAAATAAAAAATAAAAACAGAACAACAACAAAGGTATGGCATCTTAATGCAGTCATCCAGCTATTCAACTAACAGCTCAGCAGCTGTAGTTGTAAACAACCTGTGTGGCTTTCACGGGGGAAACAATATGGCAGATGTAAACATAAGCATTAGGATCAAGGACTTGTGACAAACAAGCAAGGTTAGGGAGAAGCCAGCCAAAACAATCTGTTGAGTTTAAAATAAAAGTTAGAAAAACAAGTCAGAGATCACCTATGGACAACCAAAGGGACAGCCAGTAGGTGCCTAGTGAAGCGTTGAGGTAGAAAAGAGAGAGAGAGCACAGAAAACCAGGAGGAACATATTTAAGGTGAAATGGGAGCTTTGTTTCCATTGCAGGCCGACTCTTTGCAATAAAGCTGATTGGGTCTGCAAAATACTTGCTATGATCATTTCTGGCCAAAAACATAAATAAATAAAAATCTGTAACTACATTAGCATGGAGGAAATTAGGAATAGTGCAGCATTACACCTGCAGTTGTGGATCTTGTCAAAGAGAAGCTGGAGAATAAAAGAAAATAAAGATAAAGAAAAAGAAAAAGAAAAAGGGTAATGGAAATGTCTGACAGTTTGAAAGGGAAGGATCCAAGCACTGCCCAGGAGGAAGGGAACTTAGCCTTAGCAGCCAAGATGGGTGACACATCTGTAGAATAGCAGCCAGAGGGCAGAGTCAAAGCAACTTAGTGGTTTATCTTAACCTGCAGTAAGTAAATCTTACGTCTTCTAACCCTTTACACCAAAATTCCTTTACACCACCAAACTTCATGCAGACCGTTTCACTGCTGTTTGTTACCAAACTGAGACAACAGAGGGCAGTGTTGTATTGTCCTTCATAAGAGAATGATGGCTGAGCACATGTTCATTTCCCCTGCAGTTGTTATGAGTGTTTCATCAATTTAGCAAAGATACTTCTAAAATCAAAGTACTTTTTTTGTTAGGAATAGATCAGACTGGAAAAAGCAAACAAAGCTCTCTGACTTCTTTGAAAATGCCACGTGTTTCCCAACCTAACAGGGCTGTTGGTTCCCAGGGTTTTCTTTAAAATGGTGTCTGGGACAACAATGATGGGTAAAAGTTTGGGCTGGGGGGGGCTGCAGCTGTACCTGAGCCTACTATTTGTCCCACGTTGTTGTCCATTTCCAACTCTGAAACAGAAAAGGGTCAGTTAGCACCTTTTGAAGTCATTCTGTCATGGCAGCATTGGACTTGAAAATAAAGCCAAGTAGAAATGTCAGAAGTTACGGAGTAAGAAAGAGGAGGGGTTAGTGGCTTTAATCCCAGTGGGCTGAATTATGACTGTGAATTCCAATCTTTATTCAAAAGACAGAAAGCCCAGTGAAGTAGAAAATTAAAAGCAAGACTCCATTGTGGTTATATGACCGTTTGGACACTGGAACATTGAGAGTATGATGAATGAATAAGCACAAACGGTTTAAAACCGTTTTGAGACATAAAAAAGGGTTATGGAAAGCGATGTGAAGTTAGCAGATATTTATATTTAAACCCCTCAACAACTCAACCATTAAGAACAAAAAAAAAAGAGAAATAGAAAAAAAATGCTTCATAACTGTAACCCAGTATATGTGGGCAGAGTCCCAGTGCCTCTACCTGTAATTCTTTTCACTTCAGCACCTTTAGTCTGGGCTCTACTGTGGGCTCTAGTCTGGGCTAGAGTCGGCTCTTCTGCATCTTTGTCTGTAAACAAAAGGGGTTAAACTGAAATAAGATCATGAGGATAAAGCTGTGAAGGCAACTATTAACCAAACAACCAATATACAAGGTCCTAAATATATATTAATAAATGCTTTTACTTCAGCAGAAAAGACAACAGTGGCCACAAACAAGAACAGATGCGCACAAACAAGAGGCAGCGACAGAAATGAAAGGAAACGGAAATATAACCCGGTCCTTCAGTAGTGGCTTACACGGAATATAGATAAGAATATAAATAGGTTTTAAGGAAGTTTACTTTAAAGACGGGGCTTGCAATATTGATAAGCCTGCAGTGAAGATCACTTTGACTTTAATATACTTTCACATTTCTTCCTCTTACAGAAAAGTGATTTCAATCTGTTTGGCAGATCAGATAAAGTCTGAGGACCTTTAACAAGGTTTTCAACCAAACAGAAGTAAACTGCTGCGCAGAAATGTTTTCTTTTACGAAACAGGCTGTATGCAAAACCGAGCTGCTGCCTTTCACGACTGTTCAGCCTCGCCAATTAGTGAATTTCAGGCTCTGTTCCAGCTGAAACTGTATAGGTGTATCACTATAGCGCTGAGACAAGAGAAGTTGATCTCTGAGGCTGAAAATCAAGCTGGGGATATTTAGAGCATGCTCTTTGAGCTGCTGTTGAGCTCAATGTTAATGAAGCACTGAGAGTGACAGAGAGAATCCCATTTTAAAATAAATATACTGGACTGCCTTTTGCCATCTGCCACGTTCACCTCTCTTCTCCATTCTGATGCTCAGTTTGAATTCTTCTTGACCACATCTACTACATGTGTAGTGATTAATTTTATATTGAACAGGTGAGTGCATGGGTTTACAGATTTGTGAGCAAAGTTTAAAGAAATTCTTATGAATGCCTCGGACAAACAGGGTTAAATTCAAGACAACATTTTCAATTCATCTAATGGAGTTTAGGCTTTAAGTAATCTGGATTAAAAGCTGTGGCATGTTGGCTACCGCAATTAGAGAGAAACTGTTAGCAGCTCAGTTGGTGCTGTACACATTCTTTTCTCACCCTACAGACGTTAATTTCAAGTGTGATTTAGCACCCTAAAGTAGTGTTCTTGTTACTAGCAAGGAACCCAATAATAAGTGACCCTGCTGTTGGTAAGCTTGAAAACAAAGTTGGCTGTAAGTAGATTATCCATAAAATTTAGATAAGTTTAGCATGAACACTCTTAGAGGGACAGTCTTTTGAATTCCTGTTAGAAAACAGGTGGACAACTGAGTGTAAAATGTCATGCTGACCCTCTGCAGTCTGCATACTGACTACGTTGGGGAATGGATGGGCGCTTACTCCCATCTATATAGTAACAGCTTCTTTGTTTTCTCAAGTGCATTTAAGACTACTCAGCCACTGCTATTGAGAAATAAATGTTAGGAAATGTCAGTGAACGTGTCCACCATCTCATTCATTACAGACTACATGACAGGTGGCGATGTGCGAGACTGGTTTGGTGGTGTGCAGTATAGGATTTCCACAGGGGACTGATGTCTCTGTTCAGACGGTCAGTACAATGCAGTACGATGCGGTAGTATGTAAGGGGAGCGGCATCAGAGCTGGTGGCTTAAGCAGACTACACAAAGTGATTAGCACAGCTGGCTCTGTGATTGGCTGCAAACTGGACACTTTGGAGGCTGTGGTGAAGAAGGGGTATTTGAATAACCTGTTATCCATCAGGGATAATCTGGGTACCCTCTGTGCCATTTTCTGGACAGGCAGCAATGTACCTCCTCTAAGAGACTAAATCAACCCCACTGCTGCAAGAACAGATACAGGAATTCAAACAGAGGACAAACTTTTGGATTTCCACAGAGCGCCACAATTACAAGCATAACAAGGTGATAAAGCTGGCTCTGCTGCAGACCTAACCTGCTCTGATGAAGGTGACGCTCAAGTAAACAGATCCACGTGTACAAAACTACCACCTAATGAACTATTTTGTGAACATAAGTATTACTTGCAAGCCATCATTAACCTTTGTGCAGTTATTGAGTATTACAAATTTATGGGAGCAGCTTTATTATTTTACTTTGTAATCGCTAGATGTGCTATCAAATGCCATTTTACTGTTTTATAACCTTTAATACAAATTCCCAAGATAGAACACGCAAGCCTTGCGCTTCT
Source organism: Pundamilia nyererei (assembly GCF_000239375.1). Classification (NCBI taxonomy): domain Eukaryota; kingdom Metazoa; phylum Chordata; class Actinopteri; order Cichliformes; family Cichlidae; genus Pundamilia; species Pundamilia nyererei. The sequence continues at coordinate 845,766 of NW_005187405.1, forward strand.
CTGACATATGCAAAACAAAGAGTTTAGAAATAGGCCTGCTGTTTGATATGGGTTTTTTTTTTTTTTTAGTTCTTTACCTTGTCTGGAATTGGAACTGAAAAAAATACAGCTAAAATGCTTGCAAATTATTATGTAACAGAACACATAGGTATAAATAGCAGTTAGACCTCACTATCTCTTGCCATTAGGGCTGTGACACTGACAGTCTTAACAGAAAACCTTTTCATTTCCTTCCTGGTTTCAGATAGACCTCAGCGCTTTTCCAGTCTTACTGATCACACAAAGCACACAACATATATTCATACAGTCCTTTTTAATATGTTTATTAAGCCTTTAATGCTTCTGTATTCTTCTAATATACGAATAACATTTCTAATATTTCTCAGATTGTATTTGTGTCCTGGTTTGTCAAATATGCTGCTCTCTTTGCCAATCCACCCTTCTGCTTGTGGTTGCCTATATGCTACAAAACAGAGCCTTTTTTTTAATATTTTTTCATGCATAACTAGGTAGAACAGCTCTGTGCTGACTTACTAAGTTAAATACACCATTATGTGACCACTTAGGGATCGTGCATGCTTGGATAAGTGAAACCAGACAAGGAAAATCTTTCCCTGCTTTATGAACCTCAATTACCAGTACAGGCTCCACCTCAGCTGAAGAAGCGTGTTAAAATACCGACTAGAAACCATCTCACAATAGAAGCACATGAGCTGACATAAAAAGAAATTGAATACAATGATCACACACCCATGTTCAAAACCAGCCTTCACTTTGATTTCAAATTCCCACGGTCAAAACAGCAGAGGCAAACTGGTAAAAGAACCGATTCTTAATAAATGTAAACAAATGTAACCAATAAAAATTTCCCAGTATTTCCCAGCTGAAATCCCAAAAAGAGTGCACAGCAATGCCACAAATCAGTGAATGCATGACACTGTACAATAAACAAACAAAATAAATGATGGTATTAATGATGTTTATAATCAAGTCTCCATATAACACTTGCCCCTGGAGCACTAAGTCCTGCACTGTAAGACAATAATGGTGAAGAGAGAGATCACTCTTGCGACAGCACAGCTTAGCTGACCAGGCCAGAGGGCGGGAGGGACAAGCCACATGTTCTCCTTTCCCCTTTGACCTTCTTTAAGCCAAACATCTGGTATCACAGCACTACGGAAAGCCAATATTTCCCCCTGCAATCTTCTTTTGGTGTGCTGCTGAGCTGAAGTGTGTTCACTCTCTTCACATCATGCACCCTTATATGTAACCTATTAGAGGACACTGCTGCTGTACAATTTCAAACCTACAAAGGTAACTGTACAAAGCTGAACACCTTTGTATTTCACACTTTAAGATGATGAATGTTGAATTTCAAGAAAATGTGAGATGTTGCAACAGAATACAAGAGCCTGGTTAAAAAAGAGGGAGCAAAAAGCACTGTGACAACCAGGACCATTGACTGATCACGTGATCTGTCAGTAATGCAACATAAGAGAGATGAGTTTTTTACTTTTATTTAAAGTTATTACTTTTAAGTCATATTTGGACTCAGGGAGTTAGCCACCGTCACATGGCAACTAGACAAACTTAAAAAAAGAAAAGCAGAGGTACCAAACAAGGTTCAGACCATTAAAAAAACAAAACAAAAAAAAAGGTATCATCAATGATTCACGGACAAGACATTGATAGTGAGAGTGCTGAGTGATCCAAGAACAAACAAGGCCAAGTTAAAACAATGAGGGCAAGGCAAGAAATTAGGTCATAATGTATGAAAAATGTGAACAGAATCTATGCGTGGCTTCCTACTGAAACACTTTCCTTTTGGAATCAGTACAAAAACAAATTTAGCTGCATGGCTAGAAACATGGCACAAATGTCAGGGGAAAAGCTGATGCCCTTTTTGTTACTCACCATTTCTTTAGGAGGGCAATTCTGGGGAATGGTGATAAGTTAAAAAAAAAAAAGATGAAGGAAATAAAAAGATTATTCTCTCACTTCTGCTACAGGGTTTTTAAGCAGTTTGCTGCACTGTAGTTAGTTAATGGGATCAATTATTGAGGTAAACAGTTTTATCTTGATGGGAATAAAAGCAGAGTGCATCAGTTAATAGCTTGTAATGATAAAGAGCTGCAAACTAACTGGAAAAAACTTACACTTGTGGTTTCTGTGTCAAAACACTGCTCCCTGAGAAACCTTTCTTCAGAAAACTTCCAACTTTCTACCAGAAATCTTCTAGCCCCCTCTGCTGGACACAAACAGCTGTGTTTTGGAGAGGCCAGGGGCTTTAACAAGTTGGTTGTTAAGCACTTAGCCAAACAGAAATTGGTTTTCATCATTACTTCTCTAAATAAATACAATTCAATTTACAAATACCTACTCATGACCAACACCCAGCAGGTGTGCTCTCTGTCTACATTATTATGTGCTAATTTTAACTAACTAATTTTCAGTTTCAGTGATCGGTGCAGTCGTACTGTGAAACTAACTGCCAGCCTCATGTCAAAAGCATAAAGGAAAAGGGGTGAGGTCACTTGATCAGCTGTACACAAAGTTTGTTTTGTTTTTTAAACTGTAGTCTAGGTGGAGGCAGTTAAATATCCATTTCTGAGACAATCCACATGGGTGTGTCCACTGCTTTTATACTTGATGTACAAGCAGATCCAATTAAAATGTCCCCTCCACATTCAGTGCTCCTCTGAAGTAAATGAAAAACTAACTTTCACATCACAAACACACAAGTTTTGAGACATAAACACAAAGCTTGGCCTTCTGGCCTATCAAATAAATAAGAAAAACAAAAACAAAAAAATGAGCGTGCAACTAGCTGATAGTGAGCGCAGAGAAGCAGACAGAAAAACAGCTAAAAAAAAAAAAAAAAAAAAAAAAAAAAAAAGGACTTGCTTTCTCTAAAAACAGATAAAACATGCAATGTTTCGAACAGCTACGACAGATGGACGATGAGGTGATGGAATAAATGTTAGTCATACTGGAGATGTCACTTACGAGACTTCTGTCCCCACATGGGTAGATGCAGCTTCCCAGAGGAGTAGTAAATAAAGCCCAGGACCAGCATGGGGCACAGGATGAACAGCAGCTTGTGTGCAGGCTTCATTGTCTTCAGTCATTCACATGGCACTATTCAGGTCATCACCTGGAATCACAGGAGGAGAGTGGGATATTTTATTTACACATCTGTAAAGACTAAAGCAATCTGTCAGCAGCACAAGAAAAAAAATAAACTGATACAAACAAAACACGGTGATTAGAGGAGGGGGAAAATGAGGCATAGCAAAAGATTGGCTGGCAAGAAAGATAAGAAGAAGAAGAAAAAAAAAGAGGGTAAAAATTTTTTTTTTTAGGTCAAATGTGTGGGATGAAAGGTAGTTTTATCAAGACAGATCTTAGATTTCTCATTTAACTCTACAGAGTTGTGATTGTTGATCTCTTCTGTTGGTTACAACAGGAAAATAAAAGTCACTAAAAATAAGAAGAAGAAAAAAAACAACATTGATTTGATTCATGCAGGGAACCTTGACAAGAATTTAAAATGCAAGAAGTTACAATAACTGAGAGGCAGAAGAAGTCATTTTGTTTTTTAGCACGTCTTTAAGACATGAGTACAGCAATACTGAAATGTATCAGCATGTGCTGCTAAAGGCCTCACTCCAGCAAACTTTTTCTACAATTTAACAGGAAACCCCACGCCCTGTGTTCATGGTTTGACACCTGCAGAGCGCTCATAATCTGGGCTCTCTGTTTAAAACGAACAAAAACTAAGTTACTGCTGTATTTAGTCACCGTTATAGCTCAGTTAACCTCGATCTACTTGCCTCAGGCAAACAAACGTGAATCAACAAGCCATAATGCAGTGAATTATGCAGTCTAGAGGTTACCTGGCAGAAGACAAAACAACCCAGTCAGTGATCTGTGTGACCTTGTCCCTGATTGGAACAAACTGCTAAATACAGGTCTGTTTTCTACAGACTCTTTCAACCCCTGACACCATTGGAGATTTTAGTTCGGTCTTTGGGTGCCTAGAAAAGCGCTATATAAATGCAATCCATTATTTAAAAAACATATAAATAAAAAAAATAAAAATATGAGGAGACCCTGCTGAAAAAGCATGCTGCAGAAATTCTCAGATCTGACATGCTTCAAAATATTGATATCAAATATCAAGTGGACTGTCTCTGATCCTGGAAATTGAAGGCAAACTGCCGAGAAGGACTCAGCAGCTTTAGCACAGGGAGGTGGCGAAGCACAGCTGAGCACAGAAAAGAGTAATGCCTCTTCCTGACACTTTAACAAAAAAAAAAAAGTTAATAATATGCATGAGCCAACAGATGTTGTCCTCTATATTTAAAACGCAAGCACCAACCTGCGCAGTTGTTGACACTGCGCTGACCATCTCGCGTAAAAATGAACTTATTCATCCAGTTTTGTTGTTGCCTGCAATCTGTGAAAAGTTTGCCCAATAGACAGTTAGGCAGACACACTCCTCGGTCGGTGCCTTTGACTACAGACTCGCAAACAAAACGCAGACACCTAATTTTAAAAGAAAAAAGATTTAAACATAATAAAAATAAAGAGTAGGTAGGTAGGCCGAAAAGGGTAACCGCTGCAGCAGAAACGAACCCGAGGCGGTTGGAAGGTATCACAGGGTACAAGTCTAGAAGCAACAGTCGCTCACCTCACCTCACCTCACCTCACATTTCATACACACGGTTCCTAAAGTGTTGTATCAGAGGCCACATTTAAGGTCAGGTCTCTATATTCAGGTGTAAGTCACGTTATTCGCCTACCTTCAGCTGAGACCGCAGGGAGGTCCTTGGCTAGCAAGAACAAACATAGCGGAACTTTGAGTGGTCTAAAGTTGTGTCCCAGTCTTTCATAAAACGGCCGTTTTAACAAGGGTTTGCCTTAGTCAAGTCCGCTTACCCTGACGTCGTCGTAGCAAATGATTACCCAGATATTTACTGAGAGAGAGTGAGAGAGAGAGAGAGTGAGAGAGAGCTGTGGAAAAGACGACAGATGACATGAACGGCTAGCTATTGTAGCCTCGGCTAGCCACTCGTTATGCTAACAACGCTGCGTTGGCACAGGGGGAGTTTTGCCTTCATCCTGTCGGCAGGCCTACAGTTTAGCGCGGCGCTGCTCCAGACATTTTTGAGGTACAACAGCGAGCTTGGTGAAACGGTCCACGGAGGCAGTACGGATAAAAAGGCTCATAACAACAGCGAGTATGCCAGAGCCCGCAGTACAATACTGCGATAATACAGCTGTTGGTGGAAGAATGAGAGACTACCGGTTTGGCTGAATTACCCACCGCGATCACAGCCGAATAAAGAAAACACGGTTTAGCCACGTCTCATTGCCATTCCCAGCGGACTGTTATAAATTTAGTCTTTACCTTTTCTGTTTCCTTCCGAGTCCCCCCGTGAGAAACAGTACCTCTCTTAGAATAAACAGAGGTTTGGCCGATAAAATGACAGTGTTCTCCCTCCTCTCCAAGCCATCTTGATAAAATCTGCGAAAGTCAGTGGATCAGTAAGCAGAAGACGAACGGCTCGAGTCTGTGTGTGTGTGTGTGTGTGTGTGTGTGTGTGTGTGTGTAGCTGCTGAGACAGGAGAGCTCCCTGCCTCCCCGGGCTCTAGTGTGCATCAAGAGTGACTAAAGAAAAACGCACTCCCTCCATCAACATGATGATGATCAACAGCGGCTTGCTTGTCCACAGCAACACAGTTTGCCTGCAACGGTCACATGAGGCTTTCAGTGAATTACGATGCCCCCGCTTCCTGTTTTAGTAGGGCCAGGATGAATGCACCTTTTCATGTGGATCTTCACGTGGTGCTTCTCTTTGCTTTTCTGCTGTTGTAGTACTGTTGTAGCTGGGTTTCCATCAATAGCTCACATATACACGAACCGTCCTTGTTCTGCAGCAATAACAGAGATCCTGTAACGTACAGAGCATGTTGTCCTGCCTGTCCTGTTAGTGTAATGCTATGTGCTTGGCCAGCACAGCTTTAATTGGGGAGTATGTTTTGATCCCACAGTTGGGAGGATTAGTATTAGTTGACTTGAAGCCATTTTTGTTTTCCCTTTAGGAGGATTTTGTAGGAAGCCTTTGAGGAGAACATTCTCCTTCAGTCCATCCTGTCTTACTCGATTAGACACAGATAATGAGACGATAAGTTGTATGGGCAGAAATCTGTGCCATCAGAAACTGAATTTGAATAAGTTAAATTCGAATCTGAATTGTAACTTAAATAATAAATGCTTTTAAAAACTGAATATGAATTATCCTAATTTGAAATTCAATTTATTGGTTTGAAAATGATCATCACTAAATAGAAATTGAATTTTATATTTTGAAAATGAATTAATTTTCTTTGAAACCGTATTTTATCCTTTAAAAGTTTAGCTCTCGAATAATTTCAGATTCACTTCTCACCATTCAATTTCAGTTCTACAATTCAATTTCAGTTCCAAAATTCAGTTTTTGGGGACTTACGTCCAGTTCAAGAGTAATCGAGCGCAGATTAATAGAACTACGTTTTACTAGCGGACCAAAAGTGTTACTGACTGGAATCTACAGCATCTTGAGCTGAATTAAGACTTCAGAAGTCATTCGTCATGTCGAATCACCAGCGGATAAACTCAGGTTGGTAATAAATGTATAACATGTATAAGAACAAGCGTCATGTTAACAAATGATAGCCGTAACCTTTATGCTTATTGTAGCTGTTAGCTAAAAACGCTAATTTAGCGTAGTTTGATCTGGATTCAGCTTCGACAAACAAATATGATCGACTGTTTCTAGTAGAATTCCAAAGTTGTCATCTTGTACCCTCTCGGAGCCCTGTATGCTTGTAGAGACCCCTACTGTAGGGAAACATGCAAAACGGTGTCCAAACCTTTGTATTTTAGCTTTATTTATGTCTTACACAGCATCCCAACTCTTTAGCTAACTTAATAACTTTAGCTAAAGTGAATAGTTAGTCTAATTCATTAGATTCATTCATTATAAATTGAATTTCAAATTAGGATAATTCATATTCAGTTTTTCAAAGCATTTATTTAAGTTACAATTCAGATTCAATCCGAGCAATTCGAATTTAACTTATTCAAATTCAGTTTCTGATGGCACAGATTTCTGCCCATACAAATTAGTTGCTATTCTTTAAAGCCTCCAGTTCACCTCAAGACCTCACCACTATTTCTCACTTTCCGAGCACTAAAATAAGAAATACTTTTAAAACAGGCAGACAAATTCAAAGAAAAAAATGTTTACCAAACATCAAGGACCTGAACTAGTCTATATGAAGGAAAAATAGGAAATAGTCAAAGGTGCTTGCAAAGAAAAGCGTCTGGACTTCTTTAAGTTGCTTGAAGACGTTTCACCTCTCATCTGAGAAGCTTCTTCAGTTCTAAGGTCAAATGGTGGGGAGTCCCAGATTTAAACCTAGTGGGAGAATATCCCCCCCACAGAGGGACAAAAGGACCCCCTGAT
>NW_005187405.1:853505-857976 GCF_000239375.1 Pundamilia nyererei
TGAAACGTCTTCAAGCAACTTAAAGAAGTCCAGACGCTTTTCTTTGCAAGCTCCTTTGACTACGATGACCTGGATGACTGAGAACCTTCACAGACAAAAATAAGAAATACTTCCTTTTAAAACTACACATATTACATTCATCACTTCAGTGTTCGTAAAGAGGAGGTAATAATATGCAAAGGTAACCCACCCATTGTGTCAACTTCAACCAGTTTTTAAAAAAGAAGAAGATTGCACTGTATTGTGCAAGTCTTGGACCGCCCTACATTTCTTCATATTTTCCTTACAAGAAGCGAGACTATCTAGTAACTGTTTGATCTTGAGCGTTAACATTTATATTTCTGAATTTGTGATTTGTGTTAAGCCACTTAACACTGACCAAACTGCATGCATTAAAAAAGGCACCTAACCCAGGGGATGAACATGTGTTGTGTCTACACATAAAAGACTACTTAGCACAAAGCTAATTTTAAACTGTATCTTCAGGCCCTTTGTTACTAGCTTCAGGCATAAATTAGTATTTTTGCAACAACAACAATGCAATTCCCAAGGCTATTAAAAAACTACTAACAAAAAAACAAAACAAATAAGCAAAATCTTGAGTCAAGTCCTTGAAATAGAAAAGAAAAATCAGCAAAGACCTGATGCAGGACCAGAGAGATATATTTGCATTTGCATTTGAAATGCAAACTATCATCAGTATGTATGGGAGAGGTCAGTTGAGCGGTACAACTTGGTGTCTTTTTTTTTGTTTTAGATTACATTTTTACACTCCGACCCTTAAACCGCAAAGAGTATGGAGCTGAGAATTAAAAGTAAAACTGTCGGGAGCAGGTTGTACTCCAACTTTGGGCGGTACCTTACCAGAACCACAGAATGAAGATCACAGTGTGCACTGCATTACCGCAGATATGTGTGTTTTCATTTGGTTATTTAGAAAATCCATAAATTTTTGTTACACTTCATTCTAATCTGCTGCCAAATCTTTTTTTACTAACTGCAATTACACAGAAAACACCAAGAATACCTGTTAAATTAATTTCACTTGTATCTGCTGGCATACCAAAGCTATTTCCACACCTCCTTTATTAGGCTGTGAGACTGTAAGCTTTAATGTTTAAACAAAACCAGTTTACTGTCACCCTAAAAATAAACGGCAGCTCTGAGAGCGCACTCAGTGATTAAACTAAATTTGAATTAAACTGCATCTACAGTTCACCAAATTCATAGAATAAAAAAAAAAAGTAGTATTAATTGCGTGTCCTTTTTGCAAAAGTTTGTTATTTATTTTAGATTTTTAATCATCATGTCTGATAAAGTCTCTGGAGTAGGGGGTGATGATGACAATAATTCTGTGGAAGAAGAGTCACATGACATGTGAAACTTCCTTTTCAGATTAGTCAAATGCTGCTAACACCATGCCTTATATGAAAAGGAAACTCTGGGTTAACTTGGACAGCTGATTCATGTAACTGCTTATACCAACTATATATGTTGGAATAAGTGAATCCAGATAGCAGAAAGGTATTCTGGTTGAACTTGCTTTGTAGTATAGGGATCAGATCTGAGCTCTATCCTTAACATAAAATGGTTTGTCTTTAAATGGTTGACTTACTCTACATGGTGTAAGTATGATTGATTATGAGATAACGACACACTTTAGATTTAGTTCTCCAGGCTTTCTGAAGGTTATTGACTGCTGTTCAATACTTTTCAGTCCAGTCCTTGTACCTGACACTTTTCAGAATTTTTTTTTTTTTAACTTTTATTTAACTTTTTCCCCCAACAAATATAAGACTGGTTCACATCCAAAATAATAACACTACACAGCACTAGAATATTACAACATTATGTCCATAACTGTTGTCCACTAGGATCCAGTTTACAGGTTACTCCCAGTGCTTCCAGTGGTTTCTTCCATTTGTTCACAAAAATTCGGGAGCTCCCATCAATATAGTGTCCTGGCCTGATCAGAGTCATAACTTCAATGATGAGCGACTTCCATAGAGAAATGGAGGGAGGCTCAGCCCCCACCCATCTCAACATAATGCTTTTCCTGGCCAACATTAACAGTGACTGAATTACATGCTCATGTTGTACCAGTGAGACAGGAATATATCCCAATATACACATTAATGGGTTTTCTGTCACCTGATGACCAATGGCTGTACTAATATTGGCGCAGACCTCTTTCCAAAATGACTGGATAATAGCACATTCCCACAAGCAGTGGAATCTAGTGCCCACTCTGACCTTACACTTGAGACAGTTTGGAGATGTTCCCATATTATACTTACTATAAATATACGGAGAAATATACACATTGTGCAAAATTTTGTACTGCAGTTCTTTAAATCGGTTACAAACAGAGATTTTAGATGGAAGCAGCAAGATTTTGTCCCATGCCTGTATATCTATTTCACATTTAAGCAGCGTCCCCCAAGATTTTCTCAATCATGCCAGTTTATCCACAATTAGGGCATAAATCTCGGAATAAAACTTTGATACAAAATGTTTATGCTCCCTATTATCCAGAAAGAATTTCTCCAACCGAAAAGAGGCAGTTGAGATTTGTAATGATTTAGCATTTTTGAACACATAATTTCTCAATTGCAAATACTTATAAAACTCAGTCTTTGACATAGAATACTGGGACTTCAAGGATTCAAATGATTTAAACTCACCATCTTTAAAGAGGTCATAAAACCTCTTTACACCTACTTTATGCCATCCCACAAAGCTTGACCCTATGTTTTGCGGCAGAAGGTCTGGATTATTTATAAATGTTGACAAGATATTAAACGGAAGACTACTGTTAAAAATTTTCTCAGTTTTCCCCACGTCCACATAGCATTATATATCAGTGGGTTATGCTTTATTACGTGAGGTAAGTCATTTAGATGTTTCCCTAAAAAGTTAACAGGTGAGGATGGTTTACATAATACTTCCTCAATATTTAGCCATGGCAGATCAGAATGTTCATGTATCCAGGAAGAAAGAATCCTCGCTTGTATTGAGAGGACATAATTTTCTATGTTTGGCACTCCCCACCCGCCCAGATCTTTCGGTAACTGTAGTGTCTCCAATTTAATTTTGGGTTTTCTTCCTGCCCAAATGAAATCCACCATAGCCTTGTTAATTACTTTAATATCTTCTGATTTCAAAATTGCAAACAACATGCCTGTGGGATATAATATTTTTGGTAGGATTTCCATTTTAATGAGATTTATTCTTCCCAAAAATTATATCGGAAGTGACCTCCATCTTGTCAGCATCTCTCGAAGATCTTGAACCACTCCATTAATATTTTCTCTATATACAGTGATCAACATTTGGTGTAACTTTAACTCCCAAATATACAAAACCTGATGGTGCCCAATGAAAGGGTTTAACATGTAAAGGTTCATTATCCCCTCCACTACACAAAGTCATTATAACAGATTTATCAAAATTTACTTTGTATCCAGATATAAGACCAAAGTCCTTGATACACCTAGTAAGAACGGGTAAAGAGTTAACCGGGTCAGTCAGTGTCAGAAGAATATCGTCTGCATAGAGCAGAATTTTATGTTGTCTAACCCCAATTTTAACTCCAGGAACACTTGGATTTTGTCTAATGGCCATGGCCAAAGGCTCGATGGCCAAAGCAAATAATAGTGGTGACAATGGGCTACCTTGTGCTGTACCTCTGCTCAATAAAAATGGGGAAGATAACAAGCCGTTAGTTAACACAGATGCTATTGGTGATTTGTATATAATTTTGATCCACCCCAGAAAGTTTTTTCCAAACCCAAATCTTCTCATTATTTCAAACATATATTCCCATTCAATTCTATCGAATGCCTTTTCAGCATCCATAGAAACAACAACCCCAGGGATCTGATGAAAATTTTAAAAATGAATAATATTAAATAGGCGTCAAGTATTATTATAAGAATTCCTCCCCTTAATAAAGCCTGTCTGATCAGCATGCACATTACTTTTTCTAGCCTAAGAGCCAGTATCTTTGAAAGTATTTTATTATCAGCACCAAGAAGGCTAATAGGCCTGTAAGATGAGCATGACTCCGGATTTATATCTTTCTTAGCTATCAATGTTATATTAGCCTGGTACATAGATTCTGGGAGTTTCGATTCTTCAAATGCTTTATTAAAAACCCTTAATAATAAACTATTTAACTTCATTTTCATTACCTTAAAAAATTCTACTGGGAAGCCATCTGCCCCAGGACATTTCCCTGACTGGAGTGCAGATATAGCTTTATCCACCTCTATCAATGTTACGGGTGACTCCAGCAGGCTAACCTGATCTTCAGAAAGCTGAGGGAATACTAAGTCGTTTAGGAAAAAGCCTGAGTTAAGCCTTGTTATGTCCATCTCAGATTGATATAAGTTTGTATAGAATTCTCTGAAGCACTCATTAATCTGACGGTTTCCTACTTGTCTTTCACCATTCACATCCACAATAGCTG
>NW_005187405.1:858290-862407 GCF_000239375.1 Pundamilia nyererei
CTTCCAAGACCTAAAGCGCTCAATATGTCTCATGGGTTGAATGGTTAAGACCACAGGAGCATGGTCAGAGAGACCTATATGACCAATATTTACCTGCTGAACTAAGAATATTTTTCATTTTTAATTAATTTTTTTGCTTGAGCCACTTAATACTGACTTAATACTTCAGTATTCAAACATAAAAAGGCATCGAACTCAAGTTAAGCTGTTTATCATTTGGTCTCATTGTTTTAGTTAAATCTACAAAAGGCCAAAGATTAAGTCTGACAAGCATAAAATGCTGTATTTGCACTAACAAAGAGCTATTAGCTGAAAGTGTGGCATATCATAGCATGGTGTGTAGTGTCCTTAAAAAATCTGAAGTAAGTGGACAGTGGAGAAAAGAAGCAATGTGAGGCCTAACTTATCCACAGCAGATGAACAGTATCTGAAAGTTAAGACCTTAAGAAATAAGACAAAAATCCAGCAGATACAAAATAGTTTTAGTGGAAGGGTGGCTGTCAAGGAGCCATTCTTAAGGATGGGAAATGCAGAGAAAGGGGTGAGGTATGCTGAACTACACAAGAACTGGAATGAAAGATCAGAGAAAAACAAAGGTCTGGGAAGCTTAATCTAAAAATTGAAATGTTTTGTTTTAAATCTTCAATATGTAAGTAGGAGGACAGGAGAGGGGTATAGCAGTGAGACTGCACAGCCATCTGTAAAACACAGTGGAGGCTGTGTCATGATTTGGGGCTGAATTTCAGTCAGGGGTGTCGGAGATCTTGTTAAAATTAATAAAATGCAGAAAAGCACCATCAGATTTTGATTCACCATTGAGTACTCTTTGAAAACCATCTGTTCCAACTTCTGCAATCTGGTAGAAGGTTCCGCATCTTCCGGGCAAGGACAGGAGAGACTCAAGAGGAGCTTCTATCCCCAAGCCATCCGTGCCCTAAACACACACACCCGCCCTCTCACATCATCTATAATTGACTGAGACAGGACTCTCTTCCAGACACTCTAAACCAAGGCCCAATGTACATTTCAAATTTCCTTAATTTTAAATATGTTTATATTGTCTATCCTGTAAAATAGTCAGATATCTATTCATATTAATGTACAGAATTCACCTGCTTGCTGCTACTACTGCACATTCACCCAGTGTATATACTATATGTAGATATATATAATGTTCTTCCTCTACACCCCCCCCCCAATTTTTGCACATGTCGAGGAGCGTGTCAGGCTACATTTCACTGTGTGTTATACTTGTATAACTATGCATGTGACAAATAAAGAACCTTGAACCTTGAACCTGAATCTAATTGGCAACAGCTTCATTTTTCAGAATGACAATGATCCGGCACACACTGCCAGTGCAGCAAAAGCATTCATGGATAGAAAAACACACAATGGATCCCTATCAGTCCCGATTGGCCTCCCCAGAGCCGGACTCAACATTATTGAAGCTATGTAGATCATGTTGACAGAGAACAGAACAAAAGGCAGCCAACATCCAAAGAAGATCTTTGAATGTTCTCGAAGAAGCCTGGAGAACTCTTCCTGAAGACTACTTAAAGAAACAAGAAGAAAGCTGCCTGAGAGAGTTCAAGCTATGAGGGTTTTTACCTTATATATGCATGTTTGCATGCGTCTTTATAATTCACTGCACCTGTTTCCTAGCTAAATGTAAAGAAAAGATAAATTGCTCAAGACTTTTCCACAGTACTGTATACTTAGCATATAAATAAGTAAATAAAATTTCTCAGTTCCAACAGTTGATATGTCGATTTTGCATTAAATTCAAGTGAACACAACAAACTATTTGCAAATTGTGTTGATTCCTGGACATAGACCCGTATCATCCTCTGCATCAGCATGGTCCCTGTAGACTTTGTATGCTGTATGCTTTCAATCCCAGCTAGACTTTTACCCCATCACATAGCTGCTTACAGCACATTATGTTGCAGTAAATCCATAGTCCTGTCCTTCTCACCTGCTCAGGTTACTCACTTTATTCAGTTTTCCTTGTGCTTCTTGTTTCTTATTTATGACACGACATTCACATGGTCTCATTTCCTACATAACCAGTTGTTGGGCTGAGAGCCAAGGCAGGAGGCAGCAGTCTTCCGTTTTTTGCCCAGCAAAGAGTGTGGCAGAGTAGCACACCGATCTATTAATATTGAATCAAGCAGGAAATAGAATCTGCTCACCCACTGTTCTCCATCTGGGGTCAGGAGATTAGCAGGAGCCAGGAGAAAAAAACACGAGCAAACTCACGCACGCACACACTTACCCTATTGAGAATCACAAGCCCTTTCAAGAGCTGGTGTGGGATTCCCTTATGAGTTGGCACGGGAGTCATTCATTGCTATGGTCTTGCAAGAAGGAAGAATCAAGAATTTTTCTGATCTCTAACCACATCTGTGTAGTGCACCATTATTTATTCGTCTGGCTTACTGAAGGGAAAATGTACCATTTCTCCTTTACAATTCTGTTCTGTCTATCCCAAGTTCAGTCCCTGAGATGAAAGCACGTGGAAATTAATTTGATCATTTGGGGGTTGTGGCTTAGCACTTTTACAGCTGTGGTTTCCCTCCTTCTACTGATACACTCCACTGCTCTGATGAATTATTTTCAGACTTGCAAACAAGAACAAACCAGAGCAGTATAGCCTTGACTGACTATTTGGTCATGTTAACAGAAATACACGTGCTGGTGAAAATGCTATCCTACTCCCTGCTTCTTAATTGCCTTCTATTAGCAGTGATACCATCTGGTTACAGATATTTAAGTTTTCTCTCCACAGTGCAGACGGTTTCTGTCGTGCATAAGATCACACTTTTGCCTAACCAAGGAGCTTTTATTTTATTCTTCTAACAATGAAGTTATTTCAGCTCTGATTGTGTATTCCCCAAAAGATGCAGCCATATAGTCTAGCAGCAGAAGGCTTCAACTCATCCAGAATAATTTATTCAGGTTTCACAATCTCACAACTAAATGACAGCAGCAACCTGGCCAGGGTGTACCCCACCTTTTGCCCTATGACAGCTGGATGAGGCTCCAGTACTCCTGCAAACCTAAATTAGATAGACAATTGAGGAAGTAGATGGAACTAAAGGGAATTTTCCTTGATATCTTCCTAAAACTGGGCTGATCTGCAAGTATGCCTTGGCCATCCAGTCATACGGGTTAGAAGTGATGTCATTCAGGTTAAAATTATGTTGCAAAGTTTACAAGTAAATGTGACTCACTGCAGTTTACAAACCTAATGACGCGTGCTCCTGTTGCAACCTCGAACAGTCGGTATCCACAACGTAATCTCTCTCTCTCTCTCTTCTTTTTTGCCTTAATTGTCAGCTATGCACATGACCAAATGTACTATGCAAATGCAGTGATATTAACAGAAGTATTTTTTGTTTTAGATATGTTAAAAAGTATCAATTTGAATGAATTAATTGTGGAACAGGATTATTAACATCCTTTCTATGTCTGTTCTCATCGCAAATCTGAGTTAAAATAATACACAACTACAGCCAAAGTGAATGGTGGGCAAAATTAATACTCCAGTGTTCTGTCATGTGAATCATCAGACCACTTCCTTAGTGGTGTGTGTGGCTTTTACTCTAGCAAACAGTTCTGCATTTATTTGCTGATTTGCTGACAGATATCTTACATTTACTAACAACATCAACATCAACAGTTCCAGCAGCATTTATTTATCATTTTGAAAAAATGACATGTACTGTTGAACTTGCACTTAAGATGTGGTTAAGCATCTTTATGGTGACAGAAACAGTTTCACTGGTTCTGCTCACTTAAGACCAAACTATTAAAAATAACAACCTGGAATTTTTACTGGCCTTTGTCACCATCAAAATGAACAAGGATCTGTAATTAATATAAATAAATAAATAAATTAATTAATTATTAATTTGGATGTGGACAAATATATCAACAAAGGACTGAGTATTGGCTAGATAAACTATGGGAAAAAATCACACACAATTTCATAATAATACATAATAAAGAATGTAGAACTATTTGAAACATGAAAGTCTTTGTCACAAAAATTGAAGCAAATACTATTTTCATCCAAATTTCATGCTGAAACACTAAAGCAGAAATGTCAGTA
>NW_005187405.1:863832-868619 GCF_000239375.1 Pundamilia nyererei
AAAAAAAAAAGGACCATATTGATTTGGAGACTTCCTTTTTAGGTCACCGTAAACAGTAGTTAATCAGTAACAGAAATAATGGGGAAAATAAGACTCTAGAAATCCAATAAAATACTGGCTGTACATTGTGGCTGGGCTCTGTACACGGCTGTTAATTAATTACAAGGTTGGAATTCATTATTTCATACAATACAGTATGATAATGTTTGGGGACTGGATGAAGCAGGAACTGATAAAAGCAGAGGGAGATATTTGGTGCGACCTTCGTACTAGATGTTAACAAACATCGCACAAGCTTGTTTAAATAAGATCCTGTTGTGACAGATATTTCATGGAATTTGGATCCTTTGTACAATTATAAACAGCAGGATTTCATGAACAAGAAGCCATAACACAGTAACTGTGAGTTATTTTAAGGTTTTATATTTGAGGACATAAAATAAATCTTGTCCTTAACAGGAACTAAAATGAAATAACTACAACCTGAGATGATCTACAGTGCATATAATATTCAATTTTATCATTTACTTAACAAAAATAAAGCCAAAGTGCTGCTGATCAAAATACACTTGAATTATTAATCAACAGCAAGTGTGAAAAGCAAAGGTTTTTTTTTTAGTTTGCTGGCCTGGAGCATTCAGGTGTGTCTTGATAATGAGAAAGGACATCAGCTCCAAGGTTAGATTGTGCAATACTCAGACAAATTGCCAAAAACCCAAGAGCTACATCCCAGTCTCTACAGGCCTCGGTTAGCATGTTAAATGTTAGAGCTCATGACAGTACATTAAGAGAAAGACAGAACAAGTACAGGTTGCTTAGAAGGATTACCAAGAGAAAGTCTCTTCTCTCTAAAAAGAACCTGGCAGCATGACTTAACTTTGAAAATTTACATCAGAGCAAACTACAAGACTTCTGGATGTCATCTGGATAGATGAGACCAAACTGCAGATATTTCTCCATAATGCGCATAACGCCTCATTTGGCTAAAAGAAAAAAGGGGTGATTGGGGTAAAGGGGATGCCCTTTTTTGCAGCCACTCGACCTGAGTATCTTATATTGTTATATTGTTATGTTATATTCTTTTGTGAGGCCAACTGTCCGACAGCTAAAGACCCAAACTGGGTCAACAGGTCAATGATCCCAAGCACAGCAGCGAATCTAGAACAGAATGGCTGAAAAGGAGAAGAATCAACATGTTACAATGGCCCAGTCAAAAGTCCAGACCAATGACTGTAAAAACATATTATATATTATATGTATCATTCATATATTATTGAAAGTCATTGGTCCAGACTTTAACATGACTGAAATGCTATGGTAGAAAGAAGTCTAATTCAGACTATGGCAATTAATGTTCCCAAGGCGTACATGTGAAACTGGGATTATTGTAGAGGGTCACACCAATAAGCTTATAATACAATACAATACAATACAATACAACTTTATTTGTATAGCACATTTAAAACCAGAGGTAGCCAAAGTTCTTCACAAAATCCAGTAAAACAGTAGCAAAGTACAAAAGCAGATAAGCTAGCAGGTGGGAGGCATTGATTAACCAAGCATACAAGAACGTAGATGAGCAAGTAAGATTTAAAGATAAAATCCATAAAACAATCTAAACAAAAGAGAAGAAAAGGGGAGGGCGAGAAAGTACACTTAAAAGGCATGCTCTAGGAGGCCGGGAAGACTAAGCTAAAAAGGTGGGTTTTCAATCGAGACTTGAGGGTCTGGATCGAGTCAGACGCGCGAATAGTATGAAGGAGGTTATTCCAGAGGTTAGGTGCGACTGAAGCTAAGGCACTGTCACCTCTGGTTTTCAGCCGTGACCTAGGTTGCACCAAGAGCAATTTGTCAGACGATCTCAGTGTTCTACTGGGAGTATACACGCTAAGGAGATCAATAAGGTAGCAAGGTGCGATATTATTTATGATTTTATAGGTAAGCAGCAGGATATTTAAATCAATGTCGTATTTAATTGGAAGCCAGGGGATAAAATTATAAAATAAATCACTGAATCATTGAACTTTAATTTTTTGAGGCAACAAGCATTTACTTTTAAGTACATATAAACACCATTAAGATAGCATTTACTCAGCATGGACGTCCAGAGCTGGGGGCTCGAACTCAGAATGTTGGCACGTGTATGCACTGTGCATACACAAGATTGCTCAGGTGATTAGGGGATTGATCTGTCATGTGATAAAGTGACTCGGACAAAGTAGACCCTTGGAGAAACCACTATGCTGCAGTTTGCTGCATAGTGATGAGGCACCAACTGGAAGAAGAATGAAACAGAAAAACTGCTGTAGAGGATCACAGTAACAGCATATAATCTCAATATGATTTAATATCTGTAATAAAGCCAAAATAACAAGAACCATAAACAATTTGACAAAGTATACTTGAAAACCATTTAAAACCATTTAAAAATATTTAGTATTGGAAGTCAAAATTAACCCATGGCTCCCTGTTTTGTTCTCTAGCAGCTTCGTTCACAAAACTAGTTGTCAGATAGACGGCCACTTTCACATCCTGTAATGGGACTTACACATGCTTACATACATATGAAATCTAGACTTTCTGTCTCTGGTATCCTCCTATCCCCACCCCGTTTCTGAGTACACAACCACATACGTGATATTTCTGGTCCCCTGCTCTGCAGCTGCAGAAATGCAGCTAAGCTTTTTCTGTGAGGGAGTTTGAAAAAATATGAAATGGCAACATTGGGCAAGTTGTGGCAAGGACTGAACATGATGTACTTGTAAGACAAAGGACCTGATCAGATCATGTTTTGCTTGGCATTATTTCAGTTCAGAAACTTGAAGCATTATGGCACGTAGGCTTCTCACAGAAAAGTTCCTAAATGTTGAAACAGAGCATCAGTGGGAAAGAAATGTGTCATGGTTGTTGCTGCCAGATGGGTTGGTCTGAATATTTCAGGTACTGCTGATGTACTGGGAGTTTCCCACACTAACACCTCTATGGTTCAGTGAGCGGCCGTGCTGAATGAAAATGCATCGTTGATGCCACAGATCACTTGTTACAACCAAGGTTTGCAGAAAAGCATCTCTGAATGCACAACACTTTGAACCATGAAGTAGACAGGCAACAACAGCAGAAGACCATTCGTGTCAGATAAGAACAAGAAACAGAGTCTCGATTTCTGCTGAGAGATTCTGGTGGTAGGCTCCGAATGTGGTGTAAACAACATCAACATCGACAGTTCAGGCTGCTTGTTGTGTAACGACGTGGAGGACAGCAGTGTTGATGATCATGTCCATCCCTTTATAAGCACATTGGGCCCATCTTCTGATGTGTACCTCCAGCAGGATAACGCACCAAGTTGCAAAACTCAAATCACCTCAAACTGCTTTCTTGAATATGACAGTGAGTTCACTGTACCTCTAAAGCCACAAGAAAACAATGCTTGCTCTTATAGACTTGTGTAATGGGACTGAAAACCCTTGAGTTAAAAAAAAAAATAGGAAGTGATACTTTAATCCAAATGGTGCATGTCTGATACAGACATGCAGGCAACTATTCAGAAAGAAAACAAGACACTGACTCATATTTTTAGTAACCATATGTGAAGCCACCTGCAGTTTAGCTTTAAAACACTAAACGCGTGAAAGGCGTTTAGTGTAACTTGGTTGAAAACCCTTTGCCTGAACTCTTTAACTCTTGAACTCGTTGACATCACAGATGCTGGGTTTCCTCCTTTTTAATGCTCTGCCAGGCCTTTTATACAGCGGCTTTCAGTTGCTATTTGTTTGTGGGTCTTTCTGTCTGAAGTTTAGTCTGCAACAGTTAAAATGCATGCACAGTTGGGTTACGATCTGTTTTCACAGCTTAAGGATGATTTGTTTCACCTGCATATAGAGCTCATTTCACTGCATGTTGTCTGTTCACAGCAAAATCTTCCAAATACAAGCACCACACCTCAACTCATCTCCACGCCTTTTATCTACTTAACTGATAATGACAATAACAAAGGAATTGCACACGTCTCCTCACGACATAGCATTTGAGTCAATTGTCCAATTACTTTTCATTTAAAAAGAGGGTGGCACACAATTAGAAGCTGAGACTCCTAAACCCTTCATCTAATTTGAATGTGGATGCCCTCAAATGAAAACTAAGACACTATACATTATGTCCATGTCCATTATATAACTATAATTGGAATATGTTTCTGTAAACAGGTAAAAAAAACAAACAAACAAACAAAAAAACTGTGTCAGTGTCCAGAAATAAAATGCTGAACATTAAGCAGGACCAATATAGTATATCACGCCAAATACAACAAGGTGCCATTTCTGAGTAAAACATTTTCCTCTCCCTATAAAGCATGAGCCATTGAATAATTGCCGCAATGACTGGTTTGAAAAGATAAGACCACTGTAGAGATCTCCCCCCCCCCCCCCAACAACAAACAAACAAACACCAACAAAAACCTGTGTCAAATATGATACAGTTGGCATTACAGGGTTTTACAGAGGCATTTAATTACAAGTTGTACAAGAGAATTCTTAATTTAAAGTTAACTCACAGTAAAGAGCATCCTATCTTCAAACCGTTTCAGAGAGGAAGAATAAGGTTTCCTGTTTGTGCAATATATCCTGTGTCAGTGCTAAAGCTATTTTTATGAGGTGTGTCTGTTCTCAGACATGTGAAGCTAGAGACACCGGCAACCATAGTCAATTGTCTTCCAGGGGCATGATTATGTTAGTTTAAATGAATCAACACCCCCGAGTCATTCTAACTACCAGAAATCTCGAAGCACAGGC
>NW_005187405.1:871083-873269 GCF_000239375.1 Pundamilia nyererei
CAGCAGATGGCCGCCCCTCCCTGAGCCTGGTTCTGCTGGAGGTTTCTTTCTGTTAAAAGGGAGTTTTTCCTTCCCACTGTCGCCAAAGTGCTTGCTCATAGAGGGTCATATGATTGTTGGGTTTTTCTCTGTGTCTATTATTGTGCGATCTACGCATAGAAGGGAAAACAGAGCAAGGAGAAGTATTAAACAGTTAGACACAGTTGGAAAAGACAACAGCCACAAACAAAACTGATTGGAACACTAAGCCAAGCAGCCAATCAAATGGTAGAAATAGCGTGCATAACGAATTATGAAACTTTATATTTGTACTTTTAACGGTAGCTAGAGTAGGTCAGCAAAATTAATTCAAACTATTTATCGTTCACAGCCTGTTTTTGGTGTTCTTCATTCTTTCATACATTCACATGATAGAGATTGGTAAGATGAATGTGTTGAAGTATGCTGGTGGTCATTAGGCTAATCCTCTTTTCCATCTTTTAGGCTAGCTGTCCGGATGCTAGCTCCAAGATAATCCTGAATTTTACCCCTTTATTGGTGGACAAAGAAATCCCACTAAAACCAACTAGCGTCTTGTTTTTAATCCTTTATAGTGAAAGGGTTTAATCTTCTTTCCCTGATCTAATGGCCGTGCACCATTCACCTTATCAGAAAGTGCCATGATTGTGATCTGGGATTGGAATATTACAGCACGACATTTATAATACATTTTTTAAACGCACAAATACTGACTACAGAATGTCACATCTCACAGACACAGCAGTCTCTTCACCCTGTATAAGAGACGAAAATGATCTACTGCATTTATGTGCATTTGTTACTTCTCAGCCATACACGCTATTTAAAAGATGGCCATACCTTTAAAATCTGAAAAATTGGTAACACTAATATGACACTTTATAAGATAACTAGTGGTGTACTTGGCCTAGTTTAATATTGAGTTTCCATGTATTTTACCTGAAATTAAAACGCAAAACAATTTACCTACTTAATTTAGCCAAGAAAGAATTACACTGTAGGTAATTTTAATGTAAGTTTAATGTTTAATGTTTAATTTTATGTAAGTATAAGTTTTGAGTATCGCAAGTATTTTATAGGAAAGGAGACAAATTGTACTGCAAGTAGTGTAGAAGTGGAGTCTTTTCATTCACGATAGTTTGGGTTGATGGTTGACATGGTTGTCACACTTGAAAACTAATGCCGTATAAAAATGTAAAAGTCAAGGCAAAAAAGGGCTGCTCACTCGTGGGTCATGCATTTCTTTTGTGTAGCAGGTGATAAGTTTAGCTGCCTTTATGTGAAACACATTAAGTTAGAAGTTGCACATAATCAAATTATGCAGTAGGGACACTTAAAAATAAGGTCAGTATGAAATACATATCAACTACAAAGCCACTTTTAATCATTTAAAAAAGTAAATCTTCATTTAAGATAGAAAAACTTGATGGATGTGGGTAAAGCCCTATAACGTGACAAATCATGAACCACATGAAGTAAATATAATTAGAACAGGAAGTTCTAATTATATTAAAGATTAAACTCGTTTCAAAATATGGAAATTTATTGTGTGAAGGCATTCACACTATTGAGTTCCTGTTCCTGTATCTCTTTATTCTTTATACTTTATTCTAGTTGCTCCATTTTTTTCTTCGCCGTGGAACTACTTCTGCAGTTTTTATCAGATTTTTTCAGCTAACACTTAAACTTTTTTTTTAAACTTTTCTCAACACAAATATCAGCTTCTTCACCCCTTTTCAGCAGAATCGGTAATCGTGGCTGTAGGTATCGTCCGTAGTGCTGCATTAACATCATCTAGCAGACCAAGATTACATGAAGTACCCTCAGGTACTTCACGTAATCTTGGTAACCGGCTACGGAGGGGGGTCCAGGTTTCAAGCTTGGCCATGATCCTATCTTTCAGGTCAGTTCCTATCGCACTCAACGATCCTTTTCCTATCGCACTTGGTACCCAATCTCGGGTGGGGGGGATGATATCTCCCCCCTGACCTGCCGTTCTGGCTCCCCCTTGCCGTAGCATTTATGTTGTACCTCGTCAATCTCTAGCTGTGAGAGCAGTCCCTTCTTTCGAATGTTGGAGCACTGAGCTACTAGTTGTTTTGCTGTCATTGTGGATGTTGGGTATTGAAGAATCCATAGATCCCTCATCCTATTCATATAACGGTTAT
>NW_005187405.1:884254-897279 GCF_000239375.1 Pundamilia nyererei
AGCTCAACACTGCCCCTAGCGTCCTGGAGCACTTCCATTGTGTTTTGGAATTTGCATGTGTTTTGGGGTTTGCAAGTGTTTTGGAGTTCGCATGTGTTTTGGAGTTTGCAAGTGTTTTGGAGTTTGGAGTTTGTACACGTTGTCATTAACGTGGCTTCACTCCGCAGCCACGCCGCTTTGCTAGCTAAAACACAGGTGTCGGCATATAAGGACGCTGTCATAGCCTGTCAACCACGTTGATTAGCTGCGTATATACAAATGTGAATCGCATTATTGGCTGGACTATGGGATAAGGTGGCATCGTTCTAATCCCATACGGGAGCAGCCAGTCACTTACTGACTAACACTGCAAAACAGAATTGTTAAAGTATTGATTTTAATTTCAATTCAGGTTGGATTTTTTTTGTGCGCAACACAGATTTTTTGTGCGCAGAGACCGTGCCAGCAGTGCGCAATTGCGCACGCGCGCAGCTTAGAGGGAACGTTGGCCTCCACTGTGTTTTACAGATGGCTGTGCAGTCTCACTGCTATACCCCTCTCCTGTCCTACTTACATATTGAAGATTTGAAACAAAAAATTCAAATTTTTTGATTAATCTTCCCAGACCTTTGTTTTTCTCTGATCTTTCATTCCAGTTCTTGTGTAGTTCAGCATACCTCACCCCTTTCTCTGCATTTCCCATCCTTAAGAATGGTTTCTTTACAGTCAGCCTCCCATTAAAACCATTTTGTCTCTGACAAGACCCGAACTCTTTCATACCCAGCATTTTGTTTTTAAATTTCTCTTTGCTCTTTGGTTTCTGAGAAAAAAGATATCCACATATGTGGACATTCATTTTTAAATTTCAGTAGAACACCATAAAGTCACAATTGAGTAATGATGTGCAACTCATCTTTATCTGGTGTCTGAACACAGCAGCATTTTCCCAAGTACAAAACCAAAGTGGGAAACAACAATTGTGCCCCTTTGAGCAATATGGCTCCTTTGAAGTGCTGCTAAGAGTTGCAGGAAGACGTATGTCTGTAACAAAGTACAAAAAAGTAAAAGATTTCTGAACATCGCATGAAACACAAAACGTTTCACTCCAAAACTGCTACTTCAACTTTTCCCCCCCAGTGAGAACATGTTTGTAAAATTTAGTATTGTGGTCTAGACAACCCACATACAGTATGTGAACGCCAGGTCCTACGAGGTTAACGTCTTAACTTTCAGATACTGTTCATCTGCTATGGATAATTTAGGCCTCACATTGCTTCTTTTCTCCACTGTCCTCTTTCCTCAGATTTTTTAAGGACACCACACACCATGCTATGATATGCCACACTTTCAGCTAATAGCTCTTTGTTAGTGCAAATACAGCATTTTATGCTTTTCAAACTTTATCTTTGGCCTTTCGTAGATTCAGCTAAAGACACGAGAACAAATGATAAACTGCTTAACTTGAGTTCGATGCCTTTTTATGTTTGAATACTTCAAGTCAGTATTAAGTGGTTCAAGCAAAAACAAATAATTTTTAAAAAATCCTGAAAATGTGTCAGGTACAAGGACTGGACTTAAAACGATTGAACAGCAGTCAATAACCTTCAGAAACCCGTGAGAACTAAATCTAAAGTGTGTCGTTATCTCATAATCAATCATACTTACGCTATGTAGAGTAAGTCAACCATTTAAAGACAAACCATTTTATGTTAAAAATAGAGCTCCGATCTGATCCCTACACCACAAAGCAAGTTCAACCAGAATACCTTTCTGCTATCTGGATTCACTTATCCCAACATTTACAGCTGAGATAAGCAGTTACATAAATCAACCAAGTTAACTCAGTGTTTCCTTTTCATGAAAGACATTGTGTTAGCAGCATTTGACTCATCTAAAAGGGAAATTTCACATGTCACGTGACTCTTCTTTCACAGAATTATTGTTATCAATGCCCCCTACTCCAGAGACTTTATCAGACACGATGATTAAAAATCTAAAATAAATTAAAAAACATTTGCAAAAAGGACACACAATTAATCCTGCAATTAAAATAAATAAATAAATCTATATCGTGATTTAGCACACAGAACTGTAGTCACAACCTTATTCAAGATTAGTTTAATCACTGAGTGCGCTCTCAGAGCTGTTTTTTATTTCTTAGGTGACAGTAAACCGGTTTCATTTAAAAATGAAAGCTTACAGTCCCACAGCCTGATAAAGGAGATGTGAAAATAGCTTTGGTATGCCGGCAGATACAAGTGAAATTAATTTGAACATTGTATTTTTGGTGTGCTCTGTGTAATTGCAGTTCAAGTAAAAAGGACTACACAAATCTCAAGTATAAGAAATGTTTTTGCATCTAGGTAATCTAAAAGCATTGCTCTTCTGACAAAGGAAATATGGCTTCATGTGTTATTTGCCAAAACTGATCTCAGAAATAGTAGGATAGAGCAAGTTTGGTTCTCACACTGTACTCTTGCATGAATTGCTGATCAGTGAAGGGTCTTTCAACAACCACTGCTTCATTAAATCGAGGTTTAAGGTGCTGCCATACGATTGGTTTCCTTTTTTTAACAAAAAGTAATGAACCATCAATGACACGTTGACATTTTGTGATGACCAACTCCAGTCTACCCTACTGCTGGCAATCCAAGGTTATACATTTGTCATAAGTGATGTGTGTTACTGTGAATAAGTTAGAGGGTTGCTAAATCAAGGCTAGCAACCTTTAAAAAGGAAGATCCCAGAGACTTTCAAACTGACAGTTCAGAGTCAGGTTGATATGACTGTAGTTCATTTTTCTTCTCACGTGTTTACATAGACTTGCTCACTACTGCACGAATTACTTGTTGGAAAATAGTAAAAGATACAGTGAAATTCTGGCCTTCAATGACATCAGTAACTCAGTTCAAAATACAGTCATGGGAATCTCACTTGTTTTATGGCTTTAAAACAGGCTACATTATTAAAGTATGGGACGATCGTGGCTCAAGAGTTGGGAGTTTGCCTTGTAATCGGAAGGTTGCGGGTTCGAACCCGGCTTGGACAGTCTCGGTCGTTGTGTCCTTGGGCAAGACACTTCACCCGTTGCCTACTGGTGGTGCCAGCGTCCGGCAGCCTCGCCTCCGTCAGTGCGCCCCAGGGTGGCTGTGGCTACAATGTAGCTTACCATCACCAGTGTGTGAATGTGTGTGTGAATGGGTGGATGACTGGATATGTAAAGCGCTTTGGGGTCCTTAGGGACTGGGAAAAAAGCGCTATACAAATACAGACCATTTACCATTTACCATGTAAAGTCCTGAATTTCACTGCTCACATGTAGAATCATTCACAAAAATGATCGCTGGTGTTAAATACACTAGGCATTAGGTGGTGTCTATTACAAACCTTACTGATGTTTACTACTTTTTAAACCCATTGATAACTACCTTTAGTTGTCTATGAGTCTTATTGATAGTTAATTACTTTTTTGTTGCAATTATGCAATTATTGCAATAAAGGAAGACAACACACAGCACAACATAGAGGCAAAAGTGTGACAATCAATCCCCTGTTTACCCGATTGGAATAATCTGGTTACACAGGTTTGAGACGTTTCCCAGGAATAGTGAGTAAGTTACATAAGCATTAGTTGTGTTGTCAGCTAGCATAAGTTACCATGGCGTTATACGTGAACCACGTTTCTACAACAGAAACCTCAGTGTTAACTCTGAGATTACATGGATCAGACGAAATCCGTCTTCTTTTATTTGGCACCAAATCGCAACTGTGACGTCAAGGTGTGGCCAGCAAAGTTCCCCTCTCTTTTATTGTAAAGAAGTTTGACCACATATTTAATCTGTGAAATAGCTTACCAGAAAACCCAAGATGTGCAATTTCAACTGTACATCTCAGTTTTTCTACATGATAAAGAAATACTGTTGTAGTGATTTAAACAAAAAACAAACAAACAAAACAAAAACAAGCTGTGAGCATGACTTTTTGGGCTTGAATTGTAAGAAATAACTTTTTCAAGACAGACTGTCTTGTAATTATAAAACTGAAAATTTTTGTCAAATCGTTTTTTCCCCTTGACAACAAAAAATCAAAAATCAAAAGAAATAGTGAAAAACATTTTTTGAAAAGAAATCCTCTGGGTCAAATCGGACACCCTTCGACACCCCTTCCCCTTAGCTAGCGGAAAAGACAAAGTATCTTGTTATCAGGATTGTGTATCTGGGAACAATGAATGACAAATATTTTACCAGGTATAGTATGACAATGCTATTACCAGGTAGCTTACCATAGATTCCAGCAATAAATAGTGTTTCTGATGATCTGGAAATAATTTCACCCTGGTGCAAACAGAAAGATTTGGAAATCATTAATTTAGAAAAGAAGCAATACAACAGAGGAAGCCATGATTATCTTGACTTCCTTCATGACGATAGAAAGCGATGCATGAGTATGATGTAACAAAACCAAAGGTGCCACCTCAGAAAGTCCTGAAACCAAAGAGGGGTTTCTTGTTACGTGTCTTTTAGAGAAAAAAACAGTAGGGAAAGCACAGCACAAAAGTGAAATAGGCAGGATGTTGGTATTCAGCCTATACGTGGATAACCACATCTTGCCCGTCTTTCATTGAAACGTAAGCGGAGTTTTATGGTCTCACTCACGTCATCAGGAATTCACCTAACAAGAAGTCAAATAGTACTCCTTGATTAGTAAGTAAACCAAACGCTGAATCAGACTATAAAATTCCCAGAAACATGTGATGGAAACCTTAGGGTATGTCTGTGTCACAGCAGGGTAGGTACTCAGCTTTGTGTGCCAAGGTATTCTGCTAATACACACCAGCCTGTGTCATCAGGTGTGTTCATGAAAACTTGAAGACGTGTCTGGGTACTATTACAGACATGTACAAAATTGTACATAGAAACACAGGTAGTACAGCTCTATATTAGTATTTTATAAACCATTTGCTAATATTTCCCAGGTGTTTCAGTTATTTATAGGAAAAGGTTCAGTAGCATTAAATCCACATAGATTCTTCTTCTTGTGGGGACTGTGGTGAACAAAATGACGTATGCTGGGAGTAGAAAAAATGAAGCAATTAAAAAAAAATTGTATGCTCTACTATGCAGTTGCATCAGATTCTCTCAGGCAGTTCAATACATCTGATGTGTTGTGCCTGGTCTGGGGTGCAGTGTGTCAGTGGCAGTGAATCGTAGATTATAAAAGAGATTCAAAGACCTTGGGCACCCTTTACTGAGCAACCAGTTTAGGTAAAGGATCTTTAATGTTGGTGACTGACAAAGTTAACTATGAAATTTCACAATGCAGATAACAGATGAGCAGCACGGGTTCGTACTTTATAGGATTTGTATTTTCTTTTAAAAAAATCAGTTTTTTTGAACACTTGTTGATTTTATAAGCTATGTCTGAGTTCTAGTTTGCACTCTAACTTCCTGCATCTAAATCGAGATAAAGCTGAGGTTATTGTACTCAGCCCTAAAAACATCGTAGACACATGATGTCCAACCAGGTGCTTACTCCAGATGGCATTACCTTGGCATTCAGTAACCCTGTAAGGAATCTTGGGAGTTATTTTTGACTAGGCACATGTTTCAGTGCACATATTAAACAAAAATGTACTGTTTTCTTGCATTTGATCATTATCTCTAAAATTAGAAACATCCTGTCATGTGATGCTAAAAAGCTAGTTTGTGTATTTATCACTTCTAGGCTGGACTATTGCAGGTTGTTCTAAAAACTCCCTAAAAAGCCTTCTGTTGATCACAAAATGCTGTAGCGAGAGTACTGACGGGGACCGAAAGAGAGATTCATATTTCTCTCAGACTGGCTTCCCTTCATTGGCTCTCTGTTAAATCCTTTTCCTTACATGGGCTGGATCAGGTGACTCTGAATCCTCCTTTAGTTATGCTGCAGTAGGCCTAAGGTGCTAATGCACTAAGTGTTACTCCTTCTCTCACCTCTTTTCACTCACTATGTGTTTACACCACTTTGCATTTAATCATTAGTTATTACTAATCTCCGGCTCCCTTCTACAGTCTATGTTTTGTCCTGTTTCCCTCCCCTCACCTCCAACTGGTCACCACAGATTGGCTGCCTCTCCCCGAGTCTGGTTTTGGGAGGTTTCTGTTAAAAGGGAGTTTTTCCTTCCCACTATCACCAAGTGCTTGCTCATAGGGGGGGTCATGTAATTATTTTCTCTGTATTATTGTAGGGTCTTTGCCTTACTAAAATTAACACTTCACTTACAGTCAACTCACAGCTTATTGTTAACTATAGTGTGATTATTTATGTTGTCCGAGAAGATATATGCAAATATAATTATCTATCTGTACATATATTTACCCCAGTGCTGGTACCGGTTGTTAAATTTTTCTAACATGTGATATGATTTAACTTACAGAGATGTATACATATATTTTGCATTTTGAATACAGCTATTACCACTATCTGACAGCAGGAGTGGGCAAGCCAAGCAGAGCAGACTTATTCATGTAATGATTTTCTGTTTTCCTTTAAAGAAAGAAAAGTTTGATTTATAGTTGCTACATGCTAGTACATACCAGGATTTTGTAGAGAAAATAAATTACACAAGGGTATTTTTCGTATTCAAAACTTTACTCAAACAGTTGGTGTTTACAAAGAGTGCACAGACTTAATGCTGCTGTGGAGACAGACCCAAAGGAAACCCAACAGTAGCCAAGATCATAGCTAAAAGGTATCTGCAAAGGTTATCCTACAGAGGTTCGTAATTCTCTGCACAAGTCTGTTTTAAAGCAGGTTCAAGGAACTGCAAATGAAAGCAAACTCACTTAAATCCAAAAATGAGCTGTCGTGGAGTTTGTTGTCATCAGGGATTGAACTATCATCTGAAACTACAATCTCTAAAGCTAGCATTTATCAGAAACACAAAAACTCCACTTGGTTGAGGCAATAAGTCGAAAACAAAACGAAAATAAAAAAATAAAATAAAAAACACCAAAAAAAATGCTCAGAAAGAAGATAACAATAAGCTATTTGAACAACTTTAGCAATAATAATCTTTACCTCCCGAATTCACTGCAGAGCAAACGCGAGCCTCAGTTTAAACAGCATGTCTGAAAACCAGTCAATATAATAAATATAAATACATCTGAGGTTTTCTACAGACTGTGAAAAGGACATGACAAAAATAGCTTTGTTTTCAAACTTGATGCACTTGCATAAATAAAAGTATAGTAATAACATTAATTACAATAATTATAATAAACCAAGGTGTTGTAGGCCCTCTGAAGTGTAAGGCTTGGGCCTGTAAAACATGTCAAACGTCCTCTGTCTTCACAGTAGATGCACAATGACAACTATGTATGGGTGAACTACATACTCGTATACGTATTTCTCAACCACAAAATGTAACGCAATAAGCAACAAGATCAACCGTTGTTAAAACAGTGACAGAGAATTTTAGTTCTTTGGGGTTTATGATTTGACACAATTCTTCATAACTGTCAACAGTCAACGGCTACAGTGTGTCTGCATCAGTGGAGAAAACAGAGTTGAGAAAACCTCCATCAACAAGTTTCTGTATGGCAAAAATTGTGAAAACATCAGTCTGAATCAGTGAATTGTGATTTAAATGAGAAATATGTTTCTGCTGTAGAACATGTAGTTTTTTAGTCAACAGTTGCTAATCAGGGTGGCAGAGAACAAAGAAAATATCAAATCTTTTTCACATTTAATTCATTAATGGCTTCTTCCTGAAGGAAAGAAAAAAACGATGAAATGGGGGAAAGCAAACAATCTCCAGACTGCAATGGGACATGAATGTCGATGAATATTATTCAAAGCACACAAGAGTCAGTTAAAGTCCCAGCCGTAGTTTATAAATATGGAGCCTGACAGGCCGTGGAAGAGCAGGAGGGGCGGTCAATCCTTTAAGCAGTACCCTCAGAAAGAAAAGGATGTCACTCCATGATGGCTCGATAGACGACCGGCTCAATGTAGTCCTCTCTATATCGAGAATTGATGACCCGCTGCCTTTTGGTGTTCTGCTTGACATCGTTTTGCGCGAAGAGCTCAAAACGCATGTCTGATGCCACCGACTGAAAACCAAAAAGGACATACAAAAGTTACTGCTTAGTTCTACAGTTGTGATGCAAACATACAGCTGCAATTGCACAACAAAGTTGGCTAGCTGTGTAGAAAAGAAGTAAAAAAGAATACGGTCACCAGTCCCACCCTGCAGCCTTCAAAGTAGATGCACCTATGGGACCAATTTGAAAATCCTACGTCACCTCATTCTCAAGCTATCGTGTTCACAAAGTTTGGTGTCCATGTCATCCACCAAGCAGGGTGATGACAATACCCTATTAGCCTTTTAGAGCTGAGAGGTAATAAAAGCAGACTGCAAAGTTCTGCAAAGCTCATAAACCCGTTATTACTCATAACAGAACAGATAAATAGTTAAAGATTAATCGTCCCCACATAAATTACCAACAGTCTACACTTGGAGAACTGACTGCTGTCCTGTTCTTGTCTGACAAAGGATTCTAGTTGCTCAACAGTCTCGGCTCTTTGTTGAACTTTTCACTTCATGATACTCAATGTTTTCAGTTGGTGAAGGCCAGAATCTTTATGTATGAAACCACGCTGTTGCAATAGCTGCAGTACGTGGATTTGCATTATTTAGTGGAAATATACAAAGTCTTCCCTGAAAAGGTGTCATCTGGATGGGGCACATGTTGCTCTAACACCTGTAATACCTTTCAGTTGTCACCCGACCTTTCCAAATATGCAAACTGTCAATTCCACGGGCACTTATGCACCTCCCATACCAGCGGAGTGCTGATTATAAGCTCCTCTTCAGTCTGGAGGGTGTAATGTTCATGTTTTCCAAAAAGAATTTCAAATTTTAACCACAGAACTGTTTCCCAGTATGTGTCAGCCAATTTTAAATGAGCTCTGGCTCAGAGAAGAGAGCAGTAATGATGGCTTCTTTTGCTATAACCTGCATTTGTGGATGGCACGGTCAACAGTGTTCACAGACAGTGATTTCTGGAAGTTTTCCTGAGCCCATGGAGTGATTTTAATGCAGTGCTGCCTGACGGTCTGAAGATCCCAGGCATCCAATACTGATTTTGAACCTTTTCTCCTGGAAATTGGGAAAAGGTCTGAAGACCATTTCTCCAGATTCCCTGAATCTGTTGGTATTATGTACCGTAGATAAGCGGTTCCCAACCCCCGGGCCATACTGGTCCATGAGTCGTTTAGTACCAGGCCGCGAGAGTTGAGGCTTGGGCGTGTGTGCTTTCTATGTTCTATTGTAAATAAAATACGAGTTTAAGTTATTCATTCCACTGTTTTTAGTTACATTTTACACAGCATCCCAACAACTGGAGTCAGATTTATTTCCACATAACATAAAGCATTGAGATTTTTAGCTCACCATCCTTGACTTGACCCGTTTAGGCAGATCCTCATCTAGAGTGTAGATGTCTTCCCGCTTGACAGAGATTTGCGAGCCATCCTCAAATTCCACCTACACACACGCACGCGCACACGCACACGCACACGCACACACACACACACACACGCACACACACAGAGGAAGTGCTTAAATTAAAGCGTATTTGAATATTTCTACTCCTCATACTGTATTGTATGTGTCACATAATCATTTTCTTCATAGCCAGAGTAGAATTCCCATTTATTCCCACCTAGGGCAACAAAGATTAACATCATCAAGTAAGTGTAACAAAAAGTGAAATGTCTGACTCTGCTCCTGACTGATGTAAAAGGAAAGTTCACCTCCCTCAGGCATTAAATGTCCTCACTCTGATATTTTATCCTGTTGGATATTAAAGTGAATTTTTCTCATCACGACCACATTAATTCTTGTTTTAAAAGTATAATTGTATTAAAGAAAAAAATTTTATCTACATTAAGCTTGACAAATTTTTATGTGATTCTTCTTTGTGCCAAGAAATTCTTTAAAGATATTCAAACACACTGGATTCATGAGAATGCGACAAACTGATCTACCATCAACACTCGCATAAAGGCTCCTATTTTCTGTTTAGAGCTTAAAAAACATGACTGATAAAGACCCTTCATCTTAAAGTATTACAAACTGGTTAGCAACCATCTGTTTAACATGACAAAATGTTAATTTTTAAACCAGACAACCAAGACTTTACAATCATCCTAACCCAGCATTTTATGTGTTGATGGAGTCTAATCAAACAGAGTTGAAGCTGATGAGGATCAGAGGGATAAATGCATGTTTACCAGGTACATGGGGATGGAGTGGGAAGCTACAAACTTGGCTCCATATATCAACCCATCTGTCCATCGAACTTGAACAGCGTCACCTTTGGCAGGTGGGCCGAGGCGGACGCAGTCCCGGTTCTACAAACACATTTAAACAAATATTGACCTCAGGCCATCTGAAAAGGGAGGGCATTTAGAAATGGAAAATTTGAGATCAGCTTTAGCTATCTGAGAGGTTTATTAACCTCAATATCCTCAGGGAAGAGGTTGTCGCTGAATGAGCCGTCGTCAAACACCACTTCATAAAACGTAGCCGTGGTTAGCTCCAGCAATTCGCTCTGGTAGTAACGGCCATTCTTGTATTTACAGATCACCTTTTGGCCCACTACCAGTTCCTGCATGGCAGCTTTGCTGCGCTGTGGAAGACAAACATACTGAGTGTTAATCAAATGTTATTACTTTAAAGTACATTTTTTCCCATAGTCCCAAGATAAAGGGTAAGACAGTGGCTGTAGTGCAATAAAGATAACTCAGAGAAATGGATTAGCAGGTTACAGCAATGTTTAAACACTATCCCTGCCCCATTGTTCAAAAAAAGATATGAACACTACACATGAGAACCAACACAAACTGGTAGTCACAACAATACCAAGGAGACTGTCAGAGCAGGTTTATTGTCTTATTCTTCTCCAGTTAGTGAATCAAAGCTTCAACGTGCAAAAGCAGAAATCCCTGTGGTAGCTTCCAGCTGTTATGGTGCTGCACAGCTGACTAAGCTTGTGCTGGAAGCTACAACGGGAGGCAAGACAGTCCTCACTTTATAAAAGCATCTTGTTGCAAAGACACTTCATCAACTGATAACATAAACCAAAAAAAAAAAGAGAGGAATTTTAAATGCTACACAACTCATGCCACAGTTCCCAACAGTAGTGTAAACAACATCAACTATTTTAATGGGTATATGGACACAATGAGCTGGAGACTGAACCACTTAAGCAGCGGTGCAGCGTGGGGCAAAGAGTTACATTAAAGAAGTCATTTAATCATTTCTATTGAGCACTCTGGCTGAATTTTCTTTGTGTACAGGCTGTGATCAGCTGACCTGTGCGCCTACTCTGATATTTACCGCTCTTTTGTGGATCTAGCAAACTAAATTCCACAAGATACAGGCAGAGGGCTATATGGCTGATTTCCAACCCTCTAAACATTATGAAGCTAGTACAAAAGGTAGAATTTAATGTGTGAAGCTAAACGAAATCATAACCTTGAATTTATATTGACGTCTGCTACCCTTAATGAAACCAAACATGACCACAGCTTCACCTGCACCAGTCCAACACAGCACATCACTGTAAACTGTAAACACCACTGCAAATTAGCAGCTTAGCTTCCAACTGCCTAGTACATATTTTTCTTCAATTCAGCAACAAATCTGATGTGTGATTTAGGATGTGATGAGTAAGTGTCTCTAACAGTACGATGTTTAGACATGTTGCTAGACTGCAACTTTACACCTGAACTTAGAATGTATCACAGGGATAAGACGAAAAAAAGATGTGTTGAAGGTGTAAGGAGACCATGGGATGGCATTATGTTCTTATTATGACCCAGTATCTCTATACATTCAGCTGGAAGCGCATGAAAAAAATAATTAATTTAACAGTATTCAGTAACCTGCACATCAAACTTAATTGCTCTTTAAATCAAAGTCCCAGAAAGCTATTCAGGGTCATTTTAAAGCTTGCTGATAATGTGGAACTAACACTTCTTTACAGTGAGGAACTGAAAACGTTTCTCTGGAACAATTTTAAGACAAAATTCACAGAAAAAGCAGTGTAAGCTCATGCTGAGAAAAAGGCTAATTTGTTTGTCGTTTCCTTTCACTGGTAATCTGTTTTACACCTTAAACACATCTTCACAGGACAGTGTCTTCAGAAATTATTACTGGCCGGACTGGGACTCCCCACGATTACCTCAGGTATGGCTGGTGCTCTATGCCTGTGGCAAGTGATGAAGACAATAAATGGCCAGTCATCTGGGTGCATGAGGACACCAGCTGCCTGAGCACATGTGGGGTGAAATGCCGTGGAGCAACGCCCATGGGAGCACTGAACACAGCAGCCTTTCACTTCCCTCTTTATCCGTTTCCTGCAGTACACACATTTCTACGGGAGAAACAAAGACAAAAGAGTGAAATAAGGGGGTGAAATTAAGTGTTCCATATTGTAAGTGGGAGGCTAGGAAAAGGAAAAACATGAGAAGCAAAGAAGGAGAAAAGAAATCGTCTAAGCCAAGCAGGGAGGATGAGAGGAAGGAAGTCAGAAATGAATTATAAAAGGCACACAAACTGAGATGCAGACATGCTGGAGGAAATTACACAGCTTCCTGTTGACAATTTAGTGACATAATATATCTTATTTAAACACACGTAAAAGTAGATCCTTTGACAAAGGTTCCTTTGTGTTACAGACGCGTAACAATGCCAACAAGGCCAACAAGGCCAACCGTCGTAACTGAATTCCTGCATTGTTTCCATCACAATGCTTAGATCTCAAACAAACTACAAAATAAGGATAGTGCAATCCTTTTACATTATTTTGAAATTTACTTCGGTGAGCTGACAGGAAGCTAAAAAAGTGTGTGCGCGTGTGTGTGTGTGTGTCATTACACAGTTAAGCGGTACTTTTTCTTTATTTTTAGAACATACAAAAACAAGAAGTAAAACTGTGGTGACAGTACAACAGGCACCACAGTAGTTAAACAGAAGTGATGTGTGAACTCATGAC
>NW_005187405.1:897418-906448 GCF_000239375.1 Pundamilia nyererei
ACCGCGTCATTTGCATTCCATGGCAGATGCATTCCACATTCACAGGAACGATATCCCCAAATCTACAAAACATGTGGCCTTGTGTGGGTCACCGCACTCATGTGTAACCCTACAGTACACAGCTGACTTACCAGTCTGAAACGTGGCAGTGGGATGGCAGAGAGGTCAACGGGGCTCCGCTCAGTGATGTTGACAAAGCGAGCTTCCAGCACAGTTATGGCACACAACACATGAACCCACCTGTGTGAAAGGCAACATGAATTGGATTTCACAGAAAGAGTATGCCGTTACACCCACACCGAATGTTAGGCCATGTCCACACTAATACATTTTCATTTGAAAACGATGACGCATGTTAGTCATATGATGCAATCATGTGACCAATTAAACAAAGATAGCAGAGGGCATTATACAGCAGTTGTTTTGTTTGCGCTCAATTTTGACAGCCCTATTAAAGATTAACATCAGTTTGTACATGCTCCAGATAGCGTTTCTACAAATTCTTTAATTCTCACTTGCTTTTGCAACTTTGTACTTTTGTGTTACATGCAACAAGAACTCCTCATTGTTAATCCATTTAAAAAACTCGGTGCTTTTCCTCGACCTTTTGCCGTGATGTTTCAAAGAGCCGGAAAGTAAATAAACAGCAGACAGAAATTATGCAGGTCGAATTGTCTCACGATTCACACATGCGCAGAAAAGTGTTTTCAGGCGTTTCAGTGGATGAACAACTGTTCTGAAACGATTGAAAACGATAGTGTGGACGCAGAGCGTTTTTAGACGAAAACGCCGTTTTCAACTTTATCCGGATTAGTGTAGACAAAGCTTTAGGGATACATGTTATTGTCTACACATATTCAATACTAAATAAATGAATGAAACTGTAAAAAAAATTAAATCATGTATTTTCAAAAATCTAAAGATAAACTAGTTTCTCCAGTTGGGCTGAACTAAAGATGACTTTTGAATGATATCACTTTGACAGTGTGAGGAAAATCTGCTATTTGAACTTCAGCACACTGAGAACGCTCTACTCTCAAACAGGGTGTGACTAACATCATCTGGGCTAAAGGATTTTGCCTTCAAGCGCTCTCAACATAAATTCAGTACAGCTCCTGGACTCGGGTGCGTGTGAAAATGCATGTAGTCAATATAGTCAAGATAGTCAATCTTTTCTATTTGGGTAACCACAGATGTTTGTTTGTTTGTTTGTTTGCACAACACACATATGAATTTGAAAAATTAGATTAGTTTAAAGGTCTAATGGATGAGATGATTTCAGAGGTAAGAGGTTAAAGGAAGCAAAAATTACAGCAGTCAAAGAGAATGCCAACAATTTTATGACATAATGTCACGACTGAGCGTGATTGACTGAATCCAAGAAGCAGGGAAATGTTTTCCTGACTGAAGTTCTTACAACTTCAAACAAGTGAACAAAGGTGGAGGCAGAGCCCCAGTTTCAACCTCTTGCTGCATTACTGTGTGTAAATGACAAAGTTGTGTTTAGAATATCATCACTTGTTTATTTCAATACTTCTTACTTGTCATTGTTGGCTCTCTGTAAAGCTCCTCCTCTCAGGGAACACAGGCAGCAGTCCTGCAAAAAGAAACATGAATCATATATTTTTAGCTGTAGTATATGATTCATTTCTCTTATTACACCAAACTGAATGTTTTGATTAGGACAGTATGTTGTTCTTAGTCTACACTGGAGGAAAACCACAATTATGTAAAAGATTTGCATGGGAAAAAAAAATCAGTCATATGAGGCTTAATCTTGTCTGATCATTTGTTTGTCCTACAAACCCAACAGACATGTGCTAGAACACAAAAAACCACCTTTGCATGTTTCAAGTAAATAAACCGCTGAGTGTCGCCAATAAACAAAAAGCTGCACAACATTCATGACAGAATCACATGCAGGAAAAAAAAATTCTGTTTATTTTGCTTCTAAAAATTTGGACAAAAAGACTTGAATGTATCAAGTCTCTTAAAGTCATTTAAAGCTATGCCAGGCAGTAATATTCACATTTTATTATCTTGTTAATATTTACTTTTCTGTGAATAAATATAAAAATTATTGCAAGCTATTTTTAATAGCTTTCTATACACTTTCTATACACCTTTTTTAGAAACCTTTATACAAGATATAAACCAGAAAAGCACTGACACA
Source organism: Pundamilia nyererei (assembly GCF_000239375.1). Taxonomy (NCBI): domain Eukaryota; kingdom Metazoa; phylum Chordata; class Actinopteri; order Cichliformes; family Cichlidae; genus Pundamilia; species Pundamilia nyererei. Next base: position 899,592 of record NW_005187405.1, read on the forward strand.
AGATCTGTGAATCATGGGGAAGTAACAGCTTAATGTGGACACCCTGAATCCTGATTAAAGCCCTAAAATTCGCTAAAAACAGAACAAGGAAATCTGTAGCAATAACATTTTAAGTAAACCTACCAAAAACCCCCAAAAAAACTTTTTAGTCTACTTAAACCATGACATCAAGTTAGATAAGACCGAAAACTTCCACAAGTAAAAGACACATAAACACAAAACTACATAACATCGTCTCAGGCTTAATGAAGTGTACAGTGGAGCACTGCCCACTAGTGGTCAGAGGGATTTAGACTATCTTCAGGAGACATTCCCAGAATAGTTCCCTATTGTTTTGAGCTGATGGGAATGCTGAGAGCAAAGGAAATTTTCAGATAATCTTTTAAAACAAAAGGTGGAAAAAAAAAATACATGTCCACCAAGAGGAAGGGGCCACTAACGCTATCTCTGCAGAGAGGAAGCGACGTCATACAGAGCCAAGTTTTAATGATGCGGCTCTCAGTTCTGTTTACCCCCCAAAAAACAACAAGCCAATTCTGTAGTGCTGACGTGAACAGTTATGCCTTATTCTGTATCATGAAATATGTTGTCGTTATTATTATTATTATTATTATCATCATCAGTAGTAGTACAATGTTTTGACAGAGAGAAAGAGCTGGCATGTGCACATATGCAGACACCTTTGTTTAAAAAAAAAAAAAAAGTATCTTCACACTCACAAAAATTGCCAAGAGATTTTTTGCAGCCGGAGCTGCAAATCATTTCAACTTCAGTCAAATAAATTCACAATTGAAGTTTATCTGTTGTACAAGTTCTGCAATTCTAGTAATTGGGAAACAGTACCAATTATTCATTCCTCTGAGGAAGGTAGCCGTGAACACAGCATGTCTTTACTGGTAATCCTTTTATGTTACCTTCCGATTTTTTGTTTCAGGTACTTTCAGGTAGCGAGCTGTTCACATCTTTTTGTGTGGGTAAAACCACCTCATGTTTATATATTTTAAGTAAGGAGTACATGTATTGGTTTCAATGCAACCACAGAAACTGATATTTCAATGCCAATGGCCTCACAGTGAGTGTGTTATCATCCTATATGGTGAATGTGGCTCAGCACAAATTTATTCTTGGCCTGTAATACAGTAGCTTTGTTTACATCTTACCTCATCTAATTTTACTTTACATTTAACACTTAATTAAAGACATACACACATGTTTTTTGTGCATTTTAACAGACATTCCTCCGTTTCTTTTAGCAGACAACAGAACTGCTATGAAAGAGTGACACAAATGGGGCCCATTAAGATTCCAGTGGTAAGCTGCTTCCATTTATGAGCCTTTCCAAGCAGCAGGCTACACTGCTAAACACTTTATTTTACTGTAACATAATCAACATACACAAGCTAACACTAATGGATGTGATGCCATTTAGACTAAATACATGTACTAAATTATTCATTTAGATACAAGTTTACAACTAAGCAGGGCTAAAGACTTTTTTTTTTTTTTTAAAAACGAAGGACATGCCTTCATTAACTAACCTCAGTGATGGCGTCAGCCTCACAGCGGGCACACAGCCATTCAGCTAGCTCTGCATCATCCCTGGAAATGCCATAGCAACCTAAAACAGAACCAGAAATAAACAAACTCAGACATTTCAAAGCTTAAAAGGGCAGAGATGCTAAAATCAACTTTTTGCTTATTCTTATTTTGCTTTTCTAAGTATAATATTTTTAAACCATCAACTGTTAGCAGTGCAGAAGGTATTTAAAAAAACAAACTGAGGGCTACTGTTTGCAGCAAATTTTCCACTTTCATTACTCCCCATTTATGTTCTCTGTGAAGCAAATAACTCTAGCACGTCATTCAGCAAAACCATTCACTTGAGACTTTGTGCAGCAGCTGCTAGAGGAACTGGCTGAATCGTTTTAAGCGTCAAAGGGGTGTTTATGTATTCATCTTTGATGTGCCTGAATTATGGTTTATTAAAGTAGCTTAAGAAAAAAAAGCAGCTGAGTGCTAGTTTCCTAAAGAAAAACAAACAGGTCTGGATGTACTAAATGTAATTACGATTTAATTTAATAATCCTTCAGCCTTCTTCTAACTATTTTAATAGATGCATCAGAGAAAATAGGCTTACTTGTATGTACACGTACGCAGCACTGAGTGCAGCTCACCAGGCGGCTGGTACCATCCTCAGCTACATTAGGGTTAGACAGCTGCCCCTCCCCGCTGTCAGTAATCTTACTGGACTGGGTGTTAAAACACATTTCAGGGATCAGTGGTTTAGACCACTGTTGGCCCCCTGGACGGTTCACCAGTGTCACACTAGAACTCCCAGTATTGGATTCAGACTTAAAAGAGAAAAAGTTTAGAGGTTTGTTAGCATCATTGTTCTCCTCAAATTCTGATTAATCCAGTACTATGGTAACTGTAGGAAACATCCAGCATATTTATTGCAATCTTTATTTAAAGAGGTATATTAATATATCTAACACATTATATTATTTGCAAATGCATAGTTGCTCTTTCTACAACAGAAGCAAGGATATAATATAGATGAATACAAGACAAACCGATTTACTAATGTTTGCGACACACAGTTCACTGCTAACTGTGACAATACCTAACAGCAAAAAAACGTCTTTTTTCCTCCTTGACATTTAAATGAACTGAGTGTGTCTGTGTTTAGAAAACAAGAACTTTTGTGAACCACTTGTAAAACTAACCACACCTACATAGACTACACGTGGTTTTGTTAATTTAGGCCCTTAGTTCCTACCTGATGGTGAGTGTAGAAAAGCAGGCAGATAGAGCAGTAGGGAGCCTGTTGGCCCATGCGTTTGTTATATTCCCTCTCTGCAGCAGGGCTAAATGGCAGACACTGCCATAACTGGGTTAGTGGCTTTGCCCACTCCTCTTTCTCCTCTTGGATGACCTGCACATCTACATATAAATCTATGGATAACAGGTGTGGCATAAATGAAGGAAGGAGATGGTGAATCCATTATGTTTTAGGAAGACAAGGTGAAGTGATAAAACAAAAACATTAACCACCTTAGTCTTAGAAATTTACAAAACTTGAGTTCATTTATTAGCAGATATAGCAAGAAAAAGATATGGAAAAAAAATGTAAGCCTAAAACAAGACATAAAATCATTGTGGTAAACACAGTACTTGGTAATCTGGCGAACTACACACCACACAATTACACAGAGGATCTAAAATACTACGTACCATCATCACTGTGTGCCTCCCTGAACAGAGGATGATGACGAGGCAGCTTACACAGCTGTGCTTCCTGCTGGTTCTTGACAGGCTTGCAGTACGACTGCTCGTCTGACACCTGCTGTAGAAAGAAGTGCATAGCAAGACATAACTAAAGGACACATAATGCATGATGTAATAAACACATACAAAATTAATTTGCAGTGAGGTCTCCCTATAATCAGGCATAATGGAAGCTCTGTACTGATATGCACACTTTTCCAGATAAAAATCTGATCCAACCGTGCCTTTAAGCTTCTGGTCTCAGGTATTAAATACTTACATGATGAATCTGAGGAATCACCTTCAGCTCATCGTGCACTGGTTTCATGACAGGAATGGTGTCTTTCAGGATGACAATGCCATTATCCACGAGGGGGGATTGGATATTCTGTAGTTTAAACAGCATGAACATCTCAGATTTTAGAATAATGGCTATTAAAATTCAACACGCCAACGAGAGAGATTATAAAAAGACTATGATGTTAATAGAGATTAGTGTGCAAACATCATACACAGAAAGATGCACCAGTACAGAGCAACCAGACAGTCCTGTGGCTGTTTTAGTTTGGACACTCACATGCGTATTACCAAAGCAAGCACTTTTAGTGAAACCTAAGATTATTCATCGCACGGTGAGACAATTCCCTTTTTGGATGTTAGTTTGTTAGCCTACAAATATACGCCCGTTCCCCATCACTTCCTAAATTTGTTAATCAATCTGCATGAATGTCTTAGAGTTAAAGATGTGTGCCCTTCCACTAGCTAACTTTTGTTCATGTAATAAAAATTAATTTTTACCCAAACTGCTATTAAATAAATCTAAACAATATCGTAACATTGCATTGCATGCATCATCTGGTGATCAAGCTAGACCCAATTTCCACTACAATCAGGATTACCAACATCTGGAGAGCTTTTCTGAGTTATTTTACAACACTCAGATCCTGACAAATTATATTTAACTCATCTCAAAACAAACTGCAACAGCATGCCTGTGTTACGTGTACGCTATTGACATAACTTGCACATTTACATTGCTGCTTTTTTTATTAAATACATTTTGCTCAAAAATTTTTCATGCAGTGACACTCTGGGGTAGTTAAAATGTCCTGTTAGCCACATCTGTAAATAAGTGTTCATCAAGCTAATAGTGCCTGTAATTAATTACGTGCAAATAAGAAAAACCATAAATATTAGTGCTGTCAAAATTAACGCGTTAACACAAATTAATCCGCGATTAAAGTTTTTTTAACGCAATTAACGCATCTGGAGTGCAGAATGACTCAAAATCCCTGAAATGTTTCTGTCAACGCAATTCGGGCAGTTTGATGAAGCATACGTTAGTCGGGGATGCTGGTAGGACTTTGGGTAGTGCGTCACCCAGCTTGCGACAAACCACTCACGGAGCATCGGGGACTCAGTAAGTCTACCTCGGAAATATTAACTGACATAATTGCCAAGTGGATTGCAACAAAATGCATATGCATATGTATTAATATCGTTAAGAACACGCGCTTTACATAGCTTTAGTTCCTCGTTTCAAGGACTTGAAGTGCCTCACCAAGAGTGACAGAGTGGATAAATGTTTCAAATCAAATCAAAATGTATTTCTATAGCACATAATAATACAACAAAGTTGATTAAAATGCTTCACAGTTAGTCAGAGCAATAGCATAAGAAAGAATAAAAAGAAACAGTTAAAAGAAACAATATGAACAATATGGGTAAAACAAACAAAAAAAACCCAAAAAACATAACTAGCTTGAATCAAAAGCCAGATTAAAATAATACGTTTTAAGACGCAATTTAAAAGACTGGATGACTCGGAGGAACGAATAAAAGGAGGGAGGCTATTCCAGAATCTGGGAGCTACGACAGCAAAGGCCCGATCACCTCTGGACTTCTGACGAGACCTCGGTTGCATCAGGAGCTTTTGATTGGAAGATCCAAGTGTCTTATTAGGGATATACAAATGGAGGAGTTTGCATAGATAGCTGGGAGCCAAATTGTTTAAAATTGTAAAGGTAAGCAAGAGAATTTTGAAATTGATACGATATTCAACAAGGAGCCAATGTAGGTTGGCTAAAACCGGTGTGATGTGGGCATAATTTCTAGTACCAGTTAAGAGACGCACAGCTGCGTTTTGAACTAACTGGAGCCGGTGAATAGAGGAAGATGGGAGGTCCGAGTACAGGGAATTACAGAAGTCTAATTTGGAAGTGATAAGAGCGTGGATGAGCTTTTCAAGGTCCTTCAAAGGGAGTTACGGCTTTGCTTTAGATATCTGACGCAGCTGGTAGAAACTGGTTTTTTTACCACAGAGGAGATCTGTTTCTCAAGTTTAAAAAAAAGCTGTGCAGGAAAACACCAAGGTTTATAACAGTGAGCGAGAGATGGCTGGCAAGGGGCCCTAAGGCATCAGTTAGTTGTTCCAGTGGGGTGCGATTATCAAAAAATATAACTTCTGTCTTATCCTCGTTCAATGTTTACAAAGGTTTTTGTGAACATAAATCTTCAAGATGTTCAATAAACATTTTAAGTGCGTATATTTTCCCTTTTTTCTCGAGTCTGTTTGCTCATGCAAAATGAAATGCGATTAATATAGAATGAAAATGGATGATATTTAATCATGATTAATCCACAGTAACCCTGTGATCAATCTGATTAAACATTGTAATTGTTTGACAGAACTAATATATATTATGTTAGTGTACACTTACCAATTAGTATATAGGTTTTTTAAAAAGTTGTATTTCACAGGAGAGAACCTGTGCTAAAAGATTGAAGAAAACTATTCAAACTCTCTTTGAATACATTATTTGTATTTATTCGCCATTTACTTCATTATATTGCATAAATGTCAGTTACAAGCTTAAATATGAAGTTGCCAAAAATGTAATTGCAACCAGGCTAGCGATCAACTAACTGCGATTAATTATAGAAAAATGTGAAATTAATTAGTTAATTTTTTTAAAATCTATTGACAGCACTAATAAATATGTTTTTATTATTAGTTTGTTTGGCGTTTATGAACAGCCGTTTTTGCCATATGACTATATACAGTGCTACAGTGAAGATACATGTCTGTGTTCTTATATGAGTGAACAAGCAGAGAAGGCCTGAAGAGGAAGAAAAATAAATTAATTGAAATAAATCAGCCATAGCGCAGATTTTTGCCTGTCAGTTTAATATAATCTGAGGGAGGATCTGCACTAATCCATGAATCATCATTTCTCATGCTGGGGTTAGTCTACTCAGAGGGAAACTTATGTTTTGAGTTGTCACATCTGCTTTCTAGGAACAGGCGTCAGTACCAGAGAGCAAAGATGTGATTAAAAGCTGCTTTGGCCAGCCTGCTGGTACCTAGACAAAGATAACAATGCATGCACTGTGGCCCGTGTTCAAACATGCATACAACACAACACTGACCAAATGAACAAATATAACAACTGACATCTTTCTCCCATTACATCTTTAATATAATTGTCTATTATAAAATAGGGCTGAACGATATATCGCATTTGCGATAATATCGCGACATGATCAAGTGCAATTTTCTAACCGCAAAGGCTGCGATTATACTCTGGACA
>NW_005187405.1:907544-942447 GCF_000239375.1 Pundamilia nyererei
TAAAATTAATGTAATATAGTATTGGCCATACTATATGATGTATTGCTTGTCTTTGTTTAATAATACAGAAGACAAAGACCTTAAAAAATAATCGCATATCGCATCGCAATCGCAATATTGGGGCAAAAAAATCGCAATTAGATTATTTTCCATAATCGTTCAGCCCTATTATAAAAACATAATTTTTGTAATTTTTATAATAAAGAAATATAAAAACAAAGTCAAACCTTTCTCTTGTTACTCTTGGGAGCCTCAGTTTCCACTTTGTTCACATCTTGTGGCTGTGTGTGAACCAGCGGGGAAGCAGGCTTGCTTATGGGCTCAACTTGAGGCTTCTTGACTTCAGCCAGAGCTTCGACAGGCACAGACGTTTTGGGTTCATGTTCTTCTTTCTCCGTCACCACAATATTTTGTGCTTCTTGTTCATTCTGTGCTACTTTGGTCATAGTGATTTCAAATTGAGGCCGTGCCTTCATTTGCTCACAGTGCGGCACCTGAGATGAAGATGGAACCGGCGTTAAGGTTTTGTGCTGGAGATGGCGGGCCTGGTGCTCTCTGGCATAGCTGTGCACATGTAGCTGTGTGGTGGGTTGCCGCTGCGTCTCTTGACTGTAGCTCTGCACCTGAAGAATATCTTTAGGACTCAGAGTCCTGTGGAATAGCAGACTGGCAACACCCATTTTGCGGGCAGGCTGAGTTCCAACTTCTGTCCACATAGAGGCTGCTGAGACTGAGAGATGCCCGTTTCTGGACCTGGACTGAGATGAGATTGCAGGTGCACGAGTCTTGGTATAATGAGGAGGGCAGCCACTGTCACCCTTACTTTGGGACAGGCCCCTGTGAAATGGATCCATTAGCGTGAGCTTGGTTGGAGTGACAACCAACTTTGGTGGGCCTGTAAATTAAATGAAACAGAAAATAAGTTTTGCTACACTGTTTAACTCCACCATCAAGCAGTAATTGTTATTGGACTCTTGGTTGCCATACAGGAATCAGTGAGACGGTATTAATACCTTTATTTCTTTTGCCATCTTGTGCCACAGCCCGTGGAGGTATAAGACTGAGTCTAGGACGCTTTCCATACTGCTCTTCATCGTCTTCATCTTCAACCTGAGGCACAACTTCTTCGGGCACTTCCAGACACACCCGGTGTCTTTTGGTCTCTATTCTTTGTTTAGTGCTGAGATTCAACAAAACAGATGTGGGATTTGTGAATACTGTATCAGATTTGCCCAGTTTCATCAATGGTTTTTCTACCATTTAATTTGAAGTAATGTGAAGACGTATTCTAAACATATGTTGTAAAAAACAAGATACCTATTATTACATCAGTGAGATTAATCCATGAACACCATATGTGACAGTAAAACACATGTGAAGAACATGCAGAATGAATACTTTTGATACCTTAAGGTAAATTTGCTAATAAAGCACACTTGTGAAGTACTTAATTTCTACTGTTACAAAAGGGGAAAGGAACTAAATATCTTAATATTCTGCTAAAGCTGGTTTTATGGTCCCACAATAGGTGGCACCCCCGCTGTCAGCTCAACTCCAGCGACTGCCCATCTTCCTACAGTGTGCACTGTTGCCAAACAGAGGCAGTGTACAAAGTATGTATTAGAACCAGTCTATGAACCACTCTTGCTTGTACTCTTATAGCCAGCCGTGGACAAGAGTAAAGTTATGACATACAATGAGATAAAGTGAAACCACGTGTAAAAATACTAGCAGCAACCACTGGTACCCCTAAGCCCCCCCATAGCTACAGCCATGGTATCAATTTCAAAATTCTATGTCGCATTGTTCTCAAGCTATCAACATGACGAGTTTGAACCCAAAGGTCAGAGGTCACATGGTATCAATTTCAAAATTCTATGTCGCATTGTTCTCAAGCTATCAACATGACGAGTTTGAACCCAAAGGTCAGAGGTCACATGGTATCAATTTCAAAATTCTATGTCGCATTGTTCTCAAGCTATCAACATGACAAGTTTGAACCCGAAGGTCAGAGGTCACAGAGACCAAAACTCGTCCAAGATTGTTAGTAGATACACCTATAATGTCAATTTGATGCTCGTTGTCTTCATAGAAGAAAAGTTCATTTTCACGAGGAGATTCATTTGTACAGTAAATGGCCCACCTCTTCCACTGTCCGTCCTCCCCACAGCTCTTGATGGAGCTAGTCTCACTGCTGCTGGTGATGTCATTAAATGACTCATCCAAGAACTCCTTAGCTTCTGGGGTGGGTCGTGAATGGTCAATGGGCACCAGGTCTCGGCCTTCCAGCCACTGTTCGTAGCGATCTGGCTGGTATTTTTTCACAAAGACATCCATGGAAATCTTCACCATGTCTCTACGGCATGAGCACTAAAAGGGAAAAATGCATACACAGACTCTCTTTTAAGTAATAATAAAACGTATTTCTTTCCACTAAGATAAGAATCAAATTGGTTCTCCGACACTGAATGACTCTCCTCACCAAAACTGCCTGCTTGCCATATTCAATCCATCTCTCTGTAGCAAAGTTGGTGGACTCTGCACAGTTGAAGCCGTGGTTGAAACCAGCATGATAGGAATAGGGGAAAGTGATCATGAACTCCCCAGCCTCCTGAGTAATCTAATGAACAGATAATAAAACAATAAGCAAGTGCAGTTCTTGCATTTAGCCTGTGTCGTGGCTAAAAATACAATAAATTGTTACAAAAAAGTTACCCTTTCGAATGGAATGCTGTATTTCTTTAGTACAAAAGGAGAGATCAGTGTCATCTTGTGCCTTAGAAAGGCATCACAATTCTGAGCGCTATTGGGAAAGAAGCCTAGAAGGAAAGAGATCAAATCTCTTGTGAAATATGAAATATTACAGTACAAGAATCCATGACTGTGATGTATTCATTGTATAGCTTTAAAACACATACGGTATCTACAGAAAATATCCTACTGGCCACCTACCTTGAGCCAGACGCTCAAATCTTTTCCCATGCTCTGGAGGAATACAATACCTGCAGACAGTCAAATGCTGAAAATTACTTTGTGCATGTATCCATCTGCCCTAGATCTTTTCAGCCTGGTTTCTATGCACAAGTTAAGTTGAATGCTTTCTTTCGTTTTAACACTGTGTACACACATAACAGTTAACTGCTTTTTCTGCCTCTTCTTTAACACCTTGAGAGACGAAACTGTCTAATGTAAATGAAAACCATCAAAGGCCTCAGCAGCCACACATGAAACAGCACTCATGCCCAACCCGCAACCCCCAAGTTTCAAGCAGACATGAGAAACCACTATTTAACAGAATAACAACAACAAAAACAACACTTTGTGCAAGTTACCATTAGATAAAACAAATTAAAAGTTGTAAATCAATTAACTAACTAGCATGCATCTTTACCATGATTTAGGTTCTCCAAAGTGCAAATAATTGATACTGTAGAGGTCCATGTCCTCTGTGTGCCATGGAAAGGTGGTCTTCCACATGCCAAAATACAAGTAGGGTGTATTAACACCCTCAATAGTGATGCCGTTGTCACGCTCCACAGTATCCAAAATGGTGTCCAGATGGCAAATATTCCACTCCCTGACATCCTACCAGTAAACAGAAAAGGAAACAAGATATTTTTTTAAAATGAGACTCAGAAACAGAATCAGTCAGTACAGTATGATCAGTGATGTCATCAGCTTGTGTGCCGGGTGAAATAATGCTAACTCACTGGATCATACAATGTTCCATTAACATCTGCCCCATATAAAGGAGCATTAAAGGTCACGTTCTTCCAGTACTTCCTTTCCAGCTCCTCAAAGTTATCATAATGTGGACTACAGTACCTGTAAAAGAAGAAAAAGAAAAAAAAACAGTTTATTAACATTGACCCCGTACACAGATTTAAAGCATGAAAATATTGAATATGTTAGTATTAGTACTCAAGACACATCAGAAAATAAAAATCTTCAACCTCTTTAATTTTGCGCTTCTCACCTGTTGCTGTTGGCAACCCTGCGAAACTCTCTCACCGTCATGGATCTCCTCTGTATGTTGTACTGCGTGAAGAGACCTGACACACCTGTCACAACCTGCTGAATGGGTGCAGGTATCACCAAGTCATCTATGTCGTCATAAGAATGTCTGGGCTTCCATTCTTTTGGTGGGACAATCTTGGAAGAAGACATTAGACAGTGAGGCTTTGAAAATGGCTAGATAAAAATATCAAATAATGGCCCAAGTGTTAGCATATGTTGTGTTAGCACTTACTTTAGCCAGGCCTGCTTTATGTGCTCCCTTCGACTCCATATATGCAACATAGCGCCTGAAATCCTTGAATTCCTCAGCAGTGGGATAAAAAGTCATAATCCCTTTGGAAGCGTCCGAAGCCATTTCCAAAACTTGATGGCAGCGCCTGCAAATGTAAATGGTCAAAGTATTTTGTGGCATGCAAAACGAAACCCATTTAAGTGGAACTTACATGTCGCTCTTCACACATAAAGAGTAAACAAATGATTTTATTTTTTCCAATGTAAAGTAAGGTACTGTGCAAACGTCTTGAGCCACAGCTTTTATATAATATTTTTTTGCTAGGAAAATGAGAAAGATCTGCAAACATACATGGAAATACAGTAGAAGGCAAAAAGAGTCTGACAGTCAATATTTGACCACCTTTATCCATCAACACAGCCTGAACTCTCTTAGCCAAGTCTTCTTATAATTTCTTTATATTTATATAATGTCTTCATTGTTATTCTCTTGTGACTCAGCCTTGGGCTGGTTCTTATATAGCGCTTTTCTACTCTGAGCACTCAGTGCTTTACACAACTTGCCTCATTCACCCAGTCACACAAGCACTTCTATGTTTTTTTTGATGATGATTTGAGCTAAAACTTTCAAAAAACAATTTCTACTCGATAAAACCTGTTGACACTGATTTTCAGACCAGTTCTTGGCTAGTCTGGCATACCTCAGCCTTTCCTCCCCATTCCTCTTCCTTAAGAATGGCTTCTTCACAGCCATTGTTCATTGAGACCATTTCTGATAAGGCTTCAGTGAACAATAGATGGATCTACTTAAGGGATATGACTTTTGAGATAGTGTTCATCTGTGTAGATTGTTTTTTTTTTTCTTTTGGGTCTGCCATACACACTATAGACCACACTAAGATATACGTAGATATAACATAGATATAAGTAAGCTTGTTGGTGTGAAAATACTGTAATATACATGTCAATCTGTGCTACATTTAGGCTTTTTTATGGATTCACCAAAACAAATAGAGCTCGAAAATTTGACGTCAAAACCGCAAAGGATTGTAGGTACGAGTGGCAAGTGGTACTAGTGCACACAGGCTTTCACAAGAAAACAGTCACACAGTGATAAAAAGAAGCGCAAAGAATGGCAAGAAGCTGTTGCATTATTAACTGCAATACCCGGTCCCATGACAGCCACAGGAAGCCGACGGGTAAAAAGATCGGTTTTTATGGATTGCAGTGATTCGAAGACAAAATATAACGTTCCAGAACACTACAGCTTACATGTTAGTCTGCTCCAAGCATTTCCACAAAGGTGAGTCTTTTGTTGTAGTTATTACATAATTTATCATGACATAATTGTTGATGTAGGTTACAAATAAGTCTTATATTGATTTGAATTGAATTCGCTGCGCTGTGCTGCTTTGTTTGCTGTTGCTTTGTAGGAAAACCAGCCTACAAAATGCTGAAATGCAATCCAAACTGGGCACCTTCTATCAACATGGGTCATACAGAGTTTAAAGCTGCTACCACAGCGAGATTTGATCGGTTAAAAGGGAGCGCGAAATCAAAACAGCCACGAAAAGTCCTGCATATATGTGCCCAAGCGTTGTATTGAAGCAATCAAGTGGTTCAAGGTTCAAAGTTACCTTGAACCTTGTATTGAAGCAATCAAGTGATGAATAACTGTTTTACAGTATGTTTATTTGTTTCTCACTGAAGTAGCTAATAAAGCACAATGGAATACAGTTTTGCCTCCTTCCTGTAGGATTCTATAATAGAATGAAACAATGGGGATCGTGGCTCAAGAGTTGGGAGTTCGCCTTGTAATCGGAAGGTTGCCGGTTCGGTTGCCGAGACTGACCGGCTTGGACAGTCTCGGTCGTTGTGTCCTTGGGCAAGACACTTCACCCGTTGCCTACTGGTGGTGGTCAGAGGGCCCGGTGGCGCCAGTGTCCGGCAGCCTCGCCTCCGTCAGTGCGCCCCAGGGTGGCTGTGGCTACAATGTAGCTTGCCATCACCAGTGTGTGAATGTGTGTGTGAATGGGTGGATGACTGGATATGTAAAGCGCTTTGGGGTCCTTAGGGACTAGTAAAGCGCTATATAAATACAGGCCATTTATCATTTACCAATGATGCCAGTTATAAACAAAGACAATGAATTATGAAACACTTGTTTTATTTCTATTGGAAACCCTTTCACTCCTTTGATTTTTTTCCTCGTACTTTTTTGTTTTTTTTGCCCTTTTCGTCAAGTCTGTCTTTGTACGGACCTGCCGTGTTCTCCTTCGTTTTGTACATAACTGTTTTTGGGGCAAATAACATGTAAGTAGGGATTAAAACCGCAGAATTAATGATTACCGGTGCTGGAAATGCTAGCGCTTAATGCAGTGTTTTGATTTTGCTGCCACACGTATCTACAACGCAATGCGCGAAAGTCACGTGGTCTGTCGAGCTCTATTGGAACAAATTACTTACTTAACAAATCAAACCCTCTGAAAATGTGCAGGTAAAAGAACTGGACTGAAAATAAGTGAAAAAGCAGCCAATGTCTAAAGAAAAACTATGAAAGACCTTCAAAAAACAGTCAGAAATTATTGCTTGAGACCAATTTAAAAAATGATAAGTCTGGCTCCTTGGAAGCGAAATATATAGAAACAAGTAGTGGCTCAAGACTTATGCACAGTATTTGATTTATATTTATGATTTTATTGATATTATTCATAGTGCAACTCAACTAAATCTTTACGCTGCAGTAAGCCGCCGTCAAAATATAGTGTTATAAATACTAGTAGTTTCAGTTGTTGTGCCAAAAAGTGATTGCCTGCCAAAAAGTGATTTCCAATGTTTCTGTGTATTTTTTATGTGTAATATCTTTATGTACGTTCGTAAACAGACTTCGGTGAACAGGGTTTACAAAGGGGTTATATATAGAATTTAAAAAAATATCTGTTTTTCAAGTATCTTTACAATTCTGTGTTATTGTACTTACATTATAAAATATTTTTACAGAACTATTGTAATATTTGCTGGAATTTCTGCTGTGCTGTTGGCCAGCTTACTCTTACAAAAGACATTTTTAATGTTAATGACATTTTTTAACTGCATAAATAAAGGTTATATAAAAGTCACTGCCAAAAACTGATTGCGGCTTCTACCTTGTTACACGAATGTTGTTTGTGGCTCAAGATGACTTTATATCATCCATAAGGGATGCATTTGACATATGTTTACCATATTATAGCCCAACAAGTTACTTATAGCAGTTTAAATATGAGCAATCAGTTTTTGCCACAACACCGTCAAGACCGTCACAGCGCCTCAGTACTCAATACGTCCTGTAGTGGGCGCACACCACGTAAACGTTTACCATTGAATTAAAACGCTCCCTTGGTCTTGCACAGAAAACATAACCTTATTTAATGCGAATGTGTCCTTAAATATCCTTGTTGTCTTTTCGCACTTGCACACTTGTAAGTTTCAGCATTGCATTAACGTGGAACAAGCTAGCCTGTTAAGTACTGTGACCGCCCCCGAAAAACCTGCGGCCATTTATCCGTCTCTTTAATTCGGACTCGCAGATGAAGTCCACGAAACAAATATTTGCTCATTTACAAACTTGCTAAACAAACAGGAAACGATTCATGTAACGGCACTTAATGTTAGCATTAGCCACTATGATAGCATAGCACTGGTGTCCGATTTAGCTCTGGTGACGTCCGCAACACTGCAAACTAAGACATAGTACTGAAAGTGAACTGTGTGACTAAACCTTAATTCTAAAGTGACAGGCAACAGATTCGAGAAGGCTTCCGTTAACTAACCTAACCTTAGTTCACGTTAACACCGACATGGGTTGAGACTATGCTCCGTATTACAATTTCAACCAACGCTAGTATACACTATCCAGCGAATTCGTATAGTGTCCTCTTTGCAAACTTGCACAGCGGTAGCTTGAGTTCTTACATCACAGGTATATAAAATTATTCCAAAAAGCATCGTTTGAAATGACTATTCGGGTTGAATTACACAGACAACAATAAAAGTGAAACTACCATTTGTCAAGTCAATGATGTTTTGTCAGGAAATAGACTGCACCCTGAAAGGGCTAGCATCGCCCTCTACATATTAGCATCGTAAGTTCAGAAGTTCACATTCTACGACGAAGACAGCTCGACATGCACGTACCTACCACCGCTGCTTAATTCTCTCAGAAGCAGTCCCTCGCGTTGTTGATATCGTCGTAATCAATACAAGCGGCCACCTGGAACATAACAGACAAAACACAGCTTGCTAACTAAGCCCCCTGTGAGTAGACCAGTATCCTCCATTACCAGCTCTACGCATGTACACGCTCCTCGGATTTTGTTTACCACAACACGCATGGGAGACGCTTAGCCAATCATAAAGCCACTCTGAGTCACGTCATAAGACCGCAAAAACCGTCTTTCTGTAACCATAAGATTTGATTTGACAGTATCGGTCACAATAGTTCACTTTTTACCTATAAACGATGGATATCATTGTATTTTATTTTTTAACACATGTTGCTAAGATGTTCATATTACAGTTTTTATTCTTTAAAGTTTCAGCTCAAGATAATATAGAAAAAGGTATTCATTCAGTAGGTTATAGAAAGTTTTGTTAAAGGGGTCCAGCTCTTCAAATGCAGGTACAGATTTCTGCAGTATCCACAAACATGCTAAACATACAATAAATGCTATATAAAAGCACTAATACATAAATACTACGAATAAATACACATTTATTACGACAGAAAACTATACTGTAACCTGGTGAACAGTGTACAAGAGTGCATTACAGTACAGAACAGTGGAGAAAGTTCCACACTGACCTCTGGACAGCAAGGACAGGGCCAGTTGCAACATCTGATGATCAGAGGTATTTCCAGTGAAACATTTTAATGTTTTTCTCTGCAATTTAAATCCTATAGTCAACGACAATACAGCAAAGACATCATACGAAGTGCTGAAAATTTTTTTTAGTGTCAGCCGTCTATTTCACAAGTTGAAATAGCAGCAAACAAAAGCTGAATAGGTTAAAAAAAGTTTTAAAATAATGTTCCTCAATTCAACAACAGCAACTCAGAGAAACAGGACATGGCCTCACCTTATTTAAACTCAAGTGAGTTCCTTTCTAATGTTAGAAAATTGCCACTTTTTTCAGTAGATAGTAACTCAAAAGTTATATTCAGACTGTATCATCTGTTTAGTTTAGTGTCTCCTTTTTTGAAATTGTAAATGCCGTGGTTGACTGAGCTTTCTTTTGTATCACCCTGACAGGATTAACATGTTTTCACACCATCTCAGTGGGGAGTGCTTACGCTTCCTGAAGTGGGAAAACCCCCATACTTTTGTTCTGAATTAGAACATGCCTGCTGTCTTGTATAGAAAGCATAAAATTGTATGATGTAAAAATGTGTAATAAAATCCTTTACAGCTGCTTAACAGACAATGCTGCAGGACAAGCTAGCCTGAAAGATTCTGGGAATGGCTCTAACTGCACCCAAATTAACTATCTATGTAATTCTGCCTCACTGTTCCATCTCAGCCAGCAAGTACCTGCATATTTGCAGAAATAAAAGACAAGACCACATGGTGAAAATAACTGGTGTATAACCTAACTGGTTATGTGCAGAGCAGCCCAGAGAGGCTGTGTCTCTCAGAAAAAAAGATGGAGAAAGTTTTTAGAATATTATCAGAATATTTCAAATCAAATCAAATCAAATCACTTTTATTGTCACATCACATGTGCAGGTACATTGGTACAGCACATGTGAGTGAAATTCTTGTGTGCGAGCTTCACAAGCAACAGAGTTGTGCAAAATACAATAATGTAAACAAGCAAAATACAAGAATGTAAACAAGCAAAATACAAGAATGTAAACAAGCAAAATACAAGAATGGCTACATCTGAAACTAATAAATATATGTACAATATATATATTTGGTGCAGAAAACTAGTTTATGTTTGATTTTTTGTGCTGTTGTTGTTGTTGTTTTTTAGTGAATCAGAGTTGTAAATGTAGTATCTGAATAGTTCAGAATTCAAGACTGCTGCCGTTATCCAGCTGGAGCTGGCACCTACCCTGCTTTGACCTCTCAGTGATGCAAATCAGCTCGTCCAGAAAACTGTTCCTAACCTATGCAAATAGGAAATAAAAGGAAGCGACTGCCTTTTCTTCCTAATTCAAATAGTTTTTCCTGCTCTTGTAGCAAATGAGTTGCGTAAAGCTTCACCCCATTCAGATAAAGCAGTTGAGCCAAGGCAAAAAAAGAAGCTGAGAGCCAGTGTATGAAATTTTGCTAAATTAAAGAATGTTTTTGCTTGAAAAATAGAAAATAATTTTTTCATTTTGATGCCAGTCTGCAGTTTCACAAAAGTGACAGAAACACCAGAGGAGCGACAAAACATTTTAAAATAAGAATTTTTTCATGACTGCTTATAAAAAGTGCTGTCCAGAGACAAGAAATGCATTTCTATGGTCATTTAAGAAAAAGAATAGGATTGAGCTAATATGTGTCCATTCAGTATATTGCCTTAGGAATATTTGCAGGCCCCTATTTAATAAACTTGATGAAAAAAATAGAATTTTTTTTCCCCCCCCAAAACATGATTTTTTCTTCAGTAAAATGCAAATTGCCCACTTCCGTTTTCGAATTTGTAATGAATCCTTATAGGACAAGTTTGTGATTGAGCAAAGTAGAAAGGTTGAAAAGATTAAAAAAGTACAGTAGAGGTGGATGAGTTTAAATTCCTGGCGTCAACAATTCAAAGTGATGGACAGTGCCAAAGAGAAATGAAGAAGAGTGTGCAGGCAGGGTGGAGACGAGTTTAGGAGTCATTTGAGACAAAAGGATCACAGCAAGAGCTAAAGAGGCGGTTTGCAAGGTCATGTGGAGGAAATGCAGAGGGTTTGGTGTGACAGAGGAGGATACTAAGCAGAGGGTGAGGTGTAGTCAGATGTTCAGTGACCCCTAAAGGGCGCCGCAGGAAAAAGAAGAAGAAGATGAGAAGGAAGAATCATATCCAGCACTCAACAGAGAAAACAAACACCTTTTAACTGGGAACATCTGATTTATTTCATGCCAGGAAAGGCACATTCATACACTGAATTCAATTGTTTTAATAGGCTATATAATGTTATATGCATCTACATTCAGGCAGTGCATATAATATGATTCCCTTGAATAAATGCCACAATAACATTAACATATTTTGTTAACCACAAAAAGATATAGCACATATGAGCACTGACAATTTATATATGCACACTTTTAGCATAAGGAGAAGTACATGTGCACCCTGTAGTCCATACAGTTTTACTGACCTTTTACACCAAAAGAGACATACAGTACTTTGCATCAGCAGCACTTGTTGGTTTTTATAAAGTCCATAGAGAATATATAATGTTTTAGAGCCGGTTCCATTTATTCCCAAACTATTTCTGTTCATTTGTTCCTGTTGCATAAATCCAGTCATCTCGCATCTGCACTCTCTCTTAAAATGCATATATAACAGACCAGCATGAAGAGCACAAAAGTCCCTTTTTTTTGTTGTTTTTTTTCTTAACCTCCTAGGACCCTGCGTCCACATATGTGGACATCACATTTTGGGTTATTTAGACCAAAATACTCAATTTTGCTTTACAAGGTCCTGATATCCACTTACGAGGAAATTTTAAATGAATATGCTCATATGTGGCTCTTATTTTTCTTAAAAACAAAAATAAGGTAAAAAAAAAAAATCTAGTAATTCTTTGTTTTTACGTTCATCGGGCCCCAATATGTCCAAATATCAAAGAGAAACTAAAAATGCATGCCATGGAAGAGTTCAGGTCTTAGGAGGTTAAGGGGATTTTTCGCCTTTGGCAGATTCATATTTGGGCTTCCTCTGACTTACATCCTCTGTTACACATAACAGTAATCTATCCAGTCAACAGATAAGCACTGTCAGGGAGAATCAGACTGTGCTTTTATTCACACTTTACTGTCCCACTATGAGACAAAGCAACATTCACGAATGAATGTCTAACAGCGAGCAGCACGTCCTGCTCATTCCTTCAGTCCGACATGAGTAGATATACAGTGTAGGGTGGACGGGGAGCAGCAGGGTTAGGTAACGCACACGTGTTTCGCGATCAGTTATTAGCTTAAGACAACATTTTATCAGTTTGTTGCTGTAACGCCAGGATAAAAACAGAAATAAATAAACAATAATAATACTTACACACTGAGAGGAACCATTTCATTAAAAGACAATTGTGCTGGGAATTTATGGCAATATATTGCAACTGTCTGAAACAACCCTTGTGTATATATCTTTCCATACTCTGAACTCATGCAGGCTCTCAGTACTTTTTATCCTTAGGATAATATATATATATGTGTGTATATATGTATGGTATCGAGGCAATGGCTGTTAATCTGGAAGAGAATCTCTCTCGGCTTTGATGTTTATGTTTTAATATTAACTATGAAATCGTTACACTTTAACACTGACACATAGCATTTTTGATTTTGAGTTTAGTGCAAGGAAAGTTACTTGCTTCTGTCATTTGTTAATCAGTCAGATTGTGTGTCTGAGATGCTGTACACTGCATATTGTGTGAATGTGGTTCCAAAACAATATGGTACAATTTTTTTTGTATGTGTGTGTTTCTCCTTCAATCATATTGTCATTTATGTAAGCATGTGACACAGTTATTATCCACATTTTACATGGACAGTGTAGTATATTTAATGCATTTAATCTATTTTTCCACTGTCTGCATTTAATCAAACACAATTATTCTGTTATAAATTGCTCTTCACCCTCCCCGATTCCTCGGTTGACTATGTTTGATGTTTTTTTTTTCTTCTCTTCCACTGAAAGCAGAGTTAAAATGGATAAATTAGCCATTTTATTAAGGTAGAACAGGAGCTCTTTTCTGCAGTACTTTACAGAATATATATGATGGAGGCGAGACGATTCCAACAGCGTTTCACGCCTTTTATGCCTCGTCGGTCAGTTCTTCACCACAAACATTTCATACACAAATCATGGTGCCTTTTACCTCCAGACTTTGTGTTGGTTTGCAAACATGGTGAGATGGAGGACAAACTGGTATCGAAAAGCGTAGCAGAAACTGACTGTGTATCGGCGTCCGCCCCTCTCATCATACGTCCTTTCCCGCTTTATCTCGGAGCACCAGTGGTCATCTACATCCATATGATGTGACCCTGTTTTAAACAGCTCTCAGCCTGGGAGCCTTAGGAATACATGCCAACTGCCGAAAAATAGACCTTCTCCTTTGCTCTTTAATAAAACTTTATGCCTTGATGGTTATTTGTTCACAGGTTTACTGTTTTTCAGCGTGTGAAGAGTGTCACTGGCAGCGATCGCCTTCTCTGTGTCTGTCTTGCTGCTGCCTTTTCTTGACATGTCAGGCTCCCATAGAAAGAACTCATGCAGGAGGGTGTTGACAGTTTCAGGACACTCCATCATGACCATGTGACTTCCCTCTTCGATTACTTTTAAGAAAGCGAACAGGAGGATCTAAAAACAAGAGCCAAAATGGATAATCTTACAACAGATCCGAATCCAAAGCTATGAGACAATAAATAATAAATGAAACAAAATAGCTCTTGTTTGGATAAAGGTGTGATATACCTCTGCCATCCGCTGGTCCTCATCCATGGGCACAAACTTGTCACACATGCCATGAACCAGAAGAATGGGCACAGTGAGCTCGGCATGGTATACCTCGTCCCCCTCGGGCCAGTACTGACCGCTCATCATGGCTCGCAAAACGAACGGAGACACATTGAAGGCATTGCCCTGCTTCAAAAGCTGCTTTTCTTTGGCACCCTGACGGGCAAATCCAGCTCTGAAGATTAGAAAAAGAAAGAAAAAAACTTTACCAAAATCTCTTTCCTGTACATTTTAAAGATAGTTAACATTTTAAGCAAGCTATTATTTATCTATTACATCTGTCTGTCACAGTGAATCACTACTGTTTGCAGCATCACAGCATCTTACTTGAGGAAGCTCCAGGCCAGACAAGGTGACAGACAGTGAAGGACACAAGATGGCAGTTGGAAGATGGAGCAGAGGCTGGGCTCCAGAGCTGTGGGACCCCCTCCATTGATCATTACTACCTTATGGACCAGATCGGGATATTCGTGCGCCAGGAAGGTACAAAATGACACTCTGGAAGAGATATAATGGGGTAGGTACAGCATGTTAATCACTGTACGCCACTGACTTTTCTAAGCTGACCCGTAACACAAGCATCTCACAAATCCTCACCCATATGAGTGCCCAATAAGAATGTTGCGTTTACGAGCATATCTCTTGAAGATGGCTCGCAGGTCCTCCGCGAGGGCATAAAAGGTATAAGCTGCTGCAATCTGTGGCGCTGTGCTTGCTCCGTGACCTGCCAAATCTGGCGCAATGACCTCGTAGCCCAGGCGGGAGAAGAAGTCCAGCTGGCTGCTCCAGATGTCAAGAGATCCTCCGACGCCATGCACGAAGAACAGTGCTACATCCGAGTGCGTTCCTTTGCAGCTCGAGATCATCCTCTTGGAGTCTATTAAAACTGTGCGCTTGGGTTTGCGACGGCGGCGGCGTGGAGGCGGAGCAGGTTTATGTTCCCCAGGTGGTGGAGGAACTGGAGGAGGAACAGGGTTGGGGTCTGGAGAAGAGGCTATGTCTTTGTAGTCAGCAAGCTCCACCTCTACAGTGCTGCAGGGCTCTAAATCCCCATCCTGACACTGCAGAATCTCAGAGTGCAAAACATCCCCGAGATTTTCGATCACCAGCTGGCCATTTCGGTAGACTGTGATCTTCCTCTTGCAGTGGACAATGCTGCCACTGTCGCCGTCATTATTAGATATGGGAGAATCTTTATCATAACAGTCAACATCTGCATTGTCCTTTTCAGCAACTTGTTTTTCTGTTTCTATGGGTTGGCGCTCGGGGACGATATGCCGCACTCTCAGGACCCTCCCAGGTTTCACCTCCACATACTCAAAACCATCAGAGGGTTCTGATGACTCCAGGGGCAAGACTAGATTGGCAGTCTTCCCAGTCAGGCAGCACAGTATCCCTTCAGTGATGCTAGTCAGCATGGTGTTTCCCTGCAGGAACAACATCACACAGACACAAATAAAACATATCAGTACTCTGATGCTTCCTTTGAAATGTGGGAAAAAAATATTTTTCATGTCTTGCCCTACTTTTCACAGCTCATTTAGTCTCACAGTTTCAAACATTCAAGCATTCTAACTTGTTCCATTTGCAGTGCTTTGCCAATGGCATTGGCTGCACTGCAAGAAATTGGACCCAGCTTGATTCCTACAAAACTGAACCCAAGCTGTTTCCTAGCAACAGAGACACAATGAAAAGGCTTTCTTTATCCTTCATCAGTCCAGAGCCAGAAAGAAAGTACGCCAAAATAAAGGGTACTTTAACACATTTCAAAATCAATATCATATCCAACAGAGCTGTTTAAGTCTCTACTAACACACTCACCTCAGTGACTCACCTGGCTTGACATTCTGATGCATTCAACAAACAACTGCAAAGCAGTATTTGCACCACACACCATGTAAAAAACCTAGGCCAAGCTAGATGTCTGCTATTAATAACCCCTCCATTTCACAGGGTCAGAATCAGGATATATATAAATAGAGAACTCCAGTCAGAGGGCATGACTGTACACAAGTCTGCGGACTGTGTGTCTCACGACAACGTGATAGCAGTTTTCCAAACTGCGTTCTTTCCAGCGGGAGATGAGAGCTGGTTTCTACGTTTCCGTTCAGGTCCAGCCACTGCTTGACAGTCTGCTGTCAGCAGCACAAACACACACGTTAGTGTCCCCACTTTTGATACAAAACACAGTTATCTCTAGGAAACACACAAGGCTGAGTCACATCTTCAGTAGCTGGTGAGACTTTATTGTTTACTTGTTTGTTTCCTTGTTTAAGGAACTGCTGTTGTGTCTATGCACTATGTATGCATTATCCGCACTATCATTCAGCACACTTTTGTGTGAATGCAAAGTGATCTCACTGGATGCAAAATGAACCCTTATTTTTACACACAAATTGAAAACCCTTGTAACATTTGAGTTGAGCTGCATTCGCAACTCATCACCATTTAGCATTATGTGCATTATTGTAGGATATTTGTGCATTCCACTATATTAATGTGCGTTTTGGCAAAGTATACTGAGAAGTACAAAATAGTACATGTTGTTTACATCTTTATTGTCTTCCAATCATGCTGGGTGCTTAGTATATTTAATGATTGGTACCTTGACAGGTTTAAAGAAATATAAAAACAAAATGTAAATAGTGGGAATGATTATTTGTTGGTGGATGTCTGTGGAAATCTGACAAAAACAAATCCTTTAGGTATATTTTTGTATATTGTGCACGTGCCAGTTTTTCAAGCACCGTACACCTTACATTAAAACAGAACATCAACACAAGAAGCAAAATCCTCCCCAAAGAGCAAGGTTATTACCATGCTAGTCTGCAAAAATAAAATAAAACAAAACAAAAAACCCAAAAACACATACATAAAAAATATTCTACATGGCCACCGACAATCAACAGATCGGCACAAAACAAACTACAGCATCACAAATCCAACAGTCCTCCCACTTAAATCTGGGCTTCTCTTCCTGACCTACAATTCTCCAATCCCACCAGCAGGTCTGGAACATGGCTGTGGGGAGCAATGTAATGGTTTCCGCGACATCCAACCTCGACCAAAGTCAGGGCTGAAGGTTACTCAGCCATGTTGAAGTTGTTTGTTTTGTGTGTCTGCATTGCAGAATATTTAGGTTGACAGGCCTGCCAACTCTTACAGTAACACACATTCGGTACACTGTGTGCTGCTGCATTTCCATAACAAGAGTCTAGCAGAGTGAGGCGCAAGATGCACGTGAAGTGAGTGGCCTATATTTTCAACATGAGACCGTTATGTTAAAAACGCCTGATTCACAAACATTTAGCGGCTTGGCTCCTACAACAACACATTATTATTATTATTTTAAACAATTTATACATCGCAATAAGATTCAAATACTCACAAATATACGCACCAAAAATGTTTATATAAATATTTATATATATAACAGCATTAGGCTTCACAAATAGTGCGCTTTGAATAATACTGCTTGTATTATTCATAATCTGTTATTATTTTAATCCTGTCTCAGGCGAAATGCATGCATGCATCATGCGTGCAGCCGTTTATTGGCGCTGATATGCTGCACAGTAAACATCAGGTATCCAGATGCCACAGAGCAATACAAAAAAAAGCTAAAACAAAACCAAAACCAAAAGATTTGCATTACCTGCAGAAGTACTGATGATTAAGGTGATGATGAGAAACCTGCACCCAAAGATGACAGTCAAGGGCCGACCACACAGTATCGAGAACGGCGTTGCATCTGGCGCAACAATTTGTCTACGCTAGAGATGCTGCAAAACAGTAAAAGCTCCTTATTGGCCCAATTAGACCGTCATTACAGACCGCAGGGGGGCATGGAGTGAAGATAAAGCATGCATCCATAAAAGAGTGCCACTGGTAGTTTAATGATATACCCATTACGAAAACAGACGCCCGTGTTTTTCTCGCTTCCTCTGCATCCACTGCGCACTCGGGCCAGACCCTACCCAGCCCTGCTGCCCTTGGATCCGCAGCACCAGCAGCAATCTTCGGGTATTTTCGCTGCTGAGTGGCGGTGGGGAGGGCGAATAGAAAGCAGTTGTATATTGAGGAGGCCAATGAGAGGCGCCTGTTTGCTTGTTGCTAGGGCTGACAGGCCAGCAAAAAAAGAAAGAAAAAAAAGGGGGAAAGGCTGTGTGGTCCTGCCTGGGCGCTGAAAAGGAGACAAATGATAAAAATGACTGTCCGGATAATTTATCTAAATTAATTGGGCTGGCACGTGACCACAGTCGGGGCTCTGCGTGGGGTCTTATTTCAAATCCCACATCTGATTGCGGACTATGATCATAAAGTGTCACCTGAGAACGACTTATTGTTGCCTCACCACCAAGGACAGACGTGACCTTTCAGTTTTAATCTAACACATTTCGAGCAGTGCCCCCTTCTTGAACTCACATAGCAAATTGGTAGGCCTGCTGCTGTGACAGTCCAGTGCCAGTCACTGGAAAGCAATCTGTGACGTTCAATGGGCGGAGAGCCCGTGAGCCAACTGGGTGCTTTGTTTTATTGCTTGGCGTAAATAATCATTGGTTTATCTGTTTGTATCTGTGTTTTGGACGATTAAAATTCAATTTTAAAAAATTAGGCCTTTATCACTGATACCGGCCTAAAAACAAAACGTGCGTCAGTTCTTTTCAGGATTCCTACCGTGTGTAGATTATTCACGAAACATCATCACTGTAATCATAATGTACTGCACAAAGGGATGACTTTAAGCAACAGCTTGGTTATGGAAAAGTACTGAAACCGACTGTCAGTAGAGAGACCTTCAGAATTTGTGTTTGCACATCTCTGCTTCTGTGTGTATTGTCTTATCACAGGGTGGTCTTTTACATCAAAGGCTAGTCTGAAGTTAATGTTAAATGAATAAACTTTTAGATTAAAATATAGCAACAATGCAAAAAGCAGACCCTCCAAAATGCAGGTGAATTACACATATAACATTCTAGATGACCACCAGAGCACTCAACAGCAATTACACTTCCAGCTCAAGGAGTCCTCAGTCAGCATGCCAGGATAGACTATACAGAAACTTTATTATAAAAACATCTTCTCACATCTAAAGCTCACAAGCTCAAACTGAGCGTTAGAGTGAGGAAGAAAGGTCATTTAAGTGACTTTGAAAGTAGAATGGTTGCTATTGTCAGAGTATTTCAGAAACTGCTGATCTACTGGGATTTCCAAAACATGGAAGAATGGCCTGAAAATGAAAAAAATATCTAATAAGCGGCAGTTCTCTTAGAGAAAATGCTTTGTTGATGTGAGAGGTCAGGGGAGAATGGCTGAACTGCTTTGAGCTAATTGGAAGACAATGGTAACTCAAATCCCTACTCTTTATAACCAAGGTATGCAGGAGAGCACTATTGAATGCACAATATGCCAAGATTTGAAGCAGTTTAGCTACAGAAGACTGCAGATTCAGCTAAGAACAGGAAAATGAGGACATAGTTTACACATGTTACCAAATCTTGACCAAAGCATGGATCCACCCTGCCTGGTATCAACAATTCAGGCTGGTGTTGGTACGATGGTGTTTTCTGGGCACATTTTATGCTCCTTAGTAAGAACTGAGCACACAGCCTAGATGACTGTTGTTGATCACTATGCCCATCTCATTGCTATGACCACTGTGTATCCATCTTCAGGCTGCACCCAGCAGAATAATACACCCTAAAGTCAAATAATCTCAAATGGCTTTCTTGAACATGACAGTGTGTTCACTGTACTCCATAATCACCACATCTCAATCCAAAAGAGCATCTTTGAGATGTGGTAGAACAGGAGATTAGGATCATGGATGTGAAAACAACAGATATGCAGCAACTGTGTAATGCGAATGCCAACATGGACCAGAAAAATGTTTCCAACACCTTGTTGAATTTATGCCATGAAGAATTAAGGCTGAATTAAGGCGATAGGGGGTTCAACCTGGCACAAGCAATGTAAAACTCATAACATGTCTGGTGGGTCATTCACCCTATTAGAGCAGTTAGAATATACAAATGCTAAATACCTTACACCAACGTAAATGTTGTGTAAAAACTTAAAATAAAATAAAAAGTCAGTCCAACGGGACCAAAAGCAGTTGTACCGTGACTCAGAGTAATACCCAAAAATACCTAATTTTAATGTAACCATTTCTGTGGACCTTACACGCTGGGATCAGTAGGTGGCAGCATTCACTTTTGCAGTCTTTCAACAAAACCAAAGAAGAAGAAGCAGACCTGCCTGTGACATTCACTGCTCTCATGTCGGTGTCATCTGTACATTCCTAAATATCTCAAAATGAACATTATGCTGTCCTCATTTTCCCGACTGCGTGGTCTAACTCACGTGCGTAGGTAAGCGACTTAAGTTATTTGCACGCGAGGCTAACCCCGAAGCAAACAGTGTTTCTTTATGAGGCTAACATTGAAAAGCTAGCTTGGTAATCAGTTAGCAGCATGGCTAGTTGCAGTTAACCTGGATAGATACTCATGGGAACTTCTATGTAGTCAAGCAATGGCTAAACCAAACACTACTGATTTACATTTATAGGCGATGTTACGTTTAATTGCTAATAAGCAGTGTGGGCATGGGGAAAAACACAGAGTAATAATGTTTGCTATAAAGAACTTTTGAAAAACAGTTTTGGGGGTGACTGAAACACTTTTCTGCTCTAATTTTTGCACAAGTTATTTTATCCGTACAGTATTCTGCTTGCATATGTTATGTAGAGGAGACCG
Source organism: Pundamilia nyererei (assembly GCF_000239375.1). NCBI lineage: Eukaryota > Metazoa > Chordata > Actinopteri > Cichliformes > Cichlidae > Pundamilia > Pundamilia nyererei. The sequence goes on from NW_005187405.1 coordinate 928,250, forward strand.
GGGCCAGTTGTAGCGATCTGTTATTCAAAGCGGGACCAACTTTCTTTGATCATGCTTATTATGGTTGATCAGCCTACTCTAATATAGGTGTTGTTTACTATAATGGAAGATTTTAACATGGAACCTTTTAATTGTCCCAGGTAAATATCGTATTCAAGTAAAATGCACTTATAACTCAACACAAAGACTTAAAACCTATTTTGTAGAAGCTAGAACTGTTGTAAAGTTTCTGGAAAAACAGAAATGGATGTCTTGAATGTATACTACAATAACACACACACACACACGAGTGTTTGTGTGTTTCTTTTATGAAAATATGACCAGTATATTTCACGTAGTCTGTGAGCTATCAAGGAAAATGTAAAAGATGTTATAATTGCCCCCGGTCCACCACTCTTTAAGACAACCTGCACTAAATTTTGTTTGCAAATTCTTAATTAGCCCCTTTATTGTAAATATTGAAGCAGTACAACTGATATAATGCTGTTGTGAAAAAATGAAACCGTACACATAAACTTCATTATGATAAATGGATTTACAACTTGCACGACGTTACTGTATTATTGTGGCATAATTTTGAAATTAGAGTAACATATTTCAACAACATTTTAATCTTTGTTCTTCCAACAGCATTCCCACACCAGACCTAACTGGAACCTCTTATCTTAGATCGTTCAGCAGCTGGATTGGTCCTGGAGCAGCTGCTAGAACACAGGTGTTCAAAGCTTCAGATACAATTTCTTCACAAGCTGAAGGTTCAGGAGTGTTTCAGCAGGTTCCCTGGCAGTACCAGCAGGTACGGACCCGGAAAAGAGGCACCGAGTATCAGCCCAAAAACATCAAACGAAAGAGAACCCACGGCTGGATCAAAAGGATCAGCTCACAAGGAGGCATCGAAGTGATTCTGCGGCGGATGTTGAAAGGACGGAAATCGCTCACACACTGAAAGTTCCCAATGGAAGATTTGACTTTAAAGAAACAGACCTTGGTTCTTATATGCTGAAGGTGCTCAGCATGCAGCAAAGAACTTGTGTATTGGGTTAACTGGTGTGATACTGGGTGTGGTCTGGGTCTGGCAGTTCCACAGTATTGGTCTTGAGAGTGTAAATGTGCCCTGTAGTTTTGCCCACCCTCTCTGGTCAGGGCGGTTTTGGTCAAAGTCATTAGGTGTTAGCACATTTGTGTGACTTCATTTCTTTTTCTTTTTGAGTAAACATTGTTGACTTAAAGAAAAATGTTCCTATAATAAAATTATTTTCCAGAATCAGCATGGTTGGCCTGAAAATGAAAATACCACCTTCACTTCTGTTAGTTTTGTCCTGTTTAGAATGGCTTTTGTAGAGTCGCTGTGCTCATGAGCATGATCAGTTCATTTGCAGCAAAAAAATAAGTCTGTGTTACCTTAGTTGACACAAAAAGGTATATACATTATTTATTCTGCATATCTGATAAATGTGTATTGTGCTTGAGTAAATGAAACATCACAACAGTGGCCTAAAAAAAACTAAAGATTGCCCTTTGGTTTGTACCAAAAAGCTCCTTTTTTGATATTTGACAGATACAGAGGCTCAGAATTAACTGGACGATTGACTAACAATCAGTTTTGTGGCCAGATTGGCCCTGTTTCGTCATTAGTCCGTGACAAAATCACTAAAAAGTGATCAGATAACACTTCAGTGCAAATGAATAATGACCCAAAGCATACTGCAAAAGCAAGGCAAGAGTTCGTCAAAAGGAAACAGTGTGGTATTCTTTAATGGCCAACCCGACAGGGCATGCTTTCAGGTATTATATACAAAACCAAAGGCAGGGAGACCCACAAACAAGTGGCAACTGAAGGCGGCTGCCATCAAGACCTAGCAGAACATCCCAACAAATCAGAACCAGAAGTACTTTACTCTTTTGTACTCCTTGGTATAACTCTCAAACATGCATCTAATTTAGGTCTTCATTTAGGCTGTACAAATAGTTTGTTGCTCTAAAAAAGTCCTCCCTAAAGCTAGGATCTTACTATTTATCAAATAAGAACAACCCTAGGTTTCTCTTCAGCACTGCATTCAGGCGAACAGAATCCAAGCTCTGTTGATCAAACATTTCCCTTAACCTTAACTAGTAATGACTTCATGAGTTATTTACAAATAAAAATGTAACCATTACAAAAATAGTCACAGCCATGCCACAGATGCGTTTTTAAGAACAGCAACTGCTGATATATCTTAGTTTACTTCAATAATGTCTTCCCCTTAACCATCAATCTGTCTTTTAGACCACACTGACCCCTCTTGAAACAGTAGTTGTTAAAGAGCTTGCTGCAGAGTTAGAGTTTGTGCCAAGATTTAGTGCATCATAGCACCGCACTAGTGAAAGTTATGAATGATTTTCTGGCCTCTGGCAGGGAACTTTATTTCTATGTTTTCCTATTAGACCTCAGTATTTTACTACAGAGAGATTTTACTACACACTGTTGCTTTTGCACTGCACTGATAGACTACAGTTTGGTTATGTAAATGGGGAGTCTTCACACACAAGTTAATCATGTATAACATTGACCAGTACTTTTTACATTGTACATGCTTCCCCTAGGCAACATTATTAGAAAACACTGCAAAAGTGTCCATATTTCATTCATATACGATGACACTCAGCTTTATTAAGCAACAGAGCTAGATGACACGATTCTAGTTAAAGACATAAAGGTCTGGATGATTTCTGATTTCCTGCTTCTAAATGCAGATAAAACTGAGGTTGTAGTACTTGGCCCTAAAAATCTTAGAAATATGGTCTGTTATCAGATACCTACTCTGGATGGCATTACCTTGGCCTCCAGTAACAAGGTGGTTTCATTTTTGACCACAACATGTTCTAGAGTGAGCACATCAAACAAATATATAGGACTGCCTTCATTCATTTGTGCAACATCTCTAAAATTAGAAAAATCTTTTGTCAGAGTGATACTAAAACAAGTTCAACCATTTTCAAAATCAAGATTGCTACATATCACTTAAAATCCAGAAAATCCCATTAGGCTCCACCCAATCTTAAATCATTACACTAATCAAAATATAAGAGAAGGTCATTTATTTCCTTGAAAAATGCAATCAAAAAACATGCATGACCAACACAGACTATTGGTTATAAATTGTTAATGCTACCCAGTCACATGCAAAGTGTTAAGGCCAGTGCGTGACCCACTTGCCACTGGGACACAAACTTCAATACAAGAGCAGTAAATGTCAGAGTAATGACTAATGTCACAAACTAGCTATGTACCATTACCAATTTTAATTCATACTAAATATAAATATGAAGCTGTAGGTAGTGATTTAATTTCAAACTGAACTTGTTATTGCTGCCGACCACCTGCAGTACCTTCGCAGCCCACCAGGGGTCCCCAGCCCAAACTTTGAGAATCACTTCATACATTTATGAAGACAGCGCTTCACAGTGCAAATGAATAATGAGCCAAAGAGTTCGTCAAAAGGAAACAGTGTGGTATTATTCAATAGTCAACACAACAGAGCATGCTTTCAGGTATTATATACAAAAGTGTTGGCAGAGAGACCCACAAACAAGTGGCAACTGAAGGTGACTGCAGCCAAGACCTAACAGAACATCCCAAGGTAGGCTGGACTGTCATACATTATTCTCAGGCTGTCCTAAAAACTCCCTGAAAAGCCTTCATTTAATCCCAAATAGTCTGTATGTTTATTGTCCACTACTGTATTTAATCATTAGTTATTATTAAACTCTGGCTCTTTCTCCCATAGTGTGTCTTTTGTCCTGTCTCTCTGCTTTCTTCTCTTTCCACTTACACTTAACTGGTCTTGGCAGATGGCTGGCCCTTCCTGAACCTGGTTCTGTCAGAGGTTTCTTCCTGTAAAAAAGAGTTCTTCCATGAAGTGCTTGCTCTTAGGGGGATATCTGATTGTTAGGGTTTCTTTCTAATATTCTAATATAAAACATATTGAGGCGACTATTGTTGTGAATTAGTGCTATTTAAAAGAAAACTGAAATGAATTCAAATGTTTAAATGTTTTAAATCAATTAAATTGTGTTGTAGCTCTTCAAATATGAGTTTAAAGGTAGGCTTTGTCTTGTTTTGGTTTTTTTTTGGGGGGGGGGGGGGGTGAACATTTACAGTTTAACACCCTTGCAATATTCTTAAACCATTATTGTAATTCATTTTAACTGAATATACACGACAGGAATCAGTCCGATCACTAAATTAATGTTATTATTATTATTATAGCTTGTTTTATGCTGCTGTATAATCTGCGTTTTTAACACTCCCTCCCTCTGTGTGCAGATCCCCAGAAGCTGATAAACGGTGTACGTGCGAGAGGAGTAGTGGAGAAAGTAGTGTTGTTTTTATGAGCACCCTCGTCCATAACCTGCGTCGTATTGGGGAATTTGTTCTCTACGTCATTACTTTCTGGCCAATCGGCTTCTTGCCTTTTCTCTCTTTTCCCAGACCTGTCACTGCTCAGCCAATGAGATAGGCTGGGTATCAGAAAATAACCGCCCATAAGAGACGAACAACAAATATGGAGTTTTGAAATTGTAGCAAGTTGGCGGCCAAAAAGACCCTAAATTTCGGCGTTTTTGTAGTTACACGAGTGGTAGTTTTCTACCTGACTGAAGTGACGCGATGCAATCATATCAAACGTAGTTTATGTTTTGTAGCAGGCGCCGTTGAACGGGTAAACAGTTCGGTATCTTGGCTTCGACAAAAACAAGGCTTAGTAGCTAGCTAGCTAAAGCCGTAGCATTTGCTGGTTTTCACCCTCACCGTGCTTTGCTCAATAAGAGACGAAGAGCACGACCCGGGCAGAAATGGAGAAGGTTGGTTCATAGATACTTAATTCCTGAACTGTTTAAGTTGCTATTCGTCGAATTGCTTGTTGTAGCAAGTGCGACGTGCTGTAAATAGACTGTCACATTACAAATACGTCACCTTGATAAATGTGAAGGGCAGGAGTTGTTTGTGCAACCTGCCTGAGTGTGTTTTCTATCTGGTAGTGTATGTGTGTCGCAGCTGCAGTTACACTTAAGTGTTTATCGTTTTATTTTTCTGTTGTGTATACAGAGAGATTTCTTGAAGGGACTGCCCGTCTACAACAAAAACAACTTCAGCAGGTTCCATGCAGACTCGGTGTGCAAAGCCTCAGTGAGTGATGCTTGTGTTTCTCATTATGCTCAGATGTTTTCATTTCTAATCTGAGCTCAAGAACGTTTTGTCATGTTGTGATGCCTTTATTGATGTCTGAAGCAGTTTAAACAATAATAGACTAACTTGGACCTCTGTCTTATTCTTTCTTTTTCTTTTGGTAGAACCGTCGACCATCTGTGTATCTTCCAACTCGGGATTATCCCTCAGAGCAGAGTCAGTACACACCCAGTGAATGGCCTCTAGGCTTTTACGTTCTTTCTCACAGATTGCTAAACTTTGGACTGATGTCAACTTGTCATAGGCTTATCAGTATCACCTTACAGTGTTGTGAAAAAGCATTTGCCCCTTCTTTGTTTCATATTCTTTCTTTTTGCATATTTGGCACACTTTCATGTTTCAGATCATTAAACTAATTTTAATATTAGTCAAAGTAAATGACTGAGTAAATACAATATCCACTTAATTAACTGATCATTTGTCAGGGGAAGCCTGCTTAGCCCTGTGTGGAAAAAGTAATTGCCCCAACCCCTGTGCAGGCATAAAAATCTCAAAAAGGAACACATTATAAAACAATCTAAAGAAACAGCAGAGAAACAAAGTCACTGACCTCTATCAGTCTTTGGTTACAAGCTGTTTCTAAGGCTGGGACTCCGGTGAACCACAATGACAGCCATTGTCCACAATTTGGGAAAACAGTGGTGAACCTTCCCAGGAGTGTCCCATTACGTATGGCATAAAACTAACACAGCATTTAATAAAAGCAGCATCATACCGGCAGTCAAACATGGTTGTGGTAGTGTCACGGTCTGATGTTGCTTTGCTGCTTCAGGACAACTTGCTGTAACAGATGGAACATGAATTCTGCTGTATACCAGAAAATGCTGAAGGATAATGTCCTGCTATAACTTTGTTGTGAAGCTCAAGCTTACTTGATTTATACAGCAGGACAATGATCCAAAACATACACCTCTGAAAGGCTCAAAAAAAGGTGTTGGAGTGGAGTGGACTAGTCAAAGTCTAGACTTACTGTAAATCCAGTTGAGATACTTTGGCATGATGTTAAACAGGTCGTTCATGGTAGAAACCCCTTCAATATGGCTGAATTAAAACAATTCTGCAAAGAAGAGTGGGCCAAATTACTCAGCAAGTTCACAGCAATGTGAAAGACTCATTACCAATTGTCACAGAGATTTGATTGTAGTTCTTGCTGAACACAGCTGAGACTGAGGAGGTCACTCATCCAAGTGACGAAACGTTCTCTCATTGAAAATGCTACATCCAGATGAACAGAATCAACCTTTTGGGATGTACTTACCTGGATGATTGAGCATGCATCAAGACAGGGAAAGGTGTTTTTGGATAGCTTTTTTCCTTAAAAAATGAAATCATAATTTTAAAAACAGGCAGTTAGTCAGGTTGTCTCTGTCTGACATTAAAATTTGTTTGATCCAAAACATGTAAGTTTGACAAACACGGGGGGAAAAACAAACAAACAAAGAAATCAGGAAGCTGGCAAATACATTTTCACATCACTGTATATGATGTCTCATATTGTTACTCTCAGCAGTAGGCATTAGATGTGTGCAGTCAAGTAAAATCACTTATAAAATGCTCTATATGGTTGGAGATGGCTCATCATTTAACATGTTCACTTTGACTCAAATATATTGTCTACCTATTTATGCATTTAGAGATTATTGGCTGATTCATTGATATCACAATTCTTTTTATTCCCTAAACATTGATGTCTGCATCTTCCCCAAAAGTCACTCTACATAAACACTCTGCATCTATTATGCATTTCTACATTTGTTTTCTCTTTTTGCATTGTGTGCTTTTGTGTTTCTCATGATCAGATCATCTCTGTTTTTGTTCCTCAGTCATAGTCACAGAGAAGACAAACATCTTATTACGTTATCTACATCAACAGTGGGATAAGAAGGTAAAGGCTTTTAAATATCGTTCATCTAATGGAGGAAGCAGTTTCTGCTAACTATATTGTCTATGATGGCACGTCTCCATTATGTTGTAGTTCAATGGTTAACGTCCTTTTCCTTACTCCATCAGAATGCGGCAAAAAAGCGAGAACAGGAACCAACAGAAGGGGAGAACACGGCACCTCCACGAAAAATTGCAAGAACAGACAACAGAGAGCCGAATGAAGCTTCATAAACTGCTGCGCCATCGATTCTCTGAATAGAGACTAACCCACTCAGACAAAATGCACGAGCCGCTGCAAAATACATGTTTGCAAACAAGTTTGCCACGGCTGCACAAGCAGTTTGATTTCTGACCACAGCTGTCAAGTTGTTCTTAATGTTTGGACTTGACTTTAGAGCTCCTCCTTAACCAAATACCTTTTTCCTCAGTTTATTCACTGCTTTCATGCATTGTTTTCTTCACTTTGAGGAGGCCATACTTCTACTTCAGAGGTTTGTTTTTTCTTTTCATAGTAGTCTTAAAATGATCAAACATCTACCTCCTTATTGCTCAGTCCCTGTGGTTTTATTCCACTTACACCCATGTAGTTTTTATTTAAAGATGCCAGGGATTTAAAAAAAAAAACAACAACTTTTGGGCTGACCCTTTAAAGGTTTACAGTTGCAGTAATTCACACATATCTGAAATGTGCATGTGCTGTGAGATGACCTTGTGGATATTTTTCAATCAGGAACTTACATTTTTGAATTATGAACAATTCCTGTTGTTACTTATGTCATTTTAGGTAATCTTTTTCAAAGATTACTGCTATTACAATAAGTGGAAATAATTATTTTAATAGTGGTTCAGGTTTAGCGTTAGATTCAGGGTTTGTTTTTTTATGAGCTGTGTTGCAGAAACAAGACGAGTGATTGAAGAAATGTTTTTCTCCCGATGAATAATAACTATAATGATTTATTGCCTTATGTGGAAATGAGTGTGTTTCCACTTGCGTCTTAGGGTGCCCCTTGGTTTACATTGTGTTTCAGGAAGATTAAGCACTGCAGAATTGGATGGACTTTGGTGTAAGAAAACATCCAAGCCAATATTTATACTAGAGGATGCAATTTTTACTTGTACATATTTTGTAGCTAAAATCTCAGCTTCTTAATACTTCAGCAGTTGGATCTTTGTAATGGCACCATCAGCACAGTATTTGACTGAATATGTGTAAATTTACACTTTAGCCATACTGTTGTTTTGAGGGACTACTGAGCATCCTAGATGTAAATGTGTTGTTCTCATGTGCTTAAACACGTCAGTCATTTGAGCCATGTTGAGGAAATATATTTGGATCAACAAGGTTCAGTACATACATTGCGAAGAGTGAAGCTGCTCCCATGGCTCTGCGAATCTTGTATATTTGTACAGTATGTGTATTGTGATTGCCCTCACCTTTTTATCAGGTAACAAGACTCACTCCAATTTTGTCTTTCCCAAGCTAGCTGTAGTTATCCTCAAATTGTTAAGACAACTTTTATGCTGTAGGGAGTTTCTGTAAATGAAACAAAAGCATTTAACTAATTTGCTGAGTTTTTGCACCTTAGGTAAGAAATACCTTTTGAAAAGTTTAACCTGCTACAGTGTACACGAGCCAGCCACAAATTAAAACTGACCTTATGTCATGTCGATCCCCCCTCGTACAACAGCTTTGAGTGTGTGGAATTTAAGGGATGGGTCAGTGCTTTGGGCTCTTTGTGTTGGTTGAGCTGTTCCTGGGCAGTTTGATGTTTGGCCAGAAGCAAGTGCTGTCCTTAATCCACTTATGTACTTTGTTTAAACGCCCACTTTATTTAAGAGAAAGTGGGTGATAGACTTGTGTATTTCATCTTTCAGAGGTTTTATCAGTGTGTCTGACTCATGAATGTTCACTTTCGTCGCTTGTGCAGGTCAGTGGAATGAGAGTACACGTAGATTTCACAAGTACTACTTTAAACCTGAAAGAGGCAGTGTATTTTCTTTAGCTTCATATAAGAGTCACCCATTTCTCCTGATGTCTTATGGTTTGTATTCCATCACTTGATTAAGTTTGTTGTTTTGCTTTGAGTTGATTGTATAGCTGTATTGTCAGTTTTGGATGTTCTTGTATAGATTGCTCTGTGACATACAGTAAAGATGACTCTGTAATCAGCAGCCAGTCTTTGGGTGAAACTGAAGAAAGATCCTTCTTTCTGATTGCATGTGCAAATATGCAGGTAATATACAACACTTTAAACACTTGTTTATTTTTTTATAGCTTGGCACCTGAAAGCTTTAATACCATGTTTATATAAGAGAATACACCAATGACCACTTAAGTACAGTTCTTTTAATAATTGGTTGGACCCACTTGTACCCTCAGAAATGCCTGAATTCTCCACAGCATAGATCCAACCAAGGGCTGGAAGCATATTTCAGAGGTTTTGGTTCATATTGACATGATAGGATCACACAATTATTGCAAAATGGAAATTGCTCAAATTTTCTATTGTCCAGTTTTGGTTAACCTTTGCAAATTGTAGCCTCACTTTCCTGTTCTTTTCTTGACAACAATCACACCTGCTTTGGTCTTCTGCTGTGTAGCCCATCAGCTTCAAGGTTTGATATGTTGTGCATTCAGAGATCCTGATAATTTGAGTTACTATTGCCTACCTATCAGCTCAGTTTCCAAAATACTCTAAGACCAACCTCTCTAGCACCAACAACCATGTGTTCCTTCCTTTCCCGTTCTGATGCTCAGTTTGAACTACAGCAGTTCATCTGGACTATGTCTGCATGGCTAAACAAGCAGTTGAACAGATATACCTAATAAACTGGCCTCTGAATGTATATGAGCGTTTTAATTCAAGCCCTACATCCAGCAAAGAAATTGATCCAGCAGCGCGGTCAGTCATACAGTGAGTGTTTTATTTCTCGATGGGCGTTTATTAAAGTGAGATTTATTTGCATCAAGGAAGTACATTCACTAATTTATGTAGTAAAATAATTCATAGAAAATCAAAGTTAAGAAAAATAGAATTTTTTTTTTTATGGTCACAGTGAATAAATCTGACCTATTGCGGAGGAATACAATGGCTTTGAAAGTGCTTCACAACTAAAAAGACATAATGGAGAAGTAATGCATGCACATAATGCAACATGCATTTTATACAGGCATCAAAATGAAGGAGAAATAAACACAGAATGGGAAGTTGCTGCTCGTGACCTCTGACAAAAGGGCTCATTGGTGATAAAGTCCTGGAAATTGAGGGGGGGAGCTATCGTTCACATCAATACAGTGTGTTTGGTGCTGTTGAAAACCACTCATGCAGTAATTGAACCTTCATTAAAGGTTACTCAAGCTCCATTCAAGGAGTTATGCTTACTGTACATTTTTACATGGAAGTTAGATAGTCGAGTGTTAATAGATACAGTTTAATGTTTTGTGAGAAGTAAGTTACATGAAGTGTGAAAGTCTAATCCTCGCTGACTTTACATGTGGTCCTCATGACTGTTCTCCTGCAGTGCAGGTGCATCAATGTCACTTGTATTCTGCTCTCCACTTTATAATAATACACTGGTTTGGCTGATCATTTATTAAGTCTTTGAGTTGGAGCTTTCTAAATCAGTCAGTTGTTTCGATTCAGCTTTATCTGACTCATTCGAGGGTAATTCCTCTGAGGATGTGTTTAACTCAACCCTACTGGGTTGAGTGTTAGCAGCCTGGGTGGTCAGCTGTGTCCCATTTGCGCACACCACAGTACCCTCTGACTTGCTGAAGCTGAACAGCTTCCCAGGACTGAATGTCCGGTTGGGGGATTGTGACCTCTCCTGGCCACTAGGGGGAACTGAAGAGGTCACTATTGACCCCTGCGTGGCTCCAACTGCCACTGCTGGCTCTTTTTTCACCTCAGGTGACTTCAAGAACTTCAGAAATCCCGGGAGCTTTGCTTCGCCTCCCGTTGGGGACTGAGCCGGTGAGCGTGACGTGCCGGAGGAGAACTTCCCCTGAAGAGGAATGATCTGCTTAAGCTTCATCACATTGTTGTTTCCCAGCAGAGAGCTTGGTCTCTTGGGCTTGTCCCCTGGCTTGCTTACTTGTGTTTTGTCATGGTGATGCTGGTGCTGGGTGTCTGCCTTATGGCAGTCACTCTCCTGACGGGCTTCGGCCTGCAGCTCAGCATGACGCTGAAGCTCTTCTTCTTCACGCCGGCGCCTGAGCTGCTGCTGGAAGTGTTGTTGGGCCTGCAGCTCATGCTTCTAAAGAGGGAGAAGTTTGACATTAAAGAGAGAAGATGAGGGATAAATACATATAGAAATACACATTGAAATATTATCCATTTAAAATATATATACTAACAGTGATGAAATGCAAACATAAATACAAATATCTAGATTTTTTTCCATTTTGGCTCATAGTTGTGTTGCTATCTCTATAATGAGACTTATCATCACGACAAGATGCCAACAAGACTATACAGACAAACACATACAGTTACTTCTTCATTACAATCAGAAAAGGCTTCACTGGTGTGCATTGTTGGATAATGCACACCATGAGGCACCAAGGGGCACAAATGTAGAGATATACAAAGACATGACACAGTATGCAGCCAACAGCAAGCCTTACGTTGGCCGAAGGTCTTTCAAGCTATCACAGTTATACCTTGAAAGCTTCCCTTCGTCGGTACTCTAGCTTGGCCATCTCTTCTGCTACCCAGCCAGGGATATCAGGGATGGCAACATGGATGATGTACTTTAGGAGGATTGCAAAGTGCTGTAAACCACCAAGACCACAAAGGGACACTCTCAACACACAGTTCCACCAAGGCACAATGGCATTCTCCCACTCCCGCCTGTCTTTAATATTTCTATTGAACATGTCATACAAATACCAAAAATCACAATAAATATAAGAAAATATCATTTTCCACATTTACAGAAAACAAACAAAGGTCTTCCCTGCCAAATCTACACGACTGCAAATACCTCCAATAGGACGATGGAGATGATGGTCATTTCAGGACTAAGCCAGGGGAACAGACGCTGAAGCTGCCCGCACTGACCAATAAGGTAGCAGTTAACTATAATGGCTATCAAGCCCATGGCCTCCATCGCAGTCTGGTGACACACAGGGAGAGATATTTACATATTATCAGATGCCCCTGCTGTGCACACTGGAGCCTGGAGGCTTTTCTGACATTTTTCAAAGCATGACACACACTGACCTGCCATTGTCCTATGTTCTCCACCCTCTGCCCAAACGGTCTCTGCAGGCCGGTACAGAGCTTCAGGGCATCGCTGCGTATTTCGATGATGTTGTTGATAAGGGCGCACATGGCCGCCAGCGGAAACGCAGAAGAGAAAAGCACCACATAGCCAAACTGAATGAACATCTCCTGGTAGTCCTGAAGTGTGTCCTGTCAGGGTCAAGTTGTCGTTAAGCAACAAAATTTCTATTAAATGTTAAATTATTTTCAATTTAAGTGTAGTCCTACCTCGTATGTCTGCATACAACTCTCAATCTCGGCCTGGGTCAGAGTGACAGTTTTTGGCTCTTCTGGTGGATCGATCCATGATTTCTTGTCATCATTGCCCTCCCCCACATTCCTTCTTCTCTGACAGACAGAGGTGGTATTGTCTTTGGTGTCCTGCTAAAGTAAATATTAGACTGCTAATGTAGTAACAGGAGCTTTAATTCTATAGCTTTGCATTGCATACTTTAGTTGTGATATTGTGAGATAAATGACTCTCAAACAGCACAGTGTAATATTGAGACCTTTGATACCTATTAAAGCAAAGGACGTCAATTTTGCATCTTAAAGACATACGGCAAGAATACGAAGCAGCAATAGAATCTGATACACAGTTCAATTAAGAAAACCACATACTTGAGGCAGCACTTCACAATCACTGTCCTCATCGCAGCTATCAAAAATACTGGAAGGATCCATGCCCTCCTCCACCAGCGTGGGACTGTCCTCTAGGGAGCTGTCATCCGCTGCCTGCGTGTCCATTGTGACATCCTGGTAGTCGACCTTCTCGGTGAAGCTGACTTTACGTTGCTTCATGGCACTGTCGGTCATGTCCCACTCTTCCTCTGTCAGCCTGAATCCTGCTTTCAGATCTCCTCTTCTCTTTGGCTCTGGGTTACCGTTTGCACTGTGACTCACAGGAATTCCTCTGGGACTCAGAAAGGAATAGGATGTCATTGAAGCTTGAGCCTTTCCCAGAGCCAGGCGGCCATATTTGAGCACGATTGCTTGGAGAAGCTCCCACAGCACCTTTGGAGTGAACACACCGAGCTTGTTTTGCTCATACAGGTAAGGCTGAAGGACCTCTTTGATGTTCTGTAAGAACTGGCGGAAAATCAGTAGAGTAGCTAGCATCTGTGAAGAGAAGGACGGGATCTGTTACTATGCTGAATGTAAGAATGACATCAAAGCAAGACCCAGTGATTGTTGAGTAAAAGAAAAAACAGACTCTGGGATTCATAATAAACTGGTGCTTAGTTCAAGAAATTGTGGGTGTTGCTGTTAAAGCTTTGATCTTGTATGATTTAAAGTTTAGGGCAACAAATACAGTGTTTCATTATTATGCCATGCTGTGCAATAGTCTTGAGCAACCATCAATTCTTTAAATTTACTTCTGCACCGTGCATCGTTTGCACTGTGACTGACAGGGATCCCTCTGGGACTCAGAAGGGAATAGACTTGTTTCTAATTTTTTTAAAACTGGTGTGGATCAGTAGTTCTCCAGGCTTTCTAAAGGTCTTCCAAAGCTTTTCTTTAGACATTGGCTGCTTTTTCACTCAGTCCTTGTACCTGACCAATTTCTTTTTGTGTGCCAAGTTGCAGGCTTAAAAACAATCTACTGCAGACAGACCGTTTCAGAATCATTATCATTTTGACAGATAATGGAACAAAAGGCACCCTACATCAGAAGATCTTTGAAGGTCCTTCAAGAAGCCTGGAGAACTACTCCTGATGACTGCTTGAAGAAAGCTTTCTTAGGAGAGTTCAGGCTGTACTGAAAAATAAAGTGGTCATATCAAATATTGACTTTTGAGGTTGTTGGAACAAACTGGTTT
>NW_005187405.1:943122-975187 GCF_000239375.1 Pundamilia nyererei
ATATATGTATATATATATATATATATATATATATATATATACATACACACACACACACACACACAATATTGGGAACTTATGAATTTGAATATTCAAGTCATTTTTGTCATGTGATCATATGGTTTGAGGTTGTTAGTTTATGTCTTTGTAGCTGAACCTGAATTAGATATAAAGTTAATATCAACAACCATTAATGTAATGTTTTATTTCCACTTCCTGACTTAAATGGAAATGAACTCATGTGAAAAGCCCCCAAATACTAAATAAAATATGGCGCTCATTTTAACTTAATAACCAAGCTGTCTGCAGCTGAAAAAAATCCTTTGGTTAATCAGTTTGGTTGATAAAATTGCCGACAACAACAAGGTTACTACTGCAAACTGCCAAGTTTCAGGTGTAGAGTCGCTACTTTGGGCCACGGTGCCCAGTGTTCAGCAAAATGACATTTGGGCATTTGAAGATAAAATTACTTTTAATAAATAAAACTGTGGTTACCTCCTTTAGTCTCTCCATGTCCTTGAGGTAGAATCCAATGTAGAAAAGGCTAAGGTAAGAATTGATGAATTCAAACTGCAAAACAAGAAGAAAGCATTGCAGAAATGCAAACGCTCACTCACTCACTCGTTCATGGTAAACTGTTTTTATCCCCAAATGAGGGGAAATAATGACTTACAAAAACCATCTTAATGATGAGATTATTCTCATAGGCACTCTGGAGTCTGTAGTTTTCTAGGCAAAGAAATGCAAATAAGAATCGTGTTATTCAGTGTGCAGGAGTTTTTCCTCTAACAAAAAGTAAAAATGCAGACTAGGACATAGGACAGCCTTCTACATACCAAAGAGTTACATAATCTAAATCACAGTCATGGGCAAGTACGCTTCATTAAATTGAATTTCTTCTTACCCATGTCATTGAGCCAGTAGGCGATCTTCTTATACACTTCATCACATACAGTTACTGTCATGGCCAGAAGTATCTTCGGAATGAATCTTGTAATACTAGGCAGCTCCTGAATCTCCATCACCACTTCCTGCAAAGTGAAATGGAAGTATGATACATTTTTAATGGCCTGTTCATTCATGTCTCAAATCCCTGGGCTATTTTTAAAAGGCCGTTAAATGAATGTGAGCAGGTAGGTGGTGTAGTTGATTATGGTCTGTTTAACCTGTTTTAGAAAATAACACATTACACAAATCTCAGGACTACCAGTTGACATGGATCTTACATTCTTCATAGCTTTTATTAAAAAAACCAAAACAAAACATGGTAACGTTATGACAGAGTAAAGATAGACTTTATTGGTCTGAAGCAAATTTGTTCTCACTTTTTACCTCTCTTGTTAAACTCCTTATACACTGTATTTATTTCATTAAGAGTAGAATTAAACACAGATATATATAATCTCCATGACTATATTAAATTCATTTTGTCTCACTGAACCTGCACACGGTTGTTCTGGGTGTCAAACCTGCAGTTCTAGGCAGAGGAGCATAGCAAGGAAGACGAAGCAGAGACAGAGGAGGCAGATGGGCAGGCTGACCAGCCATCTGAACAGAGCTCTCTTCCAGGGTGGGTAGTAGAACTCCTCACAGCCAGTTATAGGACTGCAACGCTTCACTCCCTGCAGAGACAGCAGAGGAGGAGGGAACAGACGGGCCAGGCTCAATATGAGATTGGAGGCTATTTTGGGATTTTTGTCATCATTTGAAGTGTAAAAATGAAATGAGGTGTCTTATCACAGCAAACAGCTAATTCTCTCTATATAATTTGTTACATGAAACTCATGCCATCAGTAAAATTTGCAACATTGCCTGCCAAGAAGGCAGATCTTCCTATTTTGTAGAACTTCCGGTTATATGTGTTTCTTCTTTAAAAGCTATGACGCCCAACGTGGGGCTCGAACCCACGACCCTGAGATTAAGAGTCTCATGCTCTACTGACTGAGCTAGCCAGGCTTGTGCTGAAGAGTTCCCACACTCCCCTTTTGAGGCATTAACCCCCCCCCCCTCCCCCTTGCAGTTTTCTATTCATTCCTCACAGCAGGACACAGTGAGTTGGACACCTCCACCCCCCGCGCAGACACACTCACACAATACTCTTAGAAACACGTTGATCACATTTCCTGGAATTGTGACGCAACAGATTTGCTGCAGAACTGAGTAACTGATCCCTTGCATCATGCAAAGACAGCGATATAGCTTTTTACTTTGATAAAAATGGAAATGCTGAATAAAAGAATTCAAAGTCTGCGTGTAAATCCATTAATTTAAAAAAAAAGCTTTAGAAGTTTATTATCATTATCACTGAAAAATTCTTGGTGGTATAAGATCTGAAACAGTGCTCACCCTGAACTGAGGTCTGGGCTCCTCTAAGGACTCTGTGGGGGTATCCAGAGTGCCCCACCTGTAAGCCAGCTCTGCCTCTCGCCTCTTCCAGCGCTCCAGAAACAAAGTCGCCCACACAACGTTGAAGAGGGCAAAAACCACACAGCAGATATCCTGACTGGTCTGAGCAGGAGCATTAGAGAACCAAAGACAAAATGCTGTAACATGTGATGATAAAGTTATACCATGCAGTGCCACTGATTAGCTTATTTAGTTTGTATCATGTGATCAACTATCATCTATTTGAATATTTAGTGGTCCACAGCCATATGTTTGATGACATAATACTCTGAATATGCTTTATACAAATACATTTTTTTCAATTTCCACAACAAGCTAAAGAAAAAATTAAATATCTTCCTGAGATTAATATGCTTTTTTTTGTTTTGTTATTTTGCCCCTGTACACCACCACAGTGGATTTTAAATCAATGAAGGTGTGACTGAAGTGCAGACTTTCATGTTTAATTTAAGGCCTTTTACAAAGGTTTGGCTTGACCTGCTTTGAAATTAAAGCTGGTTTTATACACAGGCATCCATTTCAAAGGAAATTGGACAAACTGGCATAATTTTAAATGTAAAGATTTTTTATTTATTTATTTTTAAATCCTGAAAATCCTTTCAGGCTGTCCAGGATCTGTGTTCAGTTGCTGCTTGTTTGTGGGTCTCTACATTCAGTTTTGTATTTAATACCTGAAAAGCATGCTCTGTTGGATGACAGACCTGGCCAGTGAAGTATATCCGATTTCTTTGCTTTGTAAATGTCTTTGAAGTGTACGTTCATTTTTCATTATCCACCTGCACCGTGAAGCAATGTCTGATCAGTTTTGTAATATTTGTCTGAGGCTGAGTAGAGAGTATAGCCTTGTACACTTCCAATTCATCCCATTACTTCTATCAGAAAACACTAGTGAACCGGTTCCACTGCAGTCATACCATGACACTGCCGCCGACATGTTTTAATGGATAATGTGGCATGCTTCATGAGCTGTTTCTTTACGTCTTGCTTTTCTTTTCACTCGTTAATTTTGGTTTCACCTGTTCAGAACTGTGCAGGCTTTTGTGTTATAGGTGTTGTCTGGGGAAGCATAATATGGCCTCCTTGTTACTGAGTGTATCCAGTGTTTTGCACCTTGTTACAATAAGGAAATACAGAGTGTTTACAAACCCTTCCACACATGAAGGCAACTGTTGATTGTAGACTTGATGTAGAGTTGTTTAAATTCTGTACATTACCGATTGTTGACAATGACACGCCTACATCCTCAAGGGTGTTTTTGACTTGGCTACATGTTGTGAAGTTGTGTTTCCTGGAAATAATTTTTTCATCAAACACTCTTTTTTTCTAATTAATGATGACCTGCATTTGCATCAACATCTATTTGGACCTCATAGTGAGAACAGAAGAAATACCAAATACAAGCTGAACACTTGGAATCAGCTCTAGAGCTTTGATCTTTTCCTAATTAATCAAGAAATAATGAGGGAACGTGCTTTTTCTGTTTGTAGTCAATTGTCCAGTTACTTCTGAGTATTTGAAACCCACTGTGGTTGTGTACAGAGGCAAATTTACTGTCAAAAATCTATGTCCAAAAATTCCAAATGTTTTCAAGAAAGAAAAAAAATGGTCCAATTACCTGGTCAGCCTCTGCTAGCATCCAGAGGAGAAAGCCAATGACAGCAGGATAAAGCATGGAGTTGGTGTAGAAACCCAGCCAAGAAAAATACATGGCAATCTTCACCCCAAAGTAGTCACAGATGTCATCTACAAAGTAGAAAAATTGAAAATGTTGAGGGTTTAGGATTTGAAGGCATCACATAATGTTTTACAGTGTCATTTAATATTCCTTATAACTGTATGTAGGCCTAATGGAGGCCTTCTGTTTACTGCCCTCCAAAGTAAAATTGTAAATCTTCCTACCGAGGGGCTGCCTCTCACATACAGCCTGGACCCAAGATGTCATCAGCTGGTTGAGTATCCTCTGCTCATGAAGAGGAAACATTTGCTGGATCACCCCCCGAGCTATCAGCTCTGGAACTAAAGAGACACATCAAGTTTGGAAAAACATGGATTCTAAAATCTCATGTAATCAAGCAAAAAAACAATACATTAAGTTTATCTTAGTGAAACAAGTAAAACTCTAACAGTGGATGTCCTGATAGTTTTCAGTGAGGGTTCTTGTGTTAGAACAACAGATGTTCATGATGAACTTGGCATCTATTTGTACTTCAGATAAAATATGAAATATTGCATTTAAAAGCAAATGAATTTGTGGAGTGTTTAAGGAATGCCTCAATATAAAGTGCTCATAAAAAACCCCCCAGCATACTGATTGGCTGTCCCTCCAGGAAGTGAATGTTGTGAAGCACCTCCCCCTGCTTGGCTCGCAGGTTATCGAGCCAGTACTTAATGATGCTCTGGCGCTCCTGAACAAAACCACGAACACGAAGCAGGAAAAAAAAAGAACACATACATTTTAATCCGTTTATACTGTTTAAGATATTCAAACATGACCCAGGGTTTGGCTTCTAACCTGAGAGGTAAAAAAGCAGAGCTCGCTCTCAATGTTCTCATAGATGTTGTCCTCCTCACAGGAAAAGCGCCGCATGCCACCACCAAACTGTGGTTTAACGTTCTTGTGCATGCCCATCTGCTCCGCTCCTCGCAGTAAGCTGAGGGTGAATGAACAGCAGCATAAACCCTGATGGAGAACTGACACTGCACAGACGCGGCACTGAAAATGTTTCATTGTTTAGGTACATTAAGGGCCGGTGAATATCAAACTGCAGTGAATACAAGTGGAGGTGGAGGATGACTTATCACGCGTGTTCAAAATAATTTTACTCTAATACTCTAATTACATTTCTTGCTTAGAGTTTGTTCATTGACTGTGACATTTTACAATTAGTACTCCATTTTCAGAGCCACAAAATTATTATTGGAACAATTGACTAAATAGCAATTTTTTTTTGGCTGGGTAAGACCTGGTCTTTTGTAACACAGCTGGTCATCTGCCTCTGACTCCCTTTCTCTCAGGCATCGTCCTCTGTCACACCAAATTACTGCATGTCCTCCTTCACATCCATGAATCTCGTTTGTGGTCTTCATCTTTTCCTTCTTCCTGGCAGCTGGCACAGTCTTTTTCCAATATATCCACTACGTTCTCTGCACATGTCCAAATCATCTCCTTGCTTCTCTAACTTTGTCTCCATACCACTAAACCTGAGCTGTTCCTCTAATGTACTAATTTCTAATCTTTTCCACTCTGGTCCCTCCCAATGAAAATCTTAACATCTTCAACTCTACTACCTCCTGTCTTTGTGTTCATGCCACTGTATCCAAAACATAAATCATAGCAGGTCTCACCTGTCTTTCACTCTTGCTGCTATTCTAGAGTCACAAATCACCCCTAATTCTCATCTCCACCCACTCCACCTTGGTACATTGTTAAAATGAATGAATGTACTTGCTAGATCTTCAACACCAATAAAAAAAAAATGACCACAGAGGACAACTAAAGCGGATGAATTGTGAATTTTTTTCCTTGGTTAACAAAAACACTTCAGACCAAGTCAAGAACACTTTGGAGGAGGTATCATTGTCAAGATCTCCAATCAACAGACATCTTCATGAGTGTAAATAATGAGAGAAAACCACCAGTTAAACTCAAGAACTAGAAGATCAGATTAAACTTTGCCAGAAAACATCTAAAAAGCCTCCACAGTTCTTGAAAAAGAAGAGATGAAGCCAAGATGAGCTTATATCAGAATGATGGGAAGAGAAAAGTCTGAAGAAAAATCGAAACAGTTGATGAAATAAAGTACACCACATCATCTGTCAAACATGGTGGAGGTAGTGTTATGGCATGGGCATGTATGACTGGCATGTTTATCGATGATGATGATGCTGATAGAAGCAGCAGGATGAACTGTGATGTGTACAGCTCTGACTCAGACAAATTAAATGGTGCAAACTGCTCAGACAGAGCTATCCCACATTGCAAGGAGGTCTGGCCCAGATCTGGTATTAAGCCGGCAATGTATCATGCCGACATCTGCACTATTATGCACATGTTCTTATTACATGGCTTAATTAAGGTACACATTAGGCTGACATCTGGGGCCAGAGCTGAAACTGTTCTGGGCCAGCACAGGGCCAGTAGTGTGTCTGTAACTGGCCCGTGGCTGCACTCAACCAGTAGCAGTTTTTGATACAGGCGACATGGGCGGTTGCCCGGGGCGGCATCGTGGTGGGGGGCGGCAAAAAAAAAAAAAAAAAAAATGCTATTACTGATGCGGCCCCGATGTCATGCCAGCGCATATTGGGAATAGCAGAGGCACTGATCGGATTTCTATTTGCTGGGAGTAAGGGTGCCCTCTGTTTGTGAGGTGCGCCTGCTGACTGCAGTACAGGGAGAAGAGGGCGGGGCGGCGGGGGATTCTCTGGCTGGCTGGAGTAGCATCTAATAACCAACTCGCAAAATAAAACAAAATAAAAACAAAACAACAAACACGAAAACACCAGACATCATGATACAGACTTATAATCTCCCCGATGTTTTTTCGAAATTCTATACGCGAAAAGTGAGCGCGAGAGCCCTTGGTGCGCCTGCTCGCTGCTGAAGTCAAAGTAAACTTTCTTGTCATCTCCGCTGCATACAGTCCAGTATATAGAGAGATGCCCCAGAGGGAGTGTTTGCCCAGGGCGCCAAACAGGCTAGAACCGCCTCTACACACAACTTACACATGGCCCACATAGGTAATCCACACATGGGCCAGCAAAGGACCACCAGTGTGTCTGCAATTGGCCTTGTGCTGGCCCATGTGTGGGCCACCTTTGGCAAACCAGATCCTGGCCACCAAAGGGCTGTCATTCTTTGCGGTATGCGGGCCATGTCTAAGCACATTGTGTGGGCCAGATTCGGACCATACCAATTTTGCTATGTGGGACAAAGTGCAAACACAGCATTCAAAGCATTTGGTAATGTCCATGAGTTCAAGACCTGAGGCAGTCATTGATTATAAAGGATTTTCAAATATTAAAAACAGTCCTCGTATTTAAAATTATGTTAGTTTAAAATAATAATAATAATTTTTTTTAAAACTCTTTAATTAAAGCTGAAACCCAGGGCTTTAATCTTAAAATCCACTGTGACGGTGCACACAAGATCACGTAACGGAAAAACAAAAATAACTGTCTACAAACAGTAGACAGTTATGGGCCTAACTGTATATGCCAAAACCATCTAATCATATATGTAAAATTAATACTTCACATTTTTGTATCTAACTGCACCTAACTGAATCGGAGCTGTAAACACACAGTTCTTTCATACCAAAACACATTTATTTGCCACGACCCAACACTAAGTCCGGGTATTTGTTTGTGGCTAAGATGAAGCAGGTGTAAATCAATAACGGTATAAAATGTCAAAATGGCGTAACACACACAGACAGAGTTTGAGTTACCTACTTCTCAAACGTTGTTGTGATGAAGAAGGCGTTTGCCTGGGTGTGTTTATGCTGTCGAACCTGGATGCTGACTTGTGGGATTCCAACCCGAATCTGATTAAGGAGCCACAGCAGAGTGTGGTCATCTATTGTGTCTGTAGGGGAAAATGTTGACATTTTTTATCAATCGCATTAATGTCATTTACATGTAGTTTTATTACTGTCTAAATTAACTTGGCAGGTTTAGAGTCTCGTTTATCAAAACTATAAGGAAATTACATGTTTGATGTAAGGAGGCTGAACCAAAGCCAGTTTTTCACAGCTCTGACTGAAGTGTCATGAAGCAGGGAGGTAGGTGGGAGGTGGAGGCGGCAGTAACAGGCCTTTCCAGTTAAATACTTGTCTCCATTTACCACAAAGATTTTTTTAAAAGCTATTGAGGATGGACTGTAACCAATCAATCTTTTTCAGCTGACTATGAAAAATTTGAACCAGTAATGAAACTGTTATAGACCTTACTAACACTAAACATCACACTGAAAAGCATTTACAACGTTAAGTTCATCTAACGTGGAAACGCTTTAAAACAGGTGCAATTTATATATAAACATGTGCCGTCTGTGTTTCTTTCCATCAGATTCAGCTCTGACTGTTGCACATTGTTGAGTTACAATTTTGTAACAGCTGCTGTCTTTGATTGCTTAGAATAAACTCATACTGAGCCATTTATGGTTGATTAAAAACTGCTTCAGCTGACTCGATAAGACTACATTTTCTGGTTAAAATTCAAGCGTGCCTGCCTTGATTAAAAACTGCAGGTACGCAAGATAAGACAGTTAAGGTGCAATTCTGTGCGTCATGTGTGCACTTTCAGATGAATGACTTAAAACATCAAAGCGTAAATAGGTGGAAACAGTTGAACTCTAAACAATCAAAGCAGCTGACGTTTCCGCTGAAGGTCGGCTCAAAAGGAAGTGTGTGCACTACTCTAATTAAGTTAAATGAAATTCATTTTACATTATATATATAAGACATTATATATATAAGAACTGAGGTTATATATATATATAACCTCAGTTCTTAATAATAAGGATAATAAAATTGCATAAACACATTTTGTTGACAAGAAGACATTTCAAATACATATTAAATACTTAAGCTGAGAAAATGTACCATTTTATAATGATTACATGTCTCATAAAAAGGTTGGGACAGGGTCGTGTAAACCACCGTGTAACATCCCCTCTCCTTTTAACAGCAGCCTGTAAAAATCCGGTGACTGAGGAGAGCAGTTACTGGAAATTTGGGAGAGGAAATTTGTCAAATTCCTGCCACCATTTACAAATCATACATCATAGCAGCTCTCACTACCATCCCTTTCACTCTTGGTGGCATTCTTCTGTCAGAGTTCACCCTTGACAACCGTGTCCTGCCTGGACTCTCTTCTTCACCTTTATTGTCCTTTGACTGTTGCATTATTTAATCCTTATATCTGCCTTCACTTATCCTACAGACATCTGATGTTCCCTATAACTACATTCCTGACACCACCTTACTGCCTCCTATCTCTTTAAGACTGCACGTTCTGCACAAGATGTCATCCACCTGTGTGCACCTTCCTCCAATCTTATATGTCATGCCGTGGTCCTCCCTCTTACCTCCCTACCAAAGCCATTTCTATAGTTTTGGCAAAACTCCACCCCCATCTGTCCTTCTGTGTTTCTCTCCTTAACACCATACCCACTTAACACCTCTGTTTCTGTCACGCAAATGTCCATTGACGTCTGCTCCAATCACCACCCTCTTCCCCCTTCAGACACTCTCTTGCACGTCATCCAACTTACTCCAGAGTTCCTCTTTCTCTTTTTATTCACATCTAACCTTTTGGGCACTTTGAAAATCTCTTCACCTCAGTAACACTGTTCACACACTCTTCCAACAAGATTACCCCTACTTCATTTCTCTTCCTACTTACAGCATGGTAAAACAGCTTGAATCCACCTACAATGTTCCATTCTACCTGGTCTCCTGCACACATAATATATTTAGTTTCCTTCTCTCCATCATATCAGCCAGCTCTCTTTCTTTACCAGTTATAGTCCCTAGATTTGCTACTTTCCCCTGCCTTTCCTTCTCTCTCCTTACCTTCAAACATGCCTTCCCCTTTCCTCTTTCTTTATCTTTCAACAACAGTAGCACAGATTCCTCCCGCACCCTGTTGGCCAACGGCACCCGATGCAGTCCTTGTTAACCCAGGCCCTGACCGGACATGGTTATCTCATTCTTTATGATGCACATGTTTGATTTGGTTAAGATTTTACACTGGTTGGAGGATTAGGAGTCCCCCTGCAGTCTTGGTCAAATGTCTCACTTTAAACATTTGATGTTTTCCGTATTCCACTGTAAGTACAATATGTATTTATGAGATCAGCAAATAATTGTATTCTGTTTTTACACAGCATCCCACCTTTTTGGGAATTCAGGTCGCAAAATGTACACCTCAAAACCAGGACACACTGTCTTGAAAATGAAGAGTAGAAATACCAGACAGATGCAGTAAACTGAACATATATGCTGCAGGATTTCATGTCACCAAAGATTATTTACAAAAGCAGTCTAGCATAGACCCCACACAAACGGTATCATGTTAAAATGCAACATAATGTATAGGACGGGACTTTCGTGTTGTATATGTGAAGGTTTGGCCAACGAATTCACAGCTTCATTAAAACACTGCAGAAGGGGATGGTGTGCAAATACAAGCACAGTAAATGGAAGATTTCTAATTGTCCCCAGAGCCCATCTGATAGTCACAATCATCTGACTAAGTGGGTGGCTGATCATCACTGATATTAAATGAACGCTGTTCTCTCTGCAGCAAGGGCTTCAGCACAGGACAGACAAAACAAACAGGACACATCTGAGCTTACTGTACCTGGGAATGTCATCAGTATATCACAGTTCTCTGTGGGAACCATCTTTAACCAGGACTTCCGTGACATAATAAAGTGCCTGGCCTGTAGAAGTCGCTTCCCAAACAGTTTATCTAAGAAAGACAGGTAATATAGAGAAAGGATGAGACTGGGTCAAACTGGGGTTAACAAAGTTTAAGGAGAAAAAAGACAGATGCTAACCACAACTGACCAGTTTTTCATTGATATCAGTTTAATCACAACATTTTCCATTCACTATTAACTGTTTGCTCTGTCATGGTGGCATAGGGACTGAAATGTAGAAAATAATGAGTCATCTCCAGTGAAGGTTAACAGTGCTGTGACTGAGCAAATGTTCTGAGAGGCAAACAAACAAACCATCTGCAAACTGGTCGGTGAGTAAATACTCACTAACAAGCTACTTTTTCAAGCCTCTCTAGATAAAAATTAAGTGCTGACAAACCAACAGGCCTCGGTTGTACTCAGCAGCGTCATCCCACTTGTGCATTATAACGACACGCTGAAGTCTGAAGTCATCATTTTTATTGCTGTGCCTTTCACACGTTGGTTTTCAGTGGCTCACGCTCAGGAGCGACAGCCACGGTGATGGGCGAATCGCTTCATAGTTCACTGAATTATACTGTAACACTCTTTCAGTGTGTGCCTGTCTTCTGGATGTCACATTCTGCAATATCACATCACCTACTTACAGCACGTATTAGCCCTCTTTCTGAGGGCCTTCGGTGCTGCTGTCATCTTCTGTGTTACAGTATTTTGTGGCTCACTGCATTCAATACATAACTAATAAACTCCAACATCAATCACACCTAACCAGAAATGCGATGAATAAATTCATAAAGATCTGACGTTTTGTATGACATAATGATGCGATCCAAGCCAAGCTACAGACACTGGCTGGTTCTACTCCATGCTCTGTGTGTTTCAGAGTACTGCACAACGATGTTCTCGCTGGTTCCCCATGACAGAAATGCTCATTAAAGCCATGAAGAATCCTCTACTTGAACGTGTGTCTGACATGCAAATTTCTCTCCCAGGAAGAAGCATTTTATCAAATTAGGGTCAAATTATCTTTAAATGATGAGCTTATTTAATATAAGAATGCAATGGAGCAGGTGCACACAATGAGACATATTTATCATATTAATTATAGATAAATTAATACATAACATGACAAACAAAATTACACTTACTAAGCACTGGCTATCGGATATTTTTTTTCACAGCTGCGTTTTTATATCAGTCCAGGTTTTGCAGTTTGTTTTGCTTTTCTGATCATTAATTGTGATTTTAACATCTAGTTTACTGATACAAACGTGAGAGGTTTCACATAACGAATGAGAATGATGATATTTATCAAGCGCAATGGGACTCTAAAAAACAAGTCTAACAGTAAATATTAAATATTAGATCAAATATGAGACTGTGTCTTAGTTTACTCTGTGTCATATTTTTGTTGGGATTCATCAGACAGCAAGTTATAGCTCAAGAATGCTTTTAGAAAGTTACTTCTGTTGTTTTCCGTTTGATTTTACCACTAATTTAAATATTTATTCAGGAGTAAGCCTAAATATTGTTTACATACTCTGTTGCCAAGTCAAGTTGGGATGGGGTGGTTTCCCAGCATGCAATGGTCAAACAGCAGGCAAGAATCCATGAAGTGCAAAGTCTTCAACAAACAGGCTACACACAAACCAGAAAGACGAAAGCTTTGATAATCTGCTGTAGCCTCCAGATTGACAGAGCAATGGGAAATGGTAGGATATCTTTCCAAACCTTTGAAAGTTTAAAGTTCTTTTTTATGTATGTATATATATTATGTGACACCAAAGTTCCCCCCAGTGTGGTTTACGCCGGCTGGTTGAAGTCAGATCGTAAATGAAAGCAGTAGCTATCGTGACACTGTTCAGGCCAGGACTGTAAGGGTTATACAGTAAGAGGCCCAGACTATTACCAGAGTCTTTAATAAAGGCAAGGTATCTATGCGTCCTGAAACATGCCACCACAGAGCAAACCCCCATGAATTGTCACAGAAGAGTGGAGTAAAAGATGACAGCGCAATATAGTTCTCACTGCTTTTTATAATCTTCATAATCCATCCATCCATCCATCCATCCATCCATCCACCTCTTGCTTACTCACTACTGTAGCATGCTATTTCTCCGTGTAAAGTCACAGCTGACATCTGAGCTCGCAGCGCATTATTTAGTGTCTTCGGAGTATAGCGCACAGTATCCGACAGCCCGCCGGGACACACACCTCCGTTGCATATCAGCCCTTCATGCACCTGTGGACCAGAAAGCCTGCCTCGGACTCTTCCCGGGCCTGCCTGAATCGGAATGCGCACCGTGTAGCGGCGAAATTAAAGGACACGGAAACCTCAACCCAGTCACAGACGGATCCCTCCTGTCTCCCCAGTGAGTCATTCAGTAAAGTCTGTTCAGCATCAGTGACTGCACCATATCGTTTGTGCATTATCCCCATTCTCTCACTCATTTCTTTTTTTCTTTTTTCTTTTTTCTTGGTAAAGGCACACAAACACTCGCTTTCTGTGACCACAGAGAAAGCGAGTCCACACACACATTTTGCAGTTCACCCCTCTCCCCACCCCCTCAATCTTTCTCTGCGATACTCACTCAACACTCCAGACGGGGTTGAGGACGTCTGTTGATGCTGCTGCTGGTTGTTGGTCCTGTCCTGCTGCTGTTCGCTTGGCACCGTCCTCTCCATCCTCTCCCCTGCCCCGTCTCTGTCGCTTATGGCTGCGGCGCTGCTGCTGCTGCCACTGTTTACAGTAGCATCGGCATCAGCTGCCGCGGTGCCCGCCGCTTGCATGGTGGTGCACAAATACTCCAGTTGGTGAATTGGCTAGAAGACCGCACCGCACGGAGGACTCTGATTTTTTCGTTTATTTCATGGCTGTTGCGTGCAAAGGGAAACCCTAATGTATGTGAAAGATGAGGAGGAGGAGGAGGAGGAGGAGGAGGAAGAGGAGGAGGAACATGATCATGGCATGTACACGTTACGCGCACCAGTCGTGACTGTGTGACGACAGAGTTTTAGGGGAACACCTAGCAGACTGCAGGTCCACTGGCGGTATGAAGGTGCACTTTATGTTTTGGATTTTTTGAAAAAATATATTTATTGAAAATCTACAAAGTCAACAGGATTGTATTGAGTCCCTTCAGGATTGGAAGTTCTCGCATATTAAATTAAGTCAGTGCTCAAGCTTAATAGCCTGTTATCACCAGGACTTAATGGCCTGTATCTGTAACTAATATACTTTTGATTGTAAACTTGTAACCAATGGTTTTTAAATCAATCTTCTTTCTGCCCAGGATATCATCGGAGTCTTTTGTGAGTTAAAAAAATTAATTCAGACTAGTTTGCTTTTTAAATCATCTTCTGAGGTTGCAGCCAAGGAAGTGGTTACCATGGCTTACCAGGGGTCTAGTGGTGACAGCAGCTTCTATACAAGTCTGTATGCACGTGACACTCAGTAGTTTGCTTATTACACAGCAGTAAATTAAGAAACCTGACAGTCTGACATGGTCATGTTTTTAATAATCCCTGAGTCATATCTCATTATTTTGGCATCTATAAAATGTGGCTCTGGACTGCATATGGAAGCCTTTTCATTTCACTGTATTTTTTTTTCTGTGTGACTTGCTGGCCTCGTTACATATTCCAAATTTGCTCACTCAACTAAAAATATAGCGAGCAAATGCGACTATGGTTAGACACATCTAACAAGTTGGTTTTAGTCAGGGTCATGTATTTGGTCATAATGAAGTTGAGTTTTACACGTTTGTTCATGTACAAAACAAGACAAACAAAACCAAAAAAAATGATGTCACATTTTAATTAGGTCAAGCCACACTAACCATTTCCTTGTTCGATAGAAGTGCACATGAATATTTCCCAAGACATCATTGCATACATTTAAGTAAGCACAAAGTCAATTCTCAAATACAATTTAAATAAAACTAAAGAAGGAAGAAAACAAAATTCACGTTTATTTCTCATGAGCTCACAGGTCCACTGCTTCTGTGAACTTTCTGCTGCTCAGATCAACATAAATAAATGTGCATGCTGGTATTTTCTGACCACCCTCTGGTGACACATTTCTGAGTATTAGAATCAGGAAAAAATGTGATTTAAGAGACTTTGAATCTCTCAAAGCACAGCAAATTGAACGTTGCAGCAGATGGGCTACAGCAGCAAAAGACCACACCATGTGTCATTCCTGTCAGTTAACAACAGGAAACTGAAGCTACAGTTGACACACATTCACCAAAACTAGAGAATTGGACAAACGTTGGCAAGGCTGATGAGTCTGTGACATTCAGATGGTAGCATGGATGTTGTAGCAGAGGAAGAAGTTGGACAGATTCCCCAGAGCCCCAACTACAGGAATGACAAGTTTGTTTTTGTTTGCAGTACTTGAATAAATCTCCTGACACGAAATCATTTCATTCACCCCACACTTGGACTCGACTTTACAGTTGACTGATAATGCATACCCGAAGTCATCTCTCTAACCAAGAAATCAAAAGAAAGGAAAGGGAAAGAAAGCAAAGTGAGGCAAATGAGCCATTAACAGACTTCTTTCAAAATAAAGGTGAGCAGAGCACAACTAACAGGTTAAGAATGGTTTAGCTAAGAGCGTTTGCTAAAGACAGTGAGCCAGTGGTTCTATCAGAGTTAGCCAGCACGACTTAACTCATTAACACATGAATATTCATTTCAGAAACAGCCAGAGACTGAAGCAGCAGCAGGTCCCTCTCTAGATTATGTGATACTAGGTGAGCACATGTAGCAGCAGTTTAAAGTTATTCTAGTCTTTTCTATCAACAGCAGCTTCAGCTTCAGCTTCAGCTTATGTTGGACCAGTGAGGCCATGATGTAAACAAGGCATTTTTAAGCAAGTGTTTTTTAAGGCTGATGAAATAGTACTTTAAAATAATACATTGCTCCTTAATTAATATTAAAAAAAAGTATGTAAGTAGTCACTTATATGGCGATGGACGCATTTATTTACCTTTGGTTAGTTCTTATGAAGCACCAACATATCCACGTAGACGCTCACAGTTTCATGTTCTGCTAAATCATCCAGTCAAGACCAAAAAACTGCTGTATAACTTTTATGTTTGATAGCATCAAAGGAACACTAACAGATGGCGGCTGTTACATCATCGCACATATCGTAAACACACTGCTGTTAGACCTGTACAATACTGTCATTAGCGTTTCATGGAAACAAGTAAATATGGATACTTATTTACACTTTTTACACACAATGATCAAGACAAGTACCTTTATAATTATTCTGGTTTGCCTTGATGATCTGGTTTGACCTCTGATGTGCCTTTATGCCAAACAGGTTGAAAGCAGCATGATGCTGTAAGGTTAAGGGGCTGCAATCAGTCCTGAATGCGATAAAAGATGATGGAAGTGAAAAGAGAGAGCAAAATGAAGGTTACCCTGGGGTGATGGGAAGGACGCGGAGAGGACAGAGCATGTTAGAAAGCTAAGATTGCACTTTAAGCTTTTTTATGCCAAGAGAATAATAAATACTGAAATATAAATGAAGAAAATAATACACCCCTAAGTTGGATACTCCAAGCTAAACTCATTGAAACCTAATATAATTGTAGAAATGTGGGGATATTTCAAACTAAACAGACTTTTGGTCTTATGTGTTTTTAAAGGCAGCTCATGAATGGCTACACTACAGATTATTGTGTACAGTTATGAACTAAATTATTTGTTGAAATAAAATGAAATAAAATCATGTAAGATATGGATCAAGAATGGAAGAGGGCCCACAAAGAGTCATGCATATGTGCCCCTGAAGGTTTGGTCAGAATTGAACATAAACAGTACAAAAGCATGGATCTACCTGCCTTGTGTCAGCAGGTCAGGATGATGGTGGTGTAAATGCATGGGGATATTTTCCTGGCACGCTTTGAGCCTGTTTTGAGGATCAGTTAAGCACCACAGTTTACCCGAGTACTATCGCTGACCATGTTCAGGCCTTTATGACGGCAGTATAGCCGTCTCCTGATGGTTGCATTCAGTATGATAACGCACAGTGTCACAAAGCTGAGATCATCTCGAAGATGACAACGAGTTATCTAAACTCAAACCGTCCCACTGTCACCTGATCTCAGTCTAACAGAGTGTCTTTGGAATGTGGTTGGAAGAAGAGATTTGCATCATGGATGTGCAGCCGATGAATCTGCAGCAACTGTGTGACACTATCATGTCAATATGGAGCAAAATCCTCTGAGAAAAGTTTCCAGCTCCTTGTTGAACCCAAACCACAAAGAATTAAGGCAATAATAGCATAGAATAAAGGCGTAACTTATAAGGTTTATGGTGAGTCAATCAACAAGCCCAGTAAATGTTCTTATTTTTTTTATGAAGAAAAACAATATGAAGCATTAATAATGTCATAATTAAGGTTTTAATAATAGCATATGGGGTTGTATTTAAATATGTGTGCATCGTTTTTCACGAGCAGTATAAAAGAAAGCATTCAGCCGGATAGCGATACAATAATTAGAGCTATTTGAATCTATTATTCATTTACACCTTCTGCTTTTGTTGTCACACAAAGGCACAGCTGTTTGCCTACCACAGTTTTCACTGTCATGTCAGCACATGGACCTGACAAATTGTCCCTCAGCTCAGAAAGAGATCTTGTGTCTGCCTTTCAGCAGGCTGTGCAACGTGAGCAGCAGCGAAAGGTAAGCACGGCTGAGCGCTGACAAAGTAAGTTGAAGTTAGAGATAAAAATGGAGTACTGTTGATTATTTTTCTGTTCTTGACTTTGTATGCCAGTATAGGCTACTACTTGGTAAAAAATAAACCAAACCTCAGGTTTTATAAATTGCATTAACTTCCTGCTTTGTAAATTGGTGTACCCTTCAGGCAGGTAAAAATGAAACGATCAAAAGAAAGATAAACGGGCATTCATGACACCCTTGTGTTCTACAGGGTGGACCATTTATATGGATACACCGTAATAACATGGGAATGGTTGGTGATATTAAAGTCCTGTTTGTGGCACATTAGTATATGTGAGGGGCAAACTCCTCAAGATGGGTGGTGACCATGGTGGCCATTTAGAAGTCGGCCATCTTGGATACAACTTTTGTTTTTCCAACAGGAAGAGGGCCATGTGACACATCAAACTTATTGGTAATGTCACAAGAAAAACAATGGTGTGCTTGGTTTCAATGTAACTTTATTCTTTCATGAGTTATTTGTTGAAACTGATGTTTCTTCATCAGTGACAGTTTTCCTGTGTCCAAATTTAGGCAAATCCAACACTGAACCAGTTTCACGAAACTTAGCAAGCAGTTTGCTAACTGTAGCATGGGAGATGGGTGGTTTCGTAGGGTGTCTTGCATTGAAATCTGCTGCAATGACCCGGTTACTGCGTTCACCAGATATCAACACAATTTCGATCCGCTCCTCACGTGTTAACCTCTTCGACATGTCAATGGCTGTGAACAAAGAGAAACTTGTAAATAACTCATGAAAGAATAAAGTTACATTGAAACCAAGCACACCATTGTTTTTCTTGTGACATTACCAATAAGTTTGATGTGTCACATGGCCCTCTTCCTGTTGGAAAAACAAAAGTTGTATCCAAGATGGCCGACTTCTAAATAGCCACCATGGTCACCACCCATCTTGAGGAGTTTCCCCCTCACATATACTAATGTGCCACAAACAGGACTTTAATATCACCAACCATTCCCATGTTATACGGTGTATCCATATAAATGGCCTACCCTGTAGTATAGCAATACACTGGCATAGACACTAGATGGAAGCAGTACACAGGTTAGCGTCATGAAGGATGGCTCTGCTGCAAAGTTAATATGTGAACCTGTAACCCTTTTATCGCATTGAAAGAAAGACACTACAGGTCTATGACACACTGAGATAAACAAAAGCACTTCCTTACTTATTAAGCAAAAGTAAGGAAGGGGCTGTCATTGTCACGGACTGAGAGGCAGAGTTTCTTATCAGACCAATTTTGTTATCAGCGTGTTGCACCGGGTTGTAGCACTAGACCTCTGTCATAACTTTTTATGATTTAAATGGGGAACTCCAGGAGTCACATGACCTTTGAAAAGTACCCATATGAATTTAAGATATTATCAGTGACATCTGAAAGAGGGTATTTTTCCCAGCGTTCACCAATTTTTCTTACCTGCTTTGCTCAAACTAAACAGATATGATAACTTCAAGAGCTTTGTGTGATGAGTGATGTCCTCTCTAAGGTGTGTAATGTATACAGCACCCACTGTTACCCTTAGCAGACTGGATGATCAATAACCTTCTCTATATTCCCTGCTGTAGAATAGAGTTCTCAGCATGTGAGGGATAATTGATTAGATCAACAGCACCCTCTTGTAAACAGGTTTGAGTGGGCCTGCTTTTTGTTTCTTGTTTGTACGGCTTCCCTTTGTTACATATTGCAGATGCACTAGCCGACAACATTAAATGTTTCTGCTATGCAGCACTTTCTGTTGAGTTATTTTGCCTCTCAACAAGAGAGTCAACAAACTGCTTCACGTTTTCACTACACATTGATATATTATTATTTTATTATAATCAAGTCTACATTTCACTTTGATTCATTAGCCAATCAAATGCAGGATAAATGTTTTTTTTCATTAATCTCAGCTACAAAATGTTTAGCTTTTCCATGTTGAGCATTTTTGCAAATTGATGTTAGCTTTTACCTTGGGCCATATGTGATTTGCTGCCATTCACTTTTAGGACAATTCAGACTGCAACTTGCAACCTTTAAATTTTAGTTTCAGTGCAATTCATTAACCCAAATAGATTTTGGAAACTAACAGTTATTATAAGACTGTTTGATGGAAAAAAGGAGATGTCATCACAGGATCTTGAGGTAAGTGTTGTTCTTAAAGTACAAAGTGTCAAAGTCTGCCTGTGAATAACTGCACAAATTTGACTTCCAGGGTGTTCGTAAAGAACATTAGAGCAAAACTACTGTACATGTGTTTAAATTGATATGCACTCGACAGAGAAATCAATCTCTGGGATGTAGAGTAGTGAAACTGCTACGGTTTTGCTTCAAACATTTGGTAACGATTGATTCAGCAGTGAGTTCAGTGATATCAGTCATGATGAAATTCCATCTGTCCAGCAATTCAAGCTGAACCTGACCATGAGCTTTTCAACTGGATAACAAAAGCCAGTAAATAAAATAAAAAAATTCATCTGTTGATACAAACTCTTCTTTCTATGCCTTAGTGCTTTGTATCTAACATCACAGAGAAACTCGGGGTTTAGTATCTTTCCCAAGGATAGTTTTGGATGCAAACTGAAGAAACAAGGGATCAAACCATCAACCTGCCAATTAGTAGAAAACTACAGATTTATGACAGGCCTATAACATTAAACAAAAATACAGAACTTACAATCTGACAGCCTTAGTACTTTCATTAAATTAAGAGACACACACAGACACGTCTGTACATAATTTACTATATAAAGTTTAATGTAAGGTATTATTGTGCTCTTTGTGTTGGGGCAGTAAATTAAAGGAAAGTTGTAGGTGGAACATTTTATTATATTGACGTTACCATTTGAACTTCATGTTTCTTCAAAAAACATAAAGGTCTAGCTGTTAAAACAAAGATTATATGAAAGCAAACTGTTGTCTTTAACAACAAAACAATCTTCGCCTTTCTTCCAATAACATTTCTGCTGAAAGAAGTCAAGGTGAAGGTCAGGGTTGCTCTGAAGGATGTAAAAAAAAAGAAAAAGAAAAAGCCTCATAATCCCCTCTAGTCTCTGCAGTGTTGATGGACAAAAAAAGGGGTTTTGCTTCATGATGTCTTTTCCATCCTGGGCAGCCGTGTGACGGCAGCTACAGCCCAACAGACAGGAAATGCAATTAGAAGTCACAGTAAAAAAGGGGACATTAGCATGCACAGACAAAAGAGTCACAGTCCTGAAGCCCCAGGTGAGGAAGGAGGTCGTAATCATAACCACCCTTACAATTTCCTGCCTTTTAGGAAGTAGAGGGAGGTGGTCCTTCAGACTGTGCCACAAATGCCTCATATTTTTGTAAGTAATGACCAGAGTTCTTAGGGTCAAGATCCTCAGTCAACAGCCAGCACTGAGTGTGTGAATGTTATCTAGTCTTAACCTGACCATGTGCTGGATTAGCTTTTACCCAGACGTACATCTGGCTATAATAATGACCTGCTTAAACACCCAGTGTATCGTATTTGATACATGTCTTTTGTGACTTTTTGAGACAAGCAATTAAAAAATTGCCAGATGTAGCATTCATGTAGCATTAAATTTAATTCTTTTTTTAAACAAATGGTCAGATGGTTCACTAAAACTTTCCTGCCAACTATGTCATGTTTCAGGCTTTAAAAGATTTTTAAAAACCTAAACAACTGAAAAACAAAAAAAAAAAAAAAGCAGGACATGTATGGATAGGCTGCTTACACTTTATTTCAAACTGTGTCCAGTTTTGGCAAAGTGACAGAAAACTTGAAAAAAAAGTGACATGCATTGCTCGAATGTAAGTATATCTCGTATGTCCTATTGGTCTGTTCACTTTATGACATGTTAACATATTTATAATACTTTGTTTTGAGCTCTGTTAAAAGGAATGATATAAATACAATAACCTTAAGGGAGTTGTTCAAGCATAAATTAAATTTAAAGAATGTAAGGTGGGAAAGTTCAAACTATGCCTGTAGCCTCGTAGTCTGTTCAGAGTCTGCCCCACATCTTGCCCTATGACAAGCCTGAACTGGATGAGAAATTATAGAAAGTGCATAACAATTGTTGTTATTGACCACTGTGTCAGTCAGACAATGCTCAGTGGTGAACTGTGCACATAGAATACACAAATGATGTACGGGGCAGGAAAATGAGATGACATGACAGGAAACAGACTTGCTCAGACCAGCATCATCGAGATAATTTTCCAGTAAGTAGTTTTAACACATCCTGTGTCCCATCGCATCCAATAAAGAGACTCCCAGTAGCATCCAACCATCTGACCTTTAATACCCTGATTGGCGCTCCTGCATTTCACATCCTAAATGTGGAAAACACTACTGTTAAACAAAGGATATCCTATCCCTCTCGCCCAAGCCTAAGTGCTGTATTTAATTGGCACCAATACAAATACCCTTTTGATTCTTGAATTAACAGCATGTCCCCATCCTTTCACAGTTCTTTGAACAGGATGTTTGTCTGTTCTCAAGATGTTTTTTCCCCACTGGACCATGTTGGCTCCACACTGTTGGGGTCCAAATAAAATGAACCTTTGTATGAAACGAATCCAAGACCAGTAGCTTTGTTTATCTTTTTGTCTGTATTAAAGCTGTTGTATTAATATTCAGGCTGTGATCGGAGAAAGAAGATAAAATCTGATTGCTATGTCTAAGGTTGTTTAAGGTGTGGTCAGACCACTCATCATGTAGCGATTGCTCCGTCTTTTCCCACCTGTTTTTTTTTCTTTTTCAATGAGAGGTATTTTAAGATCTTATTTAGATTATGGATATCCGTGTTCTCTGCCGTAAGGAGGTTACGCACTGTTTTTAAGTGCTTGTCAAAAGATTCCTACCATTTTTCTCTGCCTCCATACTAACAAGTTGGCAGGTAAACATAAACATGTTGGAAGGATTAAACCGTGTTGCCAATAAGCTGTCACAGGAGGGGCTTGGGAGTCAGCTGCAGACAATTAGTTACACAATAGGTGACGCACACAGAAACAAACAGTTCTTTCCGGATCTGAATGGGATAATATTTTAAATAGCTTTGTTTATAAAGAACAAGACAAGGAGACAGAGAAATGGAGACTAGAGGCACAGTTTACATGCTTAGGCTTAAACAAAACCTTTATTTTTATCTTTGTATTTACAGTGTAAAAATACTATATACTAAATACTAGATGCCATTATTCATACACGCATGACAAAGCTTCACATTTTAAATGTAAAAGTGCAAGTTATTGGAATGTATTTCATACATGCATACTGAAACATTACCTGTCGTAAGCAGAGCGTATTATACAGTACTTTTATGTATAGACAATGTGAGAACTCAATATGAGAAGCCATGTGTAACAGATAACAACAGATTATAAAAATGATACGGTTAACCCAGCATTCTGGAGACTTCTTGTTTCTCCCTGTTGAAAGAAAGAAAGAAAGAAAGAAAGAAAGAAAGAAAGAAAGAAAGAAAGAAAGAAAGAAAGAAAGAAAGAAAGAAAGAAAGAAAGACAAAAATTTGGTAATTGTATATAAAGTGGAAGTGCATCAAACCTGCAACATTTTGTTAAAGGATAACTTTGGTGATAATCTGTGTAATAAACAAGGGTCTTCTAGAAAATTTTAATATAAACTATTTAGAAATAACCTATAAAGCTATTTTAAAACATTTATGTATTTACCCCACCGCTTACCAAAATCCAAATTTTTTTGGTAAGGTGTTCCATCGAACATTGTGTTACCTAAAAAAAACTGGTTTGTCTAAAAAGGCCAATTAATCACATTAGCAGAGGCTGAAATCTGTCATGCTGATTAAAGAAGCAGCACATTTGCTTAAAAAATGCTCTACCTTGGCTATTTTAGCAGACTTAAACCCACACAGGTTGTTGCCTCATTCACGCACGTAAGCAATCGCATTGCTTCTTCAATTTTATTTGGTGCACAAATAACCCACTAGTGTTTCTAGTTTGAGTGACTTGCAGGTCTTCAGCTGGCAACTTAATTTAGTAAGAGCTAGACTGTGCAGGTTTGTGAACAGAGTATTATACCCTGTTGTATGTCTTTATGATTCTATAATCAAACCCACATTCAACTAGTCAAAGTCATTGCTTCTTTAATCAGCACACTTTTCAGCATTAAGTAAAACACAAGTGATGGCTGATGTTGATTTTAACTATTTTTTTTAAATAATCCTGCATTAATAATGGTCATTTACAACATTTAGTGTCATATTTTATTGCCCTGCGCCTTTCTTTAAGAACCTGCACTTTTCTTTTTTTTGAACATTAGTATAATAACACTACCAGTACATGCCTATTCTACAGTATTATTTGGCCTGGTTGCTGACCGTGAAAGGAAAATGATGCAATGCTTTTATAATGTTTATAAATGCATAAAAAGGGTCATTTTAACCTATTTCTACGTGGTTGCTAGGTAACACGATGATGCAATAATATATCATGTGCCATTCAGCTTTTGTGGATGCAGACGCAGATAGATAGGTGGAGAAATGCTTAAATGAGGTCATTTTAGCCTGTTGCTAGGCGTTCACTTAGCAACATCGGTAAGAACCTTCAGGGGCTCAAGATGAACCCGTGCGCCATCTTGGTTGCTCTCCTCCTGGTCATGTAGGAGGACTCAGCAATCAGCAACTTACAACACTTGCAATAACTCATAATCCTCAGAGAATAAATACAATACTTACTGTGGGCCAGGCGGGTTGATCAGGCGTTGTAGATTTTGTATGTGCTGAGCGATGTTGCCTATTTGTTAAAAGATAAGAAAATAGTGATTTATCATGACCTCGCCATGAGTTATTAATCATATAAATTTAGATGTTTGACAGTGAGAATAATAAATAAGAGTAAAACAAATGTATTTATTTATGCTCAAGGGGTGTACCTGTCATTCCATTGGGTTTTCCTGCACCAAATGGCGATCCAGCTCCAGTACTGGTACCACTTGATGTTCCTTTCCCTGGTATACTTGGTGTTTTACTTTGACCTGAGTTACTGCTCCCAAACCAAGGAAGCCCAAAGGTAGTTTTACTTGTTGATGATGATGATGATGAGGAGGAGGAGGAGGAGGAGGAGGAGGAAGAGGAGGATGATGAACCTAATCCTAAGCCAGAGCTTCTTGTATTTGAAGTTTGCTTATTCAAGGAAAACGAATTTGAGCTGAGGTTAGGAGTAGACACTGATGACCCAGAGGAAGACCCGATGGAAGAAGAGCCTCTCCCACTCAATAATGGGTTATTTGAGCCTATTCCACCTGAGCTAAGATTTGGATTGTTAAGTCCTGACCCAGGAGAGCTGACTCTTGACCCAGTGGACAAGGGTGTATTTGAGGAGCTTGCTCCAGTTGCACCCAGTAGAGTTGATGCAGGTTTATTGAATGATCCAAGTGAGCTAGAACCTTGGCCTAACAGTCCAGTTGACCCCGTCTTACCCTGCTGAACGAAACTGGTAGAGCTTGGAGAATTAGAGCCGACACCCCAGCGATTCTGTACTGGTGGGCCTGGCTGATGGGCCAGGGCTCCAGGAAATCCAAACCCTGTCTGAAAAATAAAAAATGGTCCGTTTAAACATGAGAGAAAATAGAGCCTTCAATTTTCATTCATGTATAACACAACAAAACACGTGAATCAAGAGAAAATATCAAAACAATGAAATCAAGTTCTGCTTTAAGAAAAAACTCAATTTTTCCTCAGTAATCACAAAACTGCACTAAGCTTCACATCTAGGTTCAAATTTTCTCCTCAGACCATAGCAGACACTTAACACGAAAGGCAGAAACATTTGCCTGCTTTCACCTCTTTGCCCTCTAGTTTTTTACTGGCGGACAATACCCTGCTCCCCCCTCATCTTCTGCACTTGCTGGAGTTGAGGCTGGATCATTTCCAACAACCAGTCATGCTGCTTTGATCTCATCCACCTTATATAACACCTCATTATCTCAAAGAGGTGAGGCATGGGCTTTTTTCTATGTTAGCATTCCTGCACTTGCTCTGTACTGCAGAGGCTGTCATTAACAGCAGTGCTAACGTTTTTGCACAAAACCAGCTAGTTGCTGTATCAATAAATGCAGATCATTGCACTTATCAATAGTTTTATAGGAAAATCTACAACAAAATATACAGACAAAGACAAATTGCATGGGATCACTTTTCATAATAGCATGAATCTCTGTCTGCAGTTGTCATTGAGTACCCCTGAGAAAAGCTTTGGAAGGATGAAGGACTCAGTTGAAAATTAAATTAGGTTTTTGATGACTAAGTGGGTTTTTTTTTTCCTGAAATATCCAAGTTTTTACAAAACTTGGATATTTAAGAACACAAAAAAGCTCAAAAAGCGGGGCTTGTGTAGCATATCGATCAGTCTTGAGTGTTTTTTCTTACCTTGGACTTGTTGAGAATTTCGATTTGCTGCATAAGGCTCGCAATCTCTTTAGTTTTATAATTGACGGTGCTTTCTAAGACGTCTTTCTCTCCGCTTAGCCTCTTCTTTTCCCTCAGGAGTCTCTCCTGGTCCTGATCGTGCTTCTGCTGAAGTTTGTCTAGGTTCTGTTTGTGTTGCTCAACCATGCCTGCGCGCTCCTTGCTGCACGAGCGGTAGTCTTCAGAGAATCGCCAGTTTTCAGCCTTCAAGCGGATGTTCTCATGCTGGATGCCTGCCACATGATTTCCCACGGTGTTCATGTAACGCTGGAGCTTGTCTTCCACCTCTCTGGACAGGTTGGTGCAGTTGGAGCGGATCTGTTCCAGGTGTTCCCTCTGTTTTGGACAGGAGATCTGGAAGGCAATGTGTGCAGGGAAGAGCGAATCGATCTTGTGCAGAAAAGCCCTGGAAACATTGTAGACCGAACCCAAGGACTGGGAAAACTCATCTTTGGATGTTTTCTCGTAGATCTGCAGCTGCTTTTCTTTTGTGGCGATATCCCTCCTCAGCTTGATGGTCTCCAAGTTGAGGTTGTCCCTTTCTTTGGCAATCTCCTCCATTTCCATCTTCATGGCTTGCACTGACTGGGTGAAGTTGGAACTCACAAGCTGAAACCTAGCTTTCAGTTCTTCGACCATCACCCCACAGTTACAAGTATTAAAATTTGTAGCTTTAAAAAAATAGAAAAGAAAAACAACATACAAAGTAAGTCACAGCTGCATGAAATGCATTAATGTATTTATTTTGGGGCTTGCACTGAAGACATATCATATTTACCACTTGACATGGGGCATGGGGAGGATCGTAAGAGTCTGCATGAGAGCAGCTCAGTATTGAGCTGTAGCTGTTGACATTAATACAAACAAAACAAAACAGAGTGTTAGGGATTTGTTCTAAAACAGAGTGAAAAAACACATTTTTAAAACTTCAGGTTTGCCAGTCGCAAGAAATATTTGAGCTAAAGTTCTATGGATCTATGATCATTTTGATTCATCTCCAGTTTTGGTGGTGTGAAGTTCAGCGGTCTCTGCCAACTTTTATACAGCAGGAATGGACACATTCCCTTTGTGGACAATTTTATGTCCTTGCGTAACTTCTTGGAGCTTTTTTTTTACCAGGACCATCTTCACCCTAACCACTGGGGTTCATATAATTTATCTACAAACATTTACCTAACCCTCAGCATGGCCCATAAACTCAAATACAGGTACAACTATCATAGACTTTCACCTTTTAACGTGTATAACCACCTTGGGTAAATGCCTCACTGCCATTACTAATTTGATATCTTTAGATTTCTTGCGTCCTAATGCCAGCAAAATTGAGGTTCTGGTGTTTGGACCTGACAGCTTCTCTGAGGAGGTCAGTCATTCTGTCGTGCCGCCCCCTGTCCAGATTATCGTAAATCACTGAATGTACACCTCTGTGTCCTCCTTAGCCTGTCTCCAACTGGTGCAAACAAAAAACTCGCCAGCATTTAATCTTGCTGCCATTCACTGAGAAATTCAGAATTAATTTTCAAATTTCATTAATATCAATGTAGAGCTCTGATTTGACCATCAGAAGATAGGTACAGCTTGGCCATAAAGCGATGGATGGTCAGCAATACTTAGGTAAGCTGTTGCATTTAAACAATGCTCAGTTGGTACAAAGCCATTCGAAGTTGTGGCTCCTAGACTCTGGAACAGCCATCCTCAGCCTGGCTGAATATGTGGTTTGCTTTGAATGAATGATGAAAGCTCATTTTTATAGCTTTTTTTATTCTTGTTTTTCTGATGTGTGTGCGTAAGCATGCATGCAGGAGTGAATGTAAGACCGTATATTTGACAGTTTGTATGTTTGAACCTGTGGATTTATTGTTAATGTGCAGTTCATCAAGCTGTGAAGCACAAATGAAATATTATTAAGTATATTATTATTTTGCGTCAACTTGGCTAAAGTATTGCAGGTGTATTGATCATCTTTTCCTGTCATCTGTAATTTTACTTATTAAAAAGATGAAAGCTTCATAAATTAAATTAGATAACACATAAGAAGGTAGACATAGAAGAAAGATATCGGTATTGTAAAAAGCTCAGTTCCTCACCTGCTTCTGATCGCATTCGTGGAAATACAGAATTGACATATTGGTGTACTGACGCAGTATTGTCAGGTCAGAGTCGAGCCGAGCCTTCGCAGTCAGGGT
This sequence comes from Pundamilia nyererei, assembly GCF_000239375.1. Classification (NCBI taxonomy): domain Eukaryota; kingdom Metazoa; phylum Chordata; class Actinopteri; order Cichliformes; family Cichlidae; genus Pundamilia; species Pundamilia nyererei. The sequence continues at coordinate 971,323 of NW_005187405.1, forward strand.
GACATTGAGGAAATTGGTCAAGTTTGTCCTCTGCTTCTTGAGAGCCACGTTCTCCAAGGATAGCTGACTGAAGCGCTCCTCAAGGTCCTGCGTGCGTTCTTGGCATGTAGAGTCCTGCGTCTTACCATAGACAAGAAAGAGCACGAGGCTAACTATGATAAGAGACTGAATGAGCGAGGAGAAGAAGAAGACGATGCGCATGTAGTAGCCGCAACTCTTGCTGCTGGAGCGGTACTGCATCTTTTTTTTAGCCTGTGGGCTGTGCTTGGAGACCTGGGAATAGCCACTGCTGTACATGGGTGCTCTAAAGCAGAGTAAAACAAAAATCAAAACAAAAACCAAAAACAAAACAAAACGAAGGGCTTAAAGCAAGTCCAACATCTGAGAGTTACCAGGAGACAGATGATAATGCTGAATTATTTCAGACTGTCCGGCTGATTTCACACCCCATTTCTTGTAAAGTCTTCCAGTGAAGCCCAATATGCTGCAGATCCTGACCAGATTCCTCTTTGCAGTTGTGCTACAAGAGAATAGAAACGATTGTGTGCTGGTTGTAAACTTGGGCAAGGGTTTATAAACACCTTTGGCCACACATTTCCTATAATGGGAATGGTCCTGTTCCCAGTCTCCTCCCTCCGTTGGCCGCCCACACCTATGCAGAGTTTATCAAACACACGATGACCTCTCTGCATGCTTTATGAGCCAGATGTTTTCTTGGGAAAAACTAAATAAATTCTCTTACTGTAATTTGCTAACTGCACCTCATTGCAATTGGTTGAGTCAGAATTTAAGGCCTGCTGAAAAACCCCAAATACCAATGGGCTCCAAGGACCTCACTGGACTGAATGTGTGGAGCTTCCCTGTAAATCTGCCAAATCCATCTTTCATGGGATCATAAACAGTGATTTCCATCACGCAGCTGACAAGGAGGACAATGGCTCCTGATGCTCCTCTAAGAGTCTTATTCCGTGGCTCTTTGATGCTTCGAGTCTCAGTCCAACACAATGACGTCAGCACACTTCCCTCTGTCATAACACAAACATGCACTAAGGCACACACACACACAGAGGCGATTTAAAATGAAATGTAAGAGTGAGAATCCCAACTTTTGTCCTGAACGCTATTGTTGACATGGTTGACAGGAAGTGGCACACTGCAGAGGAATTGCTGATGTCCAAAGCTGCCAAGAATCTACAGAAAAGACTCAACAAACACAGGATACAGATTACACAAATAATAAGGGTGTTTTAATTGAGGTTGAAGTGGTTTGCTTGTTTTTTTTAAATATCTAGATGGTGGGTCCGGTTTCCATTTTATTTTTATTTTTGGAATCATGGTGATGCCGACCTGGTCGAGCAGCACAGAGAGCTATGTTTTACTTCCAGCGTACGCTAAACACGTGAAGCCCGGAGTGAAGTCGGACTCCAGTGGTGATGGTGATGAGCCACTAAAATGTGGTTCAACACCATTTTTTGCCACTGAACATGAGCAAATCTCCTTACATGTGAATTTCAGGTTCCTTTGTGACATAAATAACAGGAAGGGCTCATAGGGTCCAGTTTTGTGTGATTTCTTTGCTTTGGGTGCGTCTTTCCCAGCAGGACTCCCATCACAAAGACTATAAATCAAATATTAAGTGTTTGAGTTGACCGTTAACAATCAAGAAAATATTTCTTGTAGATAATGTTATATTTATAATAAAGACCATTTTATCTGCAGTGTGCACTTAACAAAGTCCTTATCTATCTGAGAGATTTTATGCCATTAATATTGGTAATTTAAAAAAGAAGTATTTTAATTGAATTGTCTCAGAACATGGTAGACATTTGGATCTTCATGCAGTTGTAAAAATAACAACAACCAAGAAAAACCTTTTTGACATAACTGAGCAATCTTTTTTTAAATTATTATTAGTCTTTTGTTTATACAGGTAAAAAATCTCATTGAGATTAAAAATTCTCATTTCCTCATTTTCCAAGAGAGACCTGCCATCTAAGCATAACAATTATATTTCACTTGACTGCATGATTTAAAAAAAAAAGTTTAAAGTCATGATTAACGATGATTTTATGAGGCCGCTTAAGGTCTTTTTGTTAGAAAATGCAGACGTTACTGCAAAAACAGTTCATTTAAACCAAATTCTGTTTATTTCTCAGCCTCAAAACTGTCATCAACAGCTGCCCATGTGAGTGTGAAACAGCTGCAATTTCTAGCACCTCATGTGAGAACAAGCCAAATGTGTACCCCTCCCACACAGCAGCAGCTAATGTAGGTGTGCAGCATCTGCTCCTGCAGCTGAGGTTAAGCACCTTTAACAGAAACACAGAGCTTGAAATGTTTGTGCCAGATTACACTTCAGGCTTGTGGCGGGAAGAAAATATTTCCCTTCAACAGGATTTTTTTAGTTATTTTATTGAAAAATAAAAATATCAGAATTCAGCCAGACACTATAAAAAAGCTGCACGCTGTCATTCACCAGCGGTTTTTTCTTTCAAATTGATGTGGCAGGAGGGGGTGTTTGGAGAGACCAAAGAGAAGGTATTGCATTGTGCTTTTTTATTTTCCTTGAAACTCGAAGACCTCCATTATGCTCGTGTTTCTTGAAACTGGAGAGGGCATACACCCACACAAAATCCACTGAGGGCTGCTTGCATGTTCGCTTAAAATGCAGAATTACTGCTTCTGCAAATGAGCAACAAAACATTTGGAAGTGGTTAAAGTAAACCTTGGTGCTACAATATGAGCACATATAAATAATTCTTACACATATATAAAGAAAACATTCTTTAGATCTTATGAATGTGAAAGTTTCGTTTTAGTGTGGGTGAAATATTACACACAGTTTACCACTATGGGATTCTTTTATAGTTTCCTACATATTTTTAAAACATATCAAATTTGTCAAGTCAAGAAATCAGCTCATGTATTAAACAGTAACATTAAGCACAGGCCTCTACAGTGTACAATGTACCAAAACTGACAGATTTCTAATACATTTACCTGCAGCAGGCTGGTAATCAGTAATGACATATCTTAAGAGATAATCATTTAGGTAACGTTTGTCCTGATGGCGCAGCAAGAAGACAGTCACATGCAGTAATCGTCATGGGACACACTGCCACTTAGAGGAACATAAACACTACTACAGCCACAGATCTACTTGGAAATGTAGTGGCTGAATGCATGTGTGTGTAGCAGCTCCAAGCGTCAGGAAAGTCTTTTTAAGCTTTGCCTGGATTATTATACTCCTCTAAGGCAATGTGCATGAATGAAAAATATGCACCTATTTAACAAAATTATTTTCTTGGCTGTAATTGGAGTGCCAATAGAAAACTTTGAGAATGTTGTTCTGTCCAGGCAGGACTATCTTGTCACAACTTGTCATATTTGCTCAATATAGCCTAACATTTTGATAAAAATTGCATGTTTTTTCATTTTTTGACTAACATGTTTAAAAGTATTCTGCATGTTTCCTTCAGTATTTTTGTGACATACAACAATATATCGTCCTGAAGTTGACACTAGTGATTTTTTTTTAAATCAATGTGTGCTCAAATATGGGATTTTACAGGATGGCTTGATTTATTTATTTATTTATTTTATATTTACTTTGCCCAAACACAGATATTCTTTTGTCTATTCCAGATTACAGGTCCTGAGTCATTTTTATGGTAAGAACGGACAATAAAAATTTCTGGCTTTTATCTTTAATAGGTTTTGAGATATTCATGTTCAAATATTGCTGCAGATTTTAACATGCAAAAAAAAAAAATTCTGAAAGTGGGCAGACTGGCTGCTTTTAAAAAGATATATTTCTTATAAAGGGCAGCACGGTGACACGGTGGTTAGCACTGTTGCCGCACAG
>NW_005187405.1:975207-1007694 GCF_000239375.1 Pundamilia nyererei
CACAATCCAAAGACATGCAAGGATAGGTTAATTGATTAATCCAAATTGCCCATAGGTGTGAATGTGAGCGCGAATGGTTGTCTGTCCCTGTGTGTTATCCCTGCAACAGACTGGCGACCTGTCCAGGGTGCATCTCGCCCTATGACAGCTGGGATCGGCTCCAGCACCCCCGTGACCTTGAGAAGGATAAGCGGAAGCGAATGGATGGATATTTCTTAAAAAGCATTCCATATATACAAAAAAAAAGTATTTGAAAAGCTGCAATTTCACAGCAAAACATATGTCCAAAATTTAGCCACAAAATCAGAGGTGGATGAGAAGAAAACAGACGTGAACAGTAAAGCAGTGAAAATACTGCAACACATGAGGACAATTTAAAGAGCTGGACACAGATTTATAAATTCTTTGTAATGCTGTGGACAAATTTGTGTTTTACTAATGAACAGCTTTTGTTATTTAGATCAGATTTTTAGTTAATATTTGATGGACTGACTCTTTCATACAGCACGTGCTGCTGAATTTTTAAAATGTGCTCCAAAAAAATGTGAACATCAGAATGTGTAGCAGCTGTGTGTATCACTGATGGAGATGTTACTTAGTTTCATAGCACCTGTCTAAAAATGGTTTTATGACTGCTGTCCTGATGTTACCAGCTGATGTGTGAAGTACTGTTATTAAGCCTCAAGCTGGGGATTTTTGTTGTCAGTGTTTTGAAACTGAATGTGATTTGAAATACAGACTGAGGACACTCTATGCTTATGATTCAAAGTGCTCTGATTATCATTCATTCTGACTCGTAGAATGATCCAAATTCACAAAATTGACTTAACTGTTAGTTTGACATCATGTTGAATAGAATATTCAGCTCATAACCCATCAAGGAAATGTTTAATAATGTCATAGATCAAAAAAAGGTGAGGGCCAAAGACTCTTATACAAGCGGAATTTGATTTGCATCCAAAGGAATCGCCTCCTGCTGGCCATTGGAGAGAATGCAGGTTTAAGGCTTTTAAGGCACACTGACTTTTTTTTTCAAACCTAGAAGCTATGTCATCTTTTATTCTGTCTGTGATGATGAGCTGGCCTCCACATTCTCCATATCCCACCCAAATCAAAATTTCCATCTCCAGTTTCACTTGAGAGCAGACTGGAATTCCCAGCGCAAACACAGAGGATCCACACACCACAGAACACCCCAAGAGGTCCCGTGTCCATGTTCACGTGTGTCAGAACCATCTTGTAGCACAGGAAAAATGTGCACAACTTTAGGCAGATAGTTTTAATGTTGCAAATGCTTGTTCCCTCACACTTTCTTAAGTTCAAGGCAAAATCTGAAAAATAATCTGATTTGCTTTCTTGTGTAGCATATAGTCTTGATACAAGTTGGCTTGCTTATGACCACAGGTAACATAATCCAGCCAATAGCAAAAAAGGCTCACTTTTAACATAATCTACTTTCTACTTAAATGCCACAGAAATAAAGTGGGTTCAGTGTACGAGCGGTTAATTTTCTTTTTAATTGTGTTGATGGATTTTCTTCTGCCCAGTGAAGAGATGTGATAAAGATAAAATGTAAAAATGTAAACAAAGCTACTTCTGAAGTAGCTTCCTGTCTTCGTGCTGGTCCCTGTGAACATCCAGATCTGATTTCAGCTTTTATGCTAAGCTAGGCTAACATTGCCCTGTCGGTGCCTTCATGTGACAGATATGAAACTTCAACGGCTGTTCTCATCTCAGCTCTCAACAGTCACAAATTAAATTGTTACATCTCATTTTTCTAATGCATACACACCAAAGTGTATAAACAATTTGCAGTTTTACCAGGAGGGGGTTTGTGTTATGTGTCGGCTGGGAGCACTAACTTCCTGGAGGCTCCGCTGGTTGCCTGGCAACTGCTCGATAATTCCCTAAAATGTCCAGCTTTCACTTTAATACCAAATATTTGGAAAGGCATCTAATTTACATGTTTCTTTTTTACTCCAGTGCTTCCTGGACCACCTACCTGGCATACTGTTTTATCTGCCCCAACAAAAAACAAAAAAAAAACAACCCAAACTTATTTCCTAATAAAAACTCCTGGATGACACCCAGAATCACACCATAGGATTTGAGATGTTTCATGTGCACATTGCGCAGTTATGTTGAACATGTGCAGTATTGGGTGGCTTACTTAAGGAAAGAGGTGGTACATGCCTTCGTCAATCATCAGACCGCGGAAAGGCAAATAAACAAGGTGGTGCTAAATAACGGCATGTGCAGAGTTTGTGCACAAAGAAAGAGGAAATACCTGCTCTTGTTGTCTGCGCTCCAGCTTGAGCTGAATTTAAATGGCACTGCACCGCGTCGGCGGGGTTAAAAAATTCAGACGTTCATTTATCACGACAATGCGCGATGATATCAAAGACAGAATTGCTGAAATGAATTTTCTCAACAGGCCCTGTGATGTGCCATCCTCTCAGATCATTTATTCTGGCTCAAATTTAATTTAGAAAAAAAAAAAAAATGAAAGAATAGCTGTGGCCAGCACCTCCTGCGGTTATGTGATAAGAAAGACTGGAGCATTCATATCAAAGAAATTTCCCCCTCATATATATTGTATTTATCTATGTTTTTTAATCATTTTTTTCCTGCTGAGCCATGAGGCAGACGGGAAATTATCGGGAGGAAGGGGGGGGGGATTTCGCTTGTAATGATGGAATGTACAGTGGCTTTCTGCACGTTCCCACCAAGCACCTCTCATCTGAGGTGACTGAAAAGACCAAATGATGAATACCTGGGAGTTAATCCCCCTCCCCTCCTTCTCTCTGTGTCTTCAGCACAGCAGATGTTTTCCCTTTGACCCACACAAAAGGCTTCTGTTTTTGTTACCAGGCTTGTCCATTCCTCAAAGGTCAGAGGTCAAGCTGGTCTCAGGGCGAAGCTGTCACTGCAAGTCTAAACATTTGACGGCCATCAGAGCGTGATGAAAACAGCATCCCTGCAAAAAAAAAAAAAGGCTACACAGACGCCTCACGACTGCTTTTAAGTAAAGACCTACTTTCCATATGTTGATGCAGTTGAAAGCACACAGTTTAGATCAGTTTAGAGTTTGGTGGGGATGCCTCGGGGAGAGGGATGGCCTAACATGAGACATTTAAAGGTTAACTTAAATAGGTAAAATGTTAACGAACAGTAGTGATTCATGTTTCAACTTGTCTACACAAGCAAACGGTTCAATTAACTGCGCCGTAAACTTAAATTTAAAGGAAAGCTGGCAGCTTAAAGCCAAAAAAGTAACAATCATTTTAAATTTGACAAATAGGTTTTCTGAGCAGAGTTTAAAGACTTGGAAAACTAGTTTCATGTTAGAATTGCATAAGATGATTTACTGAGAATAACCTAGAGTCATCTCTAACCTGAGAGATGGACAATAATCCCATAGAAATGAGACATTTAGGTAGATAGACGTATAGGAAAAAGTCAAACTTTTGCACAGTTTAAATGAAATATTTGAGCCCACATAAAAACATGCCAGATTTTTCCCAAAAGGTTGATTGAGTTCATGTGGCCGTAGCGTTTTCAGTGGGAGAAAGGTTTCGGTACTCGTTCAAGTGTGACTTAATCTGTCTCGGACTGTAGTCACTGGATACGTGAAAACGTTACGTCCACATGAACTGAATCAACCTTTTGGGATTTACATAGCTGGATGATTGTGCATGCATCAAGACCTGCCAGATTTACATGCATGTGTAAACGTAGAGATGTAAAACTGTGTATATTTAGATGTGATTTTAAAGCAAACAAAGCCTCCGTCTAGTGATGGGGTTGTAAAGTCAACTAACAGGCCTTTTTAGCTAGCCATGTCCTCTATTAACCAGCTGCTTGTCAGCATTTGATGTATTCACCAACTCTGACCCCAATCAGGCTGCTTAACCTTGAAGAAAGGATTCAGCTGTGTCTTGTTCACTTGGTTCCTCGGATCCGTAACAAACTTGGACATTTCTTACCTCAGTAAAAGAAGCCACAGCCAGCTATACAAAGACACAGTGTTCGTGTACGAGGCACTGCAATGCTCCGAGTACTTCAGATTCTTCAGTATGTTACAGACTGCTGGTGCTGTTACAATCTATTACTTTTTGTTAAATAAAGCACACTTACATTTTTCTTCTTATGATAGATTTTATTTTGTTTTCAATTTCATTTTTACATATATAAAAGAGCGTCATCAAGGTAATATCAGAGGAAATGGAAAACATAAGATCATCATGGTGGTGCATACTAATGCATGCTTGCCTGCTGTGGTGTGCGATTGTTTAATTATTTATAATTACTGATGTTGGTGCGTGAAAACTCAACATTGAGGGACCCTGGGAAATGGTTTGCTGATCTAGACTGTGCTTAAAATTTTAAAGGGGTTAAATTAGTTCAAGCTATTTTTTCCCTTTAATCTGTGTATCTCATCTCAGAGAGGTGACGTTCATAGATATTTCTGTCACACACACATTATTTTTTAAAGAACAGACTGGGCTAAAAATCACAAGTGCTGTTTATTACAGGTGACCAACCTTTGCTTGGTTGTTGCAAGACTGGATCTACCTGCTGGCAGCTGTCAGTCATATCGGAGTATGAACTCATCAAAAAAGTAGTGTAGTTGAAATGCTCTGATTTTCACTGTTTGCATCACCTCTACATTCATAATTTTCGGCAAACATCAGAAACATTTGACTCTTTCACTTGATGTGAATGTCTATGGAAGCTTTTTCTGCCTGTGGGAATGTTTTGATTTTCATGGGACTGGAAAAAAAAATATATAAAAATTTGCCATTCGTAGGACAAATTTTCAAGCCCCTTACTCTAATTTTGAGATATTAAGTCAAAATGTAGAGATAATAACTTTATTCATGGATGCCAATTTAGATTTTTTTTCTGTTTCTTCAACAAAACTTTCACTGACTTTCTTACACCAATCAAAAGTGTAATACAAGTAACAGGTGTACAGAGGTCCCTCGTTTATGTTGTAAAAATAACCTGCGATAGGTGAAATCTGCGAAGTAGCCAACTTTATTTTTTACAATTATTATAGATGTTTTAAGGCTGTAAAACCCCTCACTACACACTTTGTACACTTTTCTCAGACAGGCATGAACATTTTCACACTTTTCTCTCTTGTTTAAACACCCTCAAAGTTCAAATCTTAGTAGAAAAATATTTCCAGTATCATAGAATAAAACAAAAGATCAAACCTTGTTTTCAGGTCCAGAAGATGGGAATAGAGCAGCTGCCACAGAATTCAACATTAATGAATCAATGGTACGGGAGCAGAGGAAGCAAGAAGAATGAGTTGAGTAAAGTTTGACTTATCTGACTGTTTTGTTTCGCTTAATGCGCCTTATGGTCCGAAAAATACGGTAACTTCTACCTTCCTTTAGCATGTCCAGAAGTCCAATCTTTTCGGCGATGGTTAGCATCCTCTTCTGCCTTTTGGGTGCTACTGTAGGTGCCTTTGAAGGTGCAAAACATTTACAAACATAAAGTACAGCACTTCAGAGTTACACTGCTAGCGATCGAAGATTTATGTAAATTTGACAAGCTGGAGACATGGCATGGAGGAGATTGATTGACAATGGTCTGCAGCCGATCAGGACGTGCTGTAAACAAAAACAAAACAAAAAGCATGCAAAAATAAAATACGCAAAACAGCGAGGCCGCGAAAAGTGAACCGCATCATAGCAACGGACCACTGTACACAGAAGCAGTGCTCAAAAGGTTGGACAAATAAAACAATATTCTATTTCATTTATTTATGTTCAATATGTTAACATGCCAATTTGCATTTTACTTTTATTTTAGCAGTCTTTGAAACTGAGCTAACCCATCAGTTGTTCAACAGCAAAAGAACACATCACAGAAAAACAGCTCAGCTCTCCAACTAAACTAGTGTAGCAGGGGAGCCGTTCTTGCAATGAACATAAAAAAAAGCATTTTTTTTTAAACTTCTCTATTTTTGTTATCTTAAAACTGTTGATAAGTGGGAGCATTTTGCACTTTGAGTAGCGTGACCCTGTTGACCTAAAGAGAATCTCCAAAATGTTTAAACTGCTATTAGATAGTCAGACTTCACTATTTTATGTGTATGCACGTTTGTATCTGTTGTTCTGGCTGCTTGACAGATATTTTTCACAGTCTTGCATTTCTGGATTTCTCGCTGGGAGCGATCACATCCTGCAAGTCCAAAGGTCACACCTCTGCTGCCCCCAGTAGCAGCATTAAAGCGGACAGACACGCTGGCGTTGAAGTGACGAGAATGTAAAATATTCTCATTGTTTTCTGCAAAAAGTGATCTTAAATGTCACACCTGTTGTGTGCGAAATGCTATTCGGGTTCTGTAAATGACAATTTTATTATTGACATTTTTAAAACTGAGAGTTTAGGAAGATGCCATTGACATGTTTTGAAGACAGAACATGTCAGTGGCAGCAATCTGGTGCGCTAATGCTGAACCTGCATGGATAATGGCATACAAGAAGGGCAGTTGGGTGCTGTTAAGGAAGGTCAGACCACTTCCTGTGTGTCACATCCCCCTCTCACTCTCTCCCTGTTTCCTGCCTGTTCCCTGTACTAACCTCTCAAAATAAAGGCCAAAAAAAGGGGAAAAAAAACTAAAAAGTTCAGAATCCAGGGGTTTGAATCCACAAGAGCTCTAAAATATTACTGACAGCATTATTTATAATGCGATAAAGCTACACAAAACACTCAGAAAAAAATGGTTTTAACATTCTTTTAATTGCGTAAATCAACCTGTAATACATCCTCTGACCTGCAATGCCAAATTGAAAATCTCCTGACATCTAACGACAGGGCAATTAATGGGAACTCTTTAAATTTACTGTTTTTCAGATACAAAAAGTATTGATTATCGGCCCTGCTGGGTATCTCATCTCCCTCCACACACACTCCTTTTACAAGCAGCCTTTTATTTGACAAGCCTAATCTTTCTCAACACAAGAAGTGACAATAAGCAGGCACAGAGGCCTAATTAAAGGGACTTTCATTCAAATTAACACACACTCTCTCCCACACAAACCTCTGATGACCCATTAGCTGCACAATGGTTAGGACAATGCTTCTCTATCACACACACACACACACACACACACACATACACACAGTGTTCTGCAGGGGGAGAGCGGTAAAGCTGGATTTAGATTTAGGAATGCAATAAAAGTGCAGATGGGGGTGGGGCTAACCAGCTGCTTGTCAGTAGGGTGGGGTTGGGGGGGAGATACCTTCACAATCTCTAGATAAGACAAGTTGCATATAATGGGATCTCTCAGGGCACTTTCATCTACCCATATCTTCGACTGCGACCCCCATGAAGCTGCGCAGTTTACAAGCAGATTCATCACTTATCTCTTGAAGCTCTTATCCGAGGTTGTCGTCCCTCCTCTCCAACCCTTTTATCGGAATCTGACCCCGGGCTTTTAGCGTGGCAAGGGGCGTGAAAGTCAGCTTGACCTCTCGGGGTAACCTCCGACACAAAACACCGTGTGCAGCAACAAAGCGCTGAAAACAGAGGACCTCTGAGAAATGAGCAGTGACCATTAAATAGTAACCTCTATTTTCTAGCACAATAAAAGTGTTCTCGGGAGAACTGCTCGCATGTACGCGGGATCAAAGAGCACCGTTCACGGCGCAGTGCGCTTTTGCGCTGGGAACTAAAGTTCACCTCGATGCTACCTCGCTTGGCTTCTTAAAAAATAAAGTTTACTGTGATATGAAAGCATGAATCTGAGGGTGCTCTTAAAGACAAAGGCGAAGCAGGAGATTGGCTTGCATGTGTTTGTTGTGGGGCTTCTGGGTAATCTGGTTTTGTCGGGATGGTTTTTGAGGCCTCGGGGTCATGCTCTCTGCATCTCTGAAGACAGACATCCTCCACATTCTTCCTGTGTGTGTGTTTGTGTGCGCACGCTGCCCTACACAGCCCACTCTCTTTGCTCTTTGACTCCAATGGCCATATAAGGCAGCCAGCACCATGGTAACCACAGGGCTTGAATAGCAGTGTCAAATCCCTGGGAGCGCACACACACACACACACACACAGCCCCCTCCCCCTCTGCATACACTCCTGCTCCCCTCCCTCCTTCTCTCTCTCTCTCCGGCTTTGCTTGATCTCTCTTTCTCAAACACACACACACACACACACACACACACAGACACACACACAGACACTTACAAATACGTTGGAGGAAAACAGACAACAGGAAAGAGGGTCGAGGAGAGAGAGAGACAGAAGGTGGGGGGAAAAAAGCAAATGCTGAGAATTTCAGTCTGTGTGTCGAGCTCAGCCATTTCCTTGAATCATAATCTGATTTGTGGACTGTGAAGCCGGAGAGGGAGAGACAGAGGGGTGAGAGGAGCACCCATCTCTGCAACCCCCTCCTTCTGATCGCCTGAGCCATAGGGAAAAGCTTCTCACACACACACACAGAGGCGAAAAGCAGCACACAGGGGCTAGGCCGCAAGTCATTAGTTCTTGGTGGACAAGCACTGACAAAAGGCTGGAGGGAGAAGGCTGCACAGGCGCCTGGAGAGCGACCGCAGGAACTATGGAGGGCTGAGCACACGGACACCCTCTTGTACGCTCTCTTGTTTTTCTGGGTTTTCTCTGTGGAAGCAGGAAGCACAGAGGCTTGTGTCACAACTGAAGCTACAACAAGCTACAACAAGCAAGGAAGAGAGATCACTTCCTTGTGCCGGGGATCTGCTGGTGTGTATTTTGGAAGTGAGTGCAGGCAGTCCACGTCGCCAGGTCTGCTGCCACCGCTGCTGCTTTTGCAGCTGCCCCCAACATCGCTCTGAGGACCGCCGTGACCACCTGAAAGTGTTGCAGCTGCTGCGTGGACATTAACTTGGTTTGCTCAGTGTGGAATGTCTCCATCACGGGTCACAATGCTACTGCTGCTGCTGAGAGGATTACAGCAGGGAGAGAAGAGTTGCCTGCCTTCTCAGGAAGATCTCTAGAGCGACGAGAGGATTTCTTTTTCAGCGAGGGGAGCCACAGACACCACATTACTGTTTGCTCTAAGGTAAGCTTGACATTTTCTCTCAAAGGACTCTACATACACAGAATAGCTGCTACTAGCAAGGGCAAATTCAGTGTTAGGGGTACTTTAAGAGGGGCGGTGAAATGCTCTCCAGGCATGTGCTGAGGCGAGCTATGCTGAGGTCCTTTTTCAGCCATTACTGTTGCTACAGAGACAGGGCTGTACGTGTGTGAGAGGACAAGAGCATGCAGAGCAGCGCGAGACGGGATTCTGCACCTCGTGCCGTTTGCTTGCAAATGATTTTGTGTTTTGCTCTAATTTTGGAGGGTGTGCGCTTAATGTGTGTTTCCTGTGTAAGGTTCCTCGGCTGAGACTATTTTCCTGGGCAGTGCTCGTTGCCCTTAACCATCTCAGGAACTGGTCTGAAGAAGAGGACGAAAACACCAGGCAGGGGCTACGAGCTGGATAAAGACAGAGCACGAGAGACACAAGACACTGAAATCTAATGCATGCAAAACTAAAAGTTGCCACACTGAGACTGTTTCCAGGTCATAGTGGAGTGGGAGGAGACTGATCGCTCTTGTTTTTATTTCGTTCTCCTGCCAAACACACTTCTACTCAAAGGCTTAAAGCCCCCTCCTTTTTTTTAACCCCCTCTCATTGACATCTGCCATCAACCCCAAGGATTGTTTTTCTTTCTGTTCTTTTGTATAATAACCCAGAGACTTCATAAACAACTGAGAGAGGGAGAGGTGGGGGAAAACACACCACACACAGTCTGGACTTTTTTGATATTTATGTTACCTTGACAGCAACCAGAAATCTTGGCTGCCTGTCCCATTTTCCTCTGCGGTGGTTCGGTAACCAAGCGATGGCCATGGTGAGTGGGGGCTGGGGAGATCCCAATGGGGGCACTAACGGGCTGGGGGACAAGGGCTACCTGAGGGGGGAGGAGGAAGACGGTTCTCCCCAGGCGGGAGGCAGCGACATGGAAGCCGGAGAAGATGACAAGGCCTGCGTGGTGGACTGCGTGGTGTGCGGGGATAAATCCAGCGGGAAACACTACGGAGTGTTCACCTGCGAGGGCTGCAAGAGCTTCTTCAAGAGGAGCGTCAGGCGCAACCTCAGCTACACCTGCAGGTGAGGCATTGTGGGTAATTGTTATTTTTTGATTTATTGGTGGGCTGAGCTCGCACAGCGTTGAGAAACCCGCTTAATACAGGATTCTGGAAGGTGAAAGAGGAAATGAGACTAGTTATCGTTAAAAATACGTCCATGTGGGGGGTTTTTTATTTTAAAAAAAAAATTGTAGCCTAAATGAAATATTGAAAAAATAGTTATTATTGGCAAATATAAACTTCCTAAATGTGAGGACTCGCTGCATTTCTTTGTCTTGTTGTACTGGATGTACTACTTTAAGTGCCACAAAACAAACTGCTTTCATGTGGGAAGAACATTTTCTCTATTATCTGTTTTTTTTCTGACTAAATTATTCCCCAAAAATAACAGAAACGTTACTAATCAAATCAGCTATTATTTGTAGCTGATATTTATTATATGTGTTCACTAGATCGCCATTACAATTTTGAAACTAGTGATTATTTTCATTTTTTTTTTAAATCGATCTAAAAAACTCTCCGTGCTCTTCAGCTTGCATGCTTTGCCATGCCAGATATTCTCACTTCAGATTATTTCTGTTCACTTCTGATCAAAAAACTGTCTGAATCCATTAATTAATTACAATCATTTATTTATTTATTTGCTGTTCATTTGACTTATTTAGCCCGTGATAACATTTTTAGCCAATTTTACTTGAATAATAATGAAAGCGTCTGTTGTGCACAGCACACAGCTACATACAGTTAAGCTACATGACTGAACCATGTAGCCATCAGCTCTCTGGGCGCCATCATGTTGTGCGCAGCCTCGTGGAAAATCTAGTTTCATAATGCAATATTAATGTTGAGTAGCTCTGTTAAAAGGAAGTGCTGGCATCAGGCTGTTGACACTAATCTGCAAACAGCTTTTATGCTCATCAGATTTTTTGTTTGTTCTTTTTGAGAGGAAGATAATGGCTGCACATCAGAGCAGAGCAGCTTTTCCACTCGCTGTATGGGGTTTCTTCTTACATTTGTCATCAGGTTTGGCCGCTTTTGATCACATGTCACACAAACTGACGCCCGCAGTAAAGCTGACCGTTATTAACTGTATTACAGGACAGTGTGGTCGATGTATTTTAATACATGTAAATGCAGTATGTAAGAGGTGTGATGTGAGGCAAATGTTTATTAACTTTACGCATCTGTAATGCTGCTCTGCCGCATGTGCTGCAGAATTGCTTGCGATGACATGAGGCCAACTTCATTTTTCCAGACAATCAAATATTTAATGACTTATTATTCATTAATTGACTTTTTTTGGCGGGTTTATTCTCAGATCAAATAGAGAGTGTCAGATCGACCAGCACCACAGGAACCAGTGCCAGTACTGTCGCCTGAAGAAGTGCTTCCGTGTTGGCATGCGCAAAGAAGGTAACTATCCTGTTCCCCAAATTATTTTACCATCCATTCACTTTATAAGAATAAGAAACACTGTGGCAAATGCTGTGATTGTAATTGCACAATAGTGGAAATAGTTCAGCTGAATGAATAAAAGAGGCTACTTTCAGCTGCTCTTGTATTTACAATGGGTCGCCACAGTGGGTAGCTCTGCTTATTTGATTTATATGTTGGATACCCTTCCCTACGTAAACCCCAAAGAACCGGGGATCTTCTGCTTGTTAGGCAAATGTGTAAACCACTACAATATAAAAAAGGGGGAATAAGTGACATTCAGCACTAAGCATCAGAGTCTTCTCGTTATTTCCGTCAGATACTTTTTAAAAAAAAAGAATAAAAACCCATTAAAGTATATTAGTAATTATCTGCTAGTGTGATCTTGCCTTTTCTGTGCTCTGTAGTGCAGAGAATGCCACACATGGTTCTCTAGGTCCTATCATGGCTTAGCAAGCCATGCGTGTCAGCTCAATGCCATGTACTAAGTGGCTTAATCTAGTGCCTGCGTAACAGTGAGTGAGAGGGATACAGGGCTAAGACACCTGCGTCCCAGAGGCTTAAACCTCTGGTTGAAGCTACAGAAATCCTCTGACTTGTTGGCTCAATCAAGAAGAATCCAATATGGGAACTTCACCCTAAGTGGAGGATCAGGCGAGGCCATCAGTAAATGTCCCTCTGACAGATACACAACAACAAACAAATAAATAAATAGTTGTATACAAACACATTTGTTAGGCTTTTTAAAACTGACATCAACATTTAGGAGATTCTAAGCACAGACATCCTCCCTCAGTGTCCCTTCAGTTGGTTTATTCCTTGCAATCACAGATCACAAAGTACGCTAACTACACACATTATGAGTCCCTATAGAAAACGAGAGAGATTCCCTTTGCTCCACTACCTTGACTGAGAGGTCAGAGGTCAGAGTCAGCTAGTGAGCCGCATTCCTACTGTATGTGTGAATTGGGCATATTGATCAAGGACGCTTGAAAAGGGCAGATGCTCATACCGGGAATTAATATCCCCAAATGGAGAGATCTCTACTGGTTTCTACCCTGCTTTGAGCTGAGCTTGATTGTGCATGCTTTCAATGCTGGAGAATAGCTTCCTAATTGAGTCAGGCTTGGTAATCAGAAATGCACTGCTGGCTGAATTCAGTTTTAACTTTTCTTCTCTTTGGTCTTCTCAACCAAATCCCCTCCATCACCTCCCCTTGTCTTTTGCAATTTTCTATTCTGCCCTTTTCTTCTCCAAACCCTTTCCTTTCCTTTCCTTTCCTCTCCTCTCCTCCCCTTTGTCCCCCAACCAAAATACAGCAGTTCAACGCGGTCGCATCCCACCTCAGCCGAGCCTCAGCCCCTCCATCACACCCATAGGTGGCGCCAGTGGCCTTGGAGGCGGCGAGTTCTATAACAACAACAATGGAGGTAGTGGTGGTGGTCAGCCAGTGTCTGAACTTATTTCCCAGCTCCTGAGAGCCGAGCCTTACCCCAACAGTCGCTACGGACACCAGTACAACCAGCAGGCCGGTCCTGATAACGCTATGGGAATAGATAATATCTGTGAACTGGCTGCGCGGTTACTCTTCAGCACAGTGGAGTGGGCGAGGAACATCCCTTATTTCCCTGAGCTGCCTGTGTCCGACCAGGTTAGAGGATTATTTCTAATTAAAAGCCACATATACAGCTTTGACTTTGAAAGACTCTTCCCTCTTTATCAGATTATATTGCAGGAACTGTAAAAGATAAGCAGAATGAACTGAGTAGACATTAAAGTGTTGAGGGGGGGTGTCACTGATTGAGACACTACTAAATCCTCAGGTGGCCCTGCTGAGACTGAGCTGGAGCGAGCTGTTCATCCTCAGCGCGGCGCAGTCTGCCCTGCCGCTCCACATGGCGCCCCTGTTGGCTGCAGCTGGTTTCCACTCCTCGCCCATGTCTGCGGAGCGCGTGGTGTCCTTCATGGATCAGGTGAGGGTGTTCCAGGACCAGGTGGACAAGCTGACCAGGCTACAGGTGGACTCTGCTGAGTACAGCTGTCTCAAGGCCATCGCGCTGTTCTCGCCAGGTGATTAGTGATTCGAGTGGCTAGTAAGAGCAGAAAACGTCTTGCTTGTTGACTTCACCTGCTGTCATTTAGCACTGCTAGATCAACAAAAGAATGGTACAAATCCTCACAGTTAGATGGTGCCTGGCAAACATCCAACAGCTTTATCTTGTAAAAAAGACCCTTCTTCTTCTTTCATGGAGAAAAAACACAAAGAACTGCTGGAAGACTAACAAGCCACTTAGTCCAAGGCATTCATCGAACAATTTACCTCCTATGGCACCATCTCCTGGCTTGTCATTGAAAATGCAGTAATGTTTTAAGTGCTTTGTAATTAGCAGCACCATTGATCAGCATGAGCCCTGAGCTTTTCCTGACTTAAGTCTTACATAAGTGTCTGCCTTAAAGACATAGTTTATAGCGACTGTCACCTCTAAAAGCGATCATTATTTAAAGTAAAACTTTTTTTAAGTGAGGCTTATAAATCATTTTTTGGCCTGAGAGCATCCATAGATGAAGCACTCTGGTTTCACGTGTTTCCCTCTGGGAGGTTTTATTACATTATTTGCTGGGATTTCATCCTTCCTCTAGGCTCATCACGACTCTTTATGTAACCTGCCCACACTATTAAGTAACTGCCTCCTCCCTCCTCCCTCTTAGATGCCTGTGGTCTAACAGACCCAGTACACGTGGAGTCTCTGCAGGAGAAGGCTCAGGTGGCTCTGACAGAGTACGAGAGGATGCAGTACCCGAGTCAGCCTCAGCGCTTCGGCCGCCTCCTCCTGCGCCTGCCCGCCCTGCGTGCCGTTCCTGCCAGCCTCATCTCCCAGCTCTTTTTCATGCGCCTGATAGGAAAGACACCCATTGAGACGCTGATCCGGGACATGCAGCTCTCCGGAAACT
The DNA here is from genome assembly GCF_000239375.1 of Pundamilia nyererei. NCBI lineage: Eukaryota > Metazoa > Chordata > Actinopteri > Cichliformes > Cichlidae > Pundamilia > Pundamilia nyererei. The sequence continues at coordinate 989,735 of NW_005187405.1, forward strand.
CAATCAGCTGGCCGTATGTCCCAGGACAGTAGCTCCCTGACAGACGAGGTCTCCGTCTGGTAATAGTGACGACAAGGACCCACAGGAAACCTCCTGACTCATCACTATCCATCTGTGTGGTTATCAAACTGCAGCGCCAGCTGGCCATCATATGCACTGTACTGTAACCGCTCAATTCCCCCTCATGAACGAGCCCTCAGACTCCACATGGGCCTCCAGAAGAAGAGAGTAGAAGAATAGCATAGCCAGTGCCAAGCTGGAGCTGTCTTGTTGCCAGTGCTGTCGTTCTGGTGCCAGGTCCCAGGCCGGAGACCAGCTCCTCACGCTGGGCTCCGATATGGCCACCACAGCCAGTCATGTCACCACCCACATGTCATAGTGACTAAAGACTCTGCAGTTTCATGTAGAGGGCAGCAGCACCCCACTAGAAATACATTTAGAGAACAAAACTGTCCTGCCAACAAACATCGGAGGAGCAGTGTTTCCCACACCAGGCTCATTTTCCATGGCTCGCCATTTGTGATACAATGACCTTTTTAACCAAATAACTGACAACAGGATGATGAAGTATCACTATTATGGATCAATCTGTGCGCCTCACTGTTGAAGGGAAACTCTTACCTCAACAACGAGGAAGACACTAAGGAGCTCCTGAAAAGGAGCAGAAAGGAGATAAAACCAAGGAAAATTCACCAAAGTCTATCATATCATCCTACGAGATGGTCCTCACACCCAGAAAACGAGATGAGCCGACTTGTGACTGCCTGACCATCGAGTAAACAGTGCATTTAAATTCATCCACAGGGCTCACTGGTGGTGTAGTTGAAGAAGATAAAAAAAAAGGCATAGTAAGATGCGAGCGGACTAATACCTCACTAGACATCAGAATGCTTTAGTCTGATATTTCCTAAACACAAACCTCTGTAAATTTTGTTCACCAGAAACCGCCTTCTTTTTGACAACTGCCTTGTTTTTCAGTACAAATTTGAGACACCTGTGTAACACGAGTCTTAGATCCCCCAAATTGATTTTCAGTCGTTTTGACTCGCTGAATGTTCAGCGTTATTTTGATCAAACATCATTGTTATTATATATACATATATATATAAATATATATTTGTTTTCTTTTTTCACATATGCACTGAGAAACGGCAGACTGACGTCTAAATCCTACTTGAGTTTAGCTGTTTGAAACGATTCTAAAACAACAAGAATTAGCTTGACAAAAACAGCTCTAAGAGTAAATAATCGACACTACCAGTTAAATTCCAGTTTACGCTTCTGGAGATCACGATCTCCCGAAAACTGTATTGAAATATGTACATATATATATTGAGCCCGGCTTTTGTCTTTTCTGCATGTTCAACTGTTATTTTGGATCTCTGCTAAGTTGATACTGTTTTATTTTATGTAATTAAAGTTTCATTTAAACATTAAAGTATTTGCCTTCAATGGTAGCTCCTAAATGTTTCTTCTTTTTTTTTTCCTACCTGTATTTACATGAAAATACCTCTGTCATCTGTTGAGATGTCAAGAAAGAAGCTGAATGCCATTACAACTAATACGACGTAGAGCTGTTCATGCTCTCATCTCTTAGCATCTTGAGTGTGTCTCTGCTGTTTGTGAATGATGTTGTAATTGATGAGGATCTGGTGAAAAGACTGCGCTTGCAGGATATTCAATGCCAAAAGATTATACGGTCTGTCGGGTTAGAAGAAGATGGGATTCCCCGGTCCACATGAATTTACCTCACATGGGTATTTCAAGAGGCGGGTTTACAAAATCAGGACTATTTTAGGTATTTTTAAGGAAATGACAAAAAACGCACTCCAAACTCAGCACGATTCAGCAGTTAGCAATTTAAGAAACCAGAGAGGAAGGGTGCAACTCCTGCTTCTTGATTTGCCGCTGGGCCATTTTGGAAGTTCTTTGCATATTCTTCCCTCAGTCTACAATTCACACAACCACGCCGTAGAGGCAGGGGAACAATATTGTTAATGTTTTCTTATCTTTGTGTTACTGAGTTCTTAAGATTTAAAATTTCATGTGTATGGCAACGCTATTAAAAGAATCAAACGATGACGATGTGTCTTTTGTTATGGTTTTTTTTAACTTCTTGAATAATGTGTTGTAATTTCATCTGTATGAAGAATGCCAAATAAACACTGCAACATGTACTGCAAGTTTGCTGTTGAAAGTAGTTTTGTATGACAAAAACAGGAGTTTCATTTGCTTCTTTATTTACATTATGCTCGTCTTCCAGCGTATTCTTACATAGTTTGTCATATATTTAAATTAAATTACAACTGAAATTGAAATCTCATGCTTAAATATGACAGACATCGTGACAGACGTATGACAGCGCAGTGTTCCTATGCAGTTTAAAACCACACACAGAGTTGCTATGTGCTTACAGCTTCATGAACATTGATGTCAAAAACAGAAATGAGGTTCACTGGCTGTAGGACCAGTATTAGTGACACTAGCTGGAAAGTTCTGTGCAGCCAGTGAAGGAAAAGTCAGTAAATGCTAATGTACACTAGCAGAAACCCTGGTCGTAGATTTTCACCAGACGTTTGATGTGGAAAAGTTTTTGCCGAAGTTCCTTACTCTGCTTCTTCTTTGCTTGATACTCAGGCGTCTAGAAAAAACAACATTTAAACAAATGTATATTTAACAAACTCAATATTGTCAATTGTAGTAGTGTTACAGTGCAGGAATGAGATAGCTAGTTTATCTTATAATCTGGACTGTAAAAAAGCTAGCTGCATTTGTATAATATATGAAAACATGTCATAGCTCCCCTTAAAGAGATTTAAAAAAGTATATAGATGGCCACATTCTGCTTTCAGGTCCTTCTCTGGGTTCCACCCGCCCCTACTGCTAGTTCCTGATGTTCCTGCTTTTCATGTCACTGGTGCTGGTATGAGTCCTGCAGCCACTGCATGCTCTCCAGGGACTATAGAAGTTGACTAAAGTTGCCTTTCCTTAGCTTAGCTAGTTTTTATTTTTATCTTTTTGTAGGTTTCTTATGTGCCTAGCTGGTTTTTGCTTGTTAAACCCGACTGATTTATTGTGACCACAGGGAGCTTGTAGGGGAGAGTTGCCATATTCTTCTCATATTCCCCCTTTTCTCTTGTTTATCTTTGGTTGCTAGGGAGTCGAGGAGTAGGTCTGCTTTTCTGTTGAGTAGCTTCATCAGTCAGTGGGTTTTATTTCATTTTGGTTGCTGTGTTGGTTTTGTCTCTTCCTAAAATGAACTTCTGCTTCCTTGTATTCACAACCTGACAATAAATCTTTTCAAACCGACCCAAACAGCCTCCTCATGTTTCCCCATCTAGTATTATGTAATTCCCCTTACATCTAGGCCTATTTGGGGATGTAACATGGTCCCCCCCAAAGCCCCCAAATTGGGCTGTTAAATCAGAGAACGATGAAATGGCATGTGGGAAGATTTCAGACAAGCAAAGATGGTGAAAAAGTCTTGCCAATTTTGTTTTTATTGATTTCCCTGGTGACTCTAATCCTGCATTTTTTCTGTTTGCGTGACCACTGAAAATTTTTTAGAAAATACCCCTCAGCTCCCTTACTGCAAGACATCAGAAAATAGTCTAGTTTATGGGCTTAATCACCAGCTTCAAGCCCTACTGATTATAAAACAAAGGTCATTTTAAAGAAATGGTCCTCAGCAGAGTTAGAAAGAAGGAGCAACAACTTATGATAAACAAGTCATTAGCCGACTAGCATGCAGTGTCCCACTGTTTCACCAGCTGCGTTGATTTCAAAACGCTAAGATGACGTTGGAAAAAATGTTCGGTTTGACGCTTCACAACTGATCTTTAATTTAACCAATGAGTGATGACGCAGCAGGCATATCCATCTTTTATATTCAATCTATGATTTTAGGTTAGTGTATGTTTAATTTACTCAGTTTCTCTCTAAAGTGAAGAAACTGCAAACTTTACATTATGACATCACAGATCTTCTTATACTCACACTTTTAAGGCATTTCAGTCGGTTATACTCATCTGCCACACCCTAAAAAAAGAAAAAAGAAAGGTTTTGCTGACTTTATGCTGGGAAATGTCAAATACTTAAATACAAAAGCCACAACCATGACTGGCTGGTATATTCTCCTGGCCCTCCACCTTCAGCTTTTCCACTCTGTGCACCTTATTCCTGTTTTTCTCTACCTGGTACTTCATGGAGTCTTCTTCCAGTGCGTCCAACTCTCGGCTCAGCTTGTGCATCTTGTCGCTGATGTCATCCAGCTCGCTGCAGAGGATCTTATAGCGCGACAGATCTGAGTCAAAATCCTTCTTGTATCTTCTGCGCTGCTCATCTGAAGTTATCTCTGGGTACAGCCTGGAACAGCGTTAATACCAAGACATGAAATCATTGTTACATTAAAACTGTTATTGGGGCAATGGCAGATACAAAGGGGAGCTTTTCATTAGTATCTCCACCAGTATTAAATTAGCTGAACTCCCTTAGAGGCAACTGTGATCCTGACCACTTCTTTCTGATATTGCTGTATTTTACTCTAAAATATTATAAATACTGTGTCATTTCTTTATTAAAGATGTGACTGATTAGATAATTGTTCCCCCTCAGGGTATGATCTTTACTTAATTGTGGGTATAACCAAAGGGGATTTTTAAAAACTGATACCAGTGCTAATTTTTCTTGCTTAGTCAACATCTGCAGTGATATTCAGCATTTTTTTTATTTAATTCTATTCCTTCATAAAAAAAAAATTAAGAGACTGTTAAAAGGAAGGAAATGCATCTAAACCAGCACGTAGACTCTTCATTTAGATGTAATGCATATTTTTAACATTATATGAGCAAAAACACATTTTTCTTGTTAAATAAAGAGACGTGTAGTTTTTATGATTTCAGGTTCAAGACTATATTTTGTATTTATTATTTAAACTACTCTGAACACCACTGAAGCTTCTTTTGCTTTGAGTAAATACTTTCTCACACACTGAACTCTCTGAGGTTGCAGCAACCTCAGGACATACCTGTAGAGGTAATCTGTGTCCAGCCCGTTGCCGGTGTCTCCCGTGGTGTAACCAGTTTCATACTGCGACTCGATCATCACCTGAGCAGCAGGCATTGGCTCTCTGTCCTTTTTCCGTTCCTTCTTCACGTAATAAGGTGGAGGCCTGATGCTGTCGCTCTCATCTGAAGAGCTGCTGGGACAAACTATGGCCCTGCAGTTTTGGTACAAAGGCTCAGCACCATGTGTCTTGCTCTTGTTTGCAGAGAAACTGTGGAAAATCAAGACTTAACTGAAGATCAGGAACAGGGAAACATAACTTATGTGTTTGACACTGTGACGAAAATGTGTCTCTTTTTGCTTTTTGTACTTCATACTTGTTTGGATTTGAAGCCAAACGTGTGTGTGTGTGTGTGTGTGTTTTTGTAATGTGACCTATTATTTGAACACAGGCCACACTGGAGAATCTGTGCGTCACAGACTCATTTGCTGCAAACATCACCCACCTGTTGGGTTTGTAATTTCCCTCACTGTGGATGCTGACTGCTCCATTGCCGTAGGAGACCGCGCTGTTCTCCGCCCTCAGGTCTGGCGCTGCTCTCTCTGACACAACAACAGTCGGTGCCTGCTGGGTGCTGCGCACTTCTCCAACATGATTCACCTAAGACAACATCCGGACCGTCAAATCATAATCTCCTTATTTACTTTCAGGACCTCTGGTTTGAATAACCTGAAGTCTTTATCTTGGCGTTTTCTGAAATAACGCCATATTTAACACGATGATATAAATAATATAATCCTCCAGAGTTGTGAGATGTATTTTTTTAAGCCGGAAAGAAATCCTTCGACTGACTCTGTCGCCTAAGTGGAGAAGTGCAGAACTGGAGGGTTCTCCAAACTGCTCAGAAACACTTGGCTGAAAGTCGGCATGTCCCTGCCAGACGCGTTCACATGTAGCCAGACTGATACAAGGGCAGACACAAACGCTAGCCTTGGCCTCAGCATGACTGTGTGACAGCTCTCATATCCATTCAGCCATTAAAGAGAGAGAGAAGCACTCCTCCGGGTTTTCAGGATGAGCTCCCCCTCACCTAAAATAATCTCTTCATTTCTTTCAGCAGCTAACAGAGGCGATTCATTCGAAGGACACACGCGCACAATACAATTTCCCGGTTCCATCTGATGTGAGATGCATTCCACCAGAGCGTTAACAGTGTGAGAGCGTGTGAACATCAATATCATCAGCAGCGCCCTGAAAAGGCTGAGACTGCGGCGAAGAGTCGCATGTGTTTATCAGACAGATATTTTAACACCTACAGTGTAACAGATGCTGCAACCACTGTCAAAAGAAAACATCCTTATAGGGTACGGAGAATATCAGACACTGGAACTGCATTACGCCTCATTTGATCCACTGTCATATGCATCATTAATGAAGGCTTGTCTGACCTATTTCTGTAACAGGGTGCAGTCACACAGGATAAAGGTCTAGCGAGCTGATGTTTGAAAAATGCAGTCAGTGAAATAGATCTTATGAATGTCAGGGTTGCAAGTCAACCCCCCATGTGAGGGTGTGGGGGTGTGTGGGTGGGGAGCACCTAGAGGAAAGCTACAAGGAATTTGATCCACTGCGGCAGACAGGTGCACATTCAGCTGTTATTGTTAAATCCAGACATCAGGATTATTATTAGTAATGGTTCTGATTACTACCTAAATCTGCAGATATTTCTAATTAAATGATTGTGTTGTCTATAAAGGGCTGCCAACTATTAGAATTTAGAAATTTACCCAGGAAAGCTGTTTTTAATGATTGCTTTGACTCACTATTATGGTAATTTGTAAGCCATAGAATCTGCAACATTATGTAAACGCTCATCACAATAAAATCTCTCTGTAACCTTGAGATATTTTTCCTTTGGAGGAGGTCTTGTCATCTGTTCGACTCTGGGGTAACTCCTGATGCTGATAAAAAAAAAGCCCCATTAATTACGTTTTTTTTTAATTCAACATAAGCAACGCACAGTTTTCAGATATCATAACGCATTTTCTTTTAATCTACTTTTCCTATATTCCCTCAATTATCTCCCTTTTCCAGTCATGTAGCACAAAACCGGGGGAAATTACGTCTTAGCCAGGAGTCTAATCTGCAGCAGTGTGTAGCAGCCCCTTCACAGACTGAATCATTTAGTGCCACCACACTCTGTAGGGATTCGCACGGCAACACAGAGGCAACTCAACCCTTTTTATTCATTATACATGCCACATACATTATATATGCCTCCCTGCAAGGCAAGCATCTTCAGTGCGATACAAGAGTGCCCCAGAATAGGGCCTGCCTCCTGATGAAGCAACTTGGTACATGCTTTGCGCTGATAGGAAGAATGTAGGCCAAGACTTAATTGAACTTACTGAATACGTTGCTTCCCTTGCCCTAATGAGTCACGGTGGGCCTGATACGTTCATGTCACATGGCTACTTTAATGGATTAATTGCTGCTAAACATCGCATCAGGCTACTGCGAAATAAAAAGAGCACATAGCGTCAAAGCAGCAGGAATAGCTGGTAAATGCTGGACCACTGATGCTCTCTGAGAAAAGCTCTCAAACCAATTTTTCTTGTCCTTTCATTGACACATGCGTCAATAAAACCACAAAAGAACTAATTCTTTAAATTCCTCAAACCCCACATCCTTGCTGAGGTCATAATCTGAGATGAAGCATACCTGCATCTCTGAGAAATGCAAAGAAGGCAGATTGGACAGTATGTGCAGTATGTTCCCATTAATAAACGTGCTGTGGAGGATGTTTATTAGTGACATGACAATGAGCCAAATTGCACCTCAACGTTCTGTGAGCTTTGTAGCGAACCAAGTGGCAAAGTGATGGAGTTGTGCATCAGATGGCATGGTCATTCCAACAGCCTGACCTAACCCCCCCCCTCCATCATGGTTGGGATGCAGAGGGAGGAAATCAGTCAAGAAATGCTTATCGCAGCTGGCAGCTCCTGCAAGACTGCTGGAAACAATTTTTATGATAACTTAAGGAAGTCGCTTGTCAGAATGAACAGCGCTCAAACCTGTTATCAAAGCAAAGGAGGTTATTTGAGGAATGCTTTGTTCACATTTTTTGCTCCGCACATTCAGTAAAGGTCAGAAGTTTACATGCTCTCATCACGGGCTTGAATGTTATGGTAATTTGGGGCTTTTAGTTATTTTTTTGAACTGTCCTTTTTGCATGGTGAAACAATTATACAGCATTCATCTTTAATGGCTTTAAAAAGAAACAACAAGAAGTGGGTGCACGAGTTTGAATTTATTTTGGATTTTCTCTAATTCCCATACAGGCTGATGGGCAACTTGCTGAGGGACATTTAATCAAATGTTTATGAGAGTGAGTGTCAATTAAAAGCCCCAAATTACAACGACTGTAAACTGTAATTGTGTTATTTAAATTTTTTGATGTCTTCAGGACTGTTCTACTATACTGTCATGTATGAAAATAATAAAAAACCATTAAATGTGTACAAATTGGTACTATAGTTCAAGCACATGTTTTTTCTGTGGGTAAAATCTTGACAGATGGAACAAAGTGGTGCTGCATGTTAGTCAAGAGCTTCTATTTCTGTCTGTCTCTTTTATCTGTCTCAGCTTTAAGTAGATTTTTTGGTTTCTAAGTCATAATTTATGTAATCTAAATTTAAACAAAAATAAATGTGACAGAAACAACATAGAAATAATGTTTGTAATCTGCATCATATTCACAGCAAAGCACATATCTTATCCCATTGATAAAATCTAAGAAGTCAACCTGCTGTTCAGGGTTATTTCTTTAGATGGATATTGTACTGGTTTCTGTGGGTTTTGGCTGATTATGTGGAGAATAATATCAATTAAAAAAATTACTGAACGAGGTGCCGACACCTTTGCTACGTGAGGTTCATTTATTGCCGTCTTTGTTGCTGTATGGTGTAATATATTATGTCATATGTTGTAAATCTGTGAGGTTTGGAACAAAACAACTTAATTTTATTTAGGGACAACTAGTTAAAAAAATGTGTTTACCACAAATTCTTCTGGTTCTAAATGAATCAGTCTGAGACTGTGTGCAAAGTGAAACTTAAAACCTGGCTCTTAACCATAAAGTGAGTTACTTTATGAGCTTCCTGATCAGTTTCATGTCACTAAAAGCTAAAACCTGGACCTTGTAATGCTGTCTGACTGTCATTGTTAAATGGTTTCTATGTGCCTGTTATCACTAGTCTGGTTAATCATCAGTCAGAGTGAAACCTGGGAGTGTCAAGGATAAACACCAGTATTCTTTGATTCAACATCGACAGGTATTGTGACTTTGTGACACCCATTTTTCACTGTCAATGCATGAAAACCTCAACAGATTGTTTATATAAATGCTGGGAATTCATTGGTGCTGGTATCTGAAAAAAAGCAATTGTGACTGTTTAGGACGTGATGTCACTGTAAAAAATGAAGTTATACAAAAATAAGTCAACATCTTTTTGTTAATTCACTTTTTTTTTATCCTCAGCTGATAAACATCAGTTCTCCATTTATATGCTGTTTCAAAAATTATCATGAGACTTTACTCACCCAGTCCTGTATATCCTGCCCCTCGGATGGCCTGGCCACGGCCTCATCCCAATGGATGTTAGCTTTTCCATGGCGCCAAATCTTGCTGCGGGTTTTGTAGGCGAAGTAAGCAGAAAACGATAAAGCCACCACCACCAGAAGACCCAACACAAACGCCACTGCCTGAGGAAAGAGTGAACTTTGGATGGATAGATGGATAGATGGATAGATAGATAGATGGATAGATAGATACTTCCTGCTAACCTCCTCGGGGTCCATGTAGCAGTAGTGTTGCAGGTATTGATTGAACAGAGGAAACCCCCCAGGAAAACCGGCCCCCACGCTGCCACTGAGGCTAGGGCTGCCCTGGATGTTCTGACACATCATGAGCATGGGGTTGTACAGCATGCTCTGCGAGCTCTGAGACATCGGGTTCACACCAATAACAAAGATGATGTCAATGATGCCCTAGACGACAAACCGAAAGCAAATTTAATCATAATAAATAAGTGATTTGCCAATGCCACAGATTAAAAACACAGAAGTCTCATGTAGTTTCTACTTACACTAAAAAGTTGGCTCAAACATTTAATTTAGCATCATTTCTGAACACAAAAGGCTGCAATTCAGTTTCAGGTCAAAACTGACTGATCAGAAGAGGATCCCACTGATAAGCCCACAGAGAACACAGAACCACTGTACTGTGTTCCCCCTCTGAGTGGGGTCCTTCTGCATGGAGTCAGCATGTTATCCTGTATCTGTGCGGGTTCTCTTTGGCTACTCTGGCTTCTTCCTACTATTCAAAGATATGCAGCGTGTTAGGTTAGCTGGTGATTTTAATCTAGCCGAAGGTATGCAAGTCAATTAAATGGTTGTCTGTTTCTCATATGCTGTCCCTGCGATAGACTGGTGACCTGTCCAGGGTGTATCCTGTTAGGACAACTGCTTTTGAAGAGCAGAAGAAAAATGAATGGATGGATGATGAGTGCTGATCGAAGGGATTTGATGAAAATGAACAACTGAATATATTTGTGACTTGCTTTGTTTGTTGGGTGAGACAGACTCACCTGAAGGACAGCTAAGATGATATCACAGATGAACACAGTGAGGTAAAACCTGCATGTCCGTATGCTCCGTGACCGTGAGAAACTCGCCACCAAGAACCCCAGTGACACCAGGAAGTTGATGGCGCCCATGGAAATCATTGCTGCCTTCGCAGACTGAGGCGTCATGTAGGAGCCGCCATAGCCGTAGCTACCTCCATAATATCCTGACCCCAACCCTCCAACACTTCCAGCATCAACAACACCATATCCCCCATACCCAAATCTGTTCATGTCCCACACCAAAGTTGACGCTACTAAGGCGAAGATGAGGAAACACATGAGCACCGTGGCTCCTTGGAAGGTCTTGACAAAACCAGGAGGTGAGAACCAGCGGTAGAAGTGTTGAGGCTTCCCCTCCATGTAGTAAGACTCTGGTGGGACATCGTAGGTATAGGGGACATTCTGGCTTCGAGGGGATTGGACACTCCTTGGGGGATACAAGCTGTGGGAGGTAGTGCTGTAGGGTGGGCTGTACACAGGGGGGCTATCATAGTACCGAGGCTCATACATGGTTTACTGGATAATGCTCCAATTTCACCTGGAAGAGGGGTGAAAATGAGACAGAATTAATGCAAGGGTAAATGACTTGAGCCTATATAGATATCAGCACTATAACATAATGCATTTTAATAGCAGATTTTATTACGCTAAGTATTTTAATTCAATTTTTTATAGTGTAAATTCTTCAGTGGGATGTTTTGATGAGCAAAATGACTTTCAAAATCTAAAAGATGAATTCACTTCCAACGCATTTTCCCTGTCCCTTTAAGCCCTAATTAAGTGCAGCTACGTTTTAGTTATAAGCACCTTTTTCAGCTCACCAGCATGCAGCACTCTCACCTCAGCCCGTCCCTGAACCCTTTCTAGTGTAGATGACCCACACTTCATCACTCCAATGAGCTCAAACCCAGCACGCTTCAATTATTCAGACACACAGCAGATAAGAGGTGAGCAGCCATGCGTGGTGTTTTCAGCAGTGGAGAGCCACAGACATAGCCCCTGTTCTGCATGTTACCTGTGAGCACCTGCTGATTGTCAGCACCACTTAGGGAGGGGTGAAGATACAACTTAAACCCCCAAATTTAAATTTTTCTGTTTGATTTAAACCCGTGAAATAACGAACTCGTGTACTCCTCTGTTACTGCAACTGTGTGCTAATTGTACATAACTGAACATCTCTACATTAAAAGAGGCTCATTCCACTTCAGCCCAGAAAAAAAACACTTCTGTCCACTGTCATAACGTGTTTAAAATATGAGCATTTTACTTGGTCGTAAAATATTTTAAACTCATTTGTTAATGCTCGGAGGTTTTCTTTTAATCAATCAGCATCATCAGCGAGGTTAGACGGTCAATAATAATTTAAAAAATTCTCTTTAAATGTAAAAAACTTCAGAGAGGAATCAACAAGGACATATGAGTTACGCAACTTACCCAAGCGCCGTGAAAAACTCATAAACTTTACACCGATCCAGGTTCAGCTGCTTAAACCGCGTCGTTCATGACTCCTGGCCACCACCACACCGTCCGCTTTATATCCCATCAACGATCGTTAACTTCGCCTTTATTTTACTGGATGGATAGTTTCTCCTAACAAAACAATGAAAGTTTCGAAAGCTTCACCCACACTCTCCGGAGCTACCGAGCGTCTCAGCAGGGGCACCGTTCACCCGCTAACGACCTGCTTCACCCACGTGCTCGTGACAGTTTATACCCAGGCTCCTGCTACATTCAAATTGCAGTTTACAACCTCCAACCTAAGTATAACCTACTGATATTCAGCCCAGTCCACGCATTAGACCGAAACCCTTTTGACAAATCTTTTGATAAATTCTAATATAATTGTAAAAGTACAATTCATGTGATCTATGATTCATACTTTATACAATGCAGAGTGATACTTAACTACAAAATCATAACAATAAGTGCATAACTGCTTTTGCCAGACAGGCTGGTCTCAGTATTTCAGACCTTCAAAACCTTGAAGGTGATTGGTTACAGCAGCAGAAGACCACACCGGGTGCCATTGCTGTCAGCTAAAAACAGGAAACTGATGCTACAATTCACACAAGCTCACCAATACTGGACAAAAGAAGACTGGAAAAACACTGCCTGGGTTGATGAGTCTTGATTTACTACCTTACTGCCTACCTGAGTATTGTTGCTGACCATCTCCATCCGTTTATGACCACAGTGTACCCATCTTCTGATGGCTGCTTCCAGCAGCATAACACAAAACTCAAATCATCTCAAACCGATTTCTTGAACATAGCATTAAGTTGGCTATACTCAAATGGCCTCTACAGTCACCAGATCTCAATCCAGCAGAGCAGCTTTGGGATGTGTAGAGTAACATCACAGATGTGCAGCTTCCAAATCTGCAGCAAATATGTGATGGTGATGTCAATATGGACCAAAATGTCAGAGGAATGTTTCAAGCACCTTGTTGAATCTATGCTAATTAACTATTAAGGCAGGCCTTAAGTCCAAAGTAGTTGAGTCTGGTACAACTAATAACTTGTGTAACTAATAACATGGCCAGTGACTATAAATATGTTCTAATGGGTGTATATGACAAGAGAAAGGATCAACAGGTGGTTTTGTTTGTTGTTTGGTTTGTTGTTCTTGTTGTTGTTGTTGTCTTAATAGAAACACCACAGCTGCTGATTTCATAGATAATATCTCTACATTGTGTATTCTATGAGTGCCTGTGGCAGAGTCTACTGAGAACAAGAAGAATATTTCTGAGCCGAGTTACTTTACAATACAATTTGGAGAAATTATGCTGCATTTTCCTATTTAACATTTTAAATCAGAGAAACTATGAAATCTCCAAAATATATTAAAATCATTAGATTAAAAATTATTGCCAGTTTCCAAGTTCTGTTAACTTGGCACCTGCAGTTTTTTAACTGAGAACTTGCTTTCGCTGTGATGCCCAAAGAAGAAAAGTGAAAAGTAAAGAAATAACAGCATAAAATTAATATAGTTGTAAAAAAATATTACAGAAAGATATATAACAATCCTTTAACTTTATTTACATCAAGCATGTGAACGTTGCTCGGCCTTCACAGAAATGACAAGAAAGTATTTAGAAACACAAAACTGTCAAGTCAAAGCTCTACAGAAGAAGCATCTCTTATAATGTTGTAGCCCAAGGAATATAATCATGTCACAAACCAGAATTTGTGTAAACATTGATCTAATTGTACATGAAAATACAATGATGCGCAACAATCAGACTTTTCCAGAAGGAAGAATGTTGTCTGTCACACAAAGAAGCAGACATTTTAAAAAGCGTTTTTATTTCATCAGTTCATCAGTTGCTGTGGACACTTGTTTCTGGTCTTCTTCATGTCTGACCATCTGCCATGGTCTCCTGGTCATAATCACGGATTCTGTTTTTAATGTGGCTCAATTTGGCTTTCAAGTAGTCACAGCGTTCCTTTTTCTCTAGGAAAGTAGGGTCCTGCGAAACATGCACACAACAGTCTGCTGATTAATGCCTGAAAACACTATTTCCAACCTTTCTTACTGATTCATTCTGTAATTGATCTGTGTTAAACATGATTTTTCAGAATTATTTGCATCAGTAGACAATTACCGAATAAAAGCTACTATTACCTGGGCAGAACACAGAACTCTAATACCTCTATGGTTAAATTTGAAAATTGCCACGATTGATTTCAGAGTGAGCAGCTGTAGAAATCGCGGTTTATACTGTCATTAAAAAAACAGAAAAAAAGGTTAAAAAAAATTGTCACTTACATTCCTTTTCTGATGATACTTCTTTACAATACTTTGAATCCTGCGTTGGTCCTATATGAATAACAAAGTAATTAATTCCCATATAAAAAAGGAAAACCGATGGGAGGTCGGTATGAATCTCACCTCTTTGCTACTTGTCTCTCGGGGGAGTCGCTCCATCATGAGATCCAGCTCTCTGAACTTACTCAGAGTAGCACTGATGTCTCTGTGAAGGTCTTTGTATTCCTGATACTGATCATTGAAAACTGCTTTGTACTTTTCCCTTTCCTCCACACAGCTGATCTCTGGATACTTGCTACAGAAAGGAGACACACAGTAAAACTGATTCTCTGTATGTTTCGAACTAATGGTGTGATTCAACTTATAAATGTTAACTTACATGAAGTAGTCTGCAATGATGTGCACTTTGGGGTTCAGATTGACTGGATTCTTCTGGACGTCATGTAGGAGATTATCCCGATTGTTATAATCTTTACTCAGCGCTTTACCAGCTTCATCATCCCTGAATGATATGCGTTTTGTTGTTACCGGTTTGAGTGGGATGGACTGTTGAAACTCCTCCTGAGGCTGAAGGTAAAAGAAAAACATCATTTGGCAAATACAAAACAAATGAACAAGATGTTCACAACACCATACTGGCATGTGCCATCATTACATGAAGGCTTTTATTTTGAAAAATAAAGCTGCATTTCTTTAATGGAACTATTATGTCCACATCTGGCTTCTCATCCTTTCTTATTTGACATTACTATACATATTATCCCAACACGCCATTACAGAAGACTATAGAGACATGTTTACTGCACAGGTTATGTGGCGATCTGCACTCACAGTAATATGGTTGTTTTGTTAGCCTACAGTGGCCCAGATGTTGTTGTCAACAGCTGGAAAGGCCATACATTGAAAACTAATTTGCTTCATTCTTGTTTTATGCTTCAAATATTTGCTGTGGGTTACTCATGGGATATATTTTGCTAAACCTCCAATCATCTGTGTATCTGATATTTCTATTTAGCTCTATCAAACCTGCAACGTCACAGAGCAGGCAGCCCTCTTAGACCTGTTTATTTGCCAGTGGGGAAATGATACGGTCATGGGAGCAGTGCTGATGTTATTTTATCATTATCAGTATTGTTACTGGAACAAAGTAGCTGTCACGATCCTGGGTCTTTTGACCCAGCGTTTTGAGTTTTAGTTTATTTTAATGTTTATAGTGTATGTTTAAAGTTCATTAGGTTGGCGAAGTTCATTTGTTTATTAGATTCCCTTTGTGTTTTGTACCCTTGTATTTAAGTTTCCCTCTAACTTCATGTGTTTCATGCTGCGTGTCTTTTGTTGTCAAGTTTGTATTGTCATGTCTGCGTCTCATGTTTCCTGTTTTATTTTGAAGGTCTATGTCAGTATAGTCAGCTTTGCTTCCTGGTTATGTCAGATTAGTGTCAGCTGTTTCCCCATGTGTTTCCACTTCCCCTAATCACCCTTGTGTCTGTTTAGTTTGTGTGTTCTGTTCATTTATTGTCAGGTCGTCTGTTGTTCCACATCATGTTTCCAGGATTTTTCCATGTTCAAGGTTTTGGTCTTTGTTTTTTGTTCAGCAGTTAATTTTCCCAGTTTAGTTCTAGTTTTTTTTCCTGTGTGCCTCTGCCTTTTGTTTTTGTACTTTTTTTTTATTTTTAAATCAGCCATATTAAACGACTTGCTTTTTGTTAATATTCAAGTTTTGGGTCCTTTTTGTCAGTCCACACCGTCTGCCTCTGCCAGACTGTGACAGTAGTTGCCCTTGTGCCAAAGATGCAGGTGATAGCTACATTTGCAGGTGCAACTCTGTTCTTTAAAATTCTAAAATACTGCCACACAAGAAATGAGCTAAATATTAACCAACTTTAACAGAAAAAACTGTAATGATGAGCAATTTACAGGTGGGTTTCCACTATATTAGCCTTTCACAGAGAATTTAACTGTACTGTATTCATGAGGATACCTTCATATATGCAGCTTTGAAATGTATTTCAGTCAGTCTTCAGATTTAGAAGACCTGACCTTGTATTTCATATTTGTTTACAGAGGAGTAAAAATCTGTACCTGGTTCTCAAAATACTGCCTCTCTCTACGTGCAGCTTCATGCCTCCACATCTTCAGACATACCAGGAAGCTTCCTAGATACAGGGCCATGTTGATGAAGATGAAAGCTGTTCCTGCCATCTGGCCACCATCAACCCGACACAGATTTGCGACGATGGGGTTAATACCTATTGTTGTGTAGCATAGCCCCCCGCGATTCAAGTCGTTCAGGTAAACTATCCCTGCTGCCATGTAGAACAGGAAAAGAGCCACGTTGATGAAGGCCTCTGTCAGGGGCCACCACGAGGAGTCGAGAAGTATAGTGCGATAGTACATTGTCATTCCCACCACCAGGAGACACAGAGTAAGGATCCATGAGATTCCAGCTACAGCTAGAATGAAAGGAGTCATAGGACCTCTGTAGCTGTACCCAGACAGGCCCATCCCATTGTTGTATACACCGTTATAGAGTCCGTAGCTGTTGGACCATTCACTGTCTTTCTGAATGTAAGCAATGACACACGCAAAAACCATTCCTCCAAATAGGAGCTGAAGTCCAGCTAGAAGCCTGAGCAATCCCGGCCATGATTTCAAATAAGAGTACTTCTGCTTGTAGACCTCCACCTTCTCAGCGTAATACTCTGCAGGGTGGATGCTGGACAGTAGCGACTCCTCTACTGGGACGTGACCAAAGTCAGTGGGACTTTCTCTTATCAAAGGCTTATGTGAGCTGTGACTGGAGCTTCCCAGAGATTCATTCCAGTTCCGACGCTCCACCAAGGGACTTACAGGGGGGCTCACTCTGGTCCCATTGGGTAGGATCTGGATACCAGTTGTGCTGGCTTCAGAGTCGCTTTCTTTTGTCCATTTTTTGCCCCATGACTGAGGGATGAGGGATTTCAATCTGTCTTTCAGGCTTCCTTTTTTTTCCTTCTCTTGCTCAGCATAAGGTGGAGAACTGGATGTGCGACCTGTGGAGGTCGCATCATCCTCACCATCATCGGTGATATTATCCGGTGTGTGAGTAACCCATACAGCAACTGGTGGATCTTTAATGGTGGAGGACCCGACCACACCCTCCTGGTCTTGTTTCATGAATGATTTCATGCTGTGGGCTGATTTTGGGAATTCATTGGAAAAATCGCAGAATCTTTACCACAGCAAGACAAAGAGAAGCTGTGTGAAAGAGAAAGAATAGTAGCATTCTACAAATAACATTCAAACATCTGTATATCAGTTTATTAGGGTAAAAATGAAGCTATATATGTGTATACATACACATATATCTATACACATACAGTGGGGCAAAAAAGTATTTAGTCAGCCACCGATTGTGCAAGTTCCGCCACCTAAAATGATGACAGAGGTCAGTAATTTGCACCAGAGGTACACTTCAACTGTGAGAGACAGAATGTGAAAGAAAAATCCATGAATCCACA
>NW_005187405.1:1008983-1067876 GCF_000239375.1 Pundamilia nyererei
TACCTCTGGTGCAAATTACTGACCTCTGTCATCATTTTAAGTGGGGGAACTTGCACAATCGGTGGCTGACTAAATACTTTTTTGCCCCACTGTATATGTGTATGTATATATCTATCTATAGATATATATATAATCATTTGTGGGTTTCTACTACTGAATTAAAATTTACAGGATATAGTTAAAAATAAAAACCTTCCCGATAAACACAAATGTCAGATTCTTATACAGTGAGGTATCTTGTGCATAGACCTCCTCAACCAGTTGCAAATATATGGTGACACAATATCTCTATATTGAATGGAAAATGAAGGAAAGCCTCGATTCAAGATTTCTAAAAGACAGTTGTGTTAGTGGAAAGCCATTAGTCACACCATGTCAAACAGCATGACACATACACCACAAACTGCTGGAATACAGCAACTCCAAAAAAGACCCCAACATGACTCCAGTGCTGCTTGGGCTTTGCTAATTACAGAGGACTTGTGTGAGTTGTGACTCACACAATGCCGCGGCTCCGTGTACTTCGCTACTTTCGTGATACTATCGCTGAATTTTAAAAAACGGGACACCTGATTCTACATTTGTTTTTCAAATGTCAAATCCAACAGCTTACCTTGACCCCAACTCTCTGGTAACGTAGAGATGGCACTATCTCATAGGATTTTTGAGCCGCAACTGTCCAGCAGGCCCACACAGTTCACTCTCTTCAATCTCTCGGGTGACTCACTCCTGGTTTAGCACACACAGGGAGATTGGCTAATGTGTGTGGACAAAAGAGGTGGTACTAAAAGCTTAAACATTAAACCTGAACCGCCCCTGCGCTGGTGCTGACTGGCACTGCTAGGTTAATCTGTGGGAGAGAGAGTGGCTGAAACTGTTGACATTCATGGAGTGCATGATGTTGGCGCTTTGCTGATAAAAATAGGTTAAAAGAGTGGGGGAAAAAGTGCACAATCTAGTAATTAATACTGGATCAGGGACTCCTGGGTACACACAAAAGTTCATCACGTCAGCAGTTCTTAAAGCATTACACATATCACTTAAGACTATCAGCAACAGGAGTTTGTCCATGAGATTTCACTTTTCTTTTTAGAGTTGAGAAAGTGTTTGATAAGAGACCCATATTATCAATTACATCTCGTATCTTGCATTGGTATAATACTGCTTTATCATCCCATCATTTATGAATTATTCATTCTCATCTCAGCTGTGACTTTGTGTTAGACCGGGAGCTGGGTATTTGGCACTAGAGGGCAGCAGGCTCCCATGCTTCTCCTGCTCTGAGTTTGGTTTGTCTCTTTATCCCATTTAATGTGGCTATCTTTCCCAGTTACCTTTTCAGTGTTGCACTGAGTGTATTCAGACGTGGCCCTGTGAATAATGGCTACAATCTGCGTTTTAAGATTAGTCATGTCCTCTGAGCTAAATTCATAAAATACATTTAGTTGTAGATGAAACTGCAGGCTTTGATGATGACGTCTCTAAAGTGTTACTGGAACACTTCCCATAAGCGATGACATTGTGATACATGTCTTTTTATGTATCATTTAACCCTCCACAGCTGATTCCAGGAATCATTCCTGCTGTATAGCGTGGCATCACTCGGTGCCAGCGATTGTTCCAAAACAGATTTTCATGTAGAGAAAGCTCGGGGCAAGGACATCTGTAGTCCACCACCCCTCCCCACCTACAGAAAACACGCACGCACACACAAAGCAGTACTCATATCCTATACAGTACAATGATCTTATAATTTGAACAACTCTATCAAGTGCATAGGGAGTTGGTGGACCTCCGGTAGCCCTGGGCGTTGGGCTAAACCTCATTTGGGATTACCATAGTTGTCCACTGCTGCAACACAGGCACCTACTCAACTGCATATAATATGGAGGACAATGCAAAAGCATGTTTAAATATATTATTATATGAGGTAATACTGCTAGCTTAGTACAGTGCCTCTCGGTTTGGAAACTGAAAAAGGTACATGCCTCACACTCAGGCAGAATTTTACTGATCTAAATATAAGCATAATGGCATCACCATCATCAAATGGTACAAAATTGAATATTTTTCAACTTCCACTTTATGATTTTTTTTTAAACTAAGTGCTTAATTCTATGACAACCTAAATACCTGCTTGGTCTTTGCTGTCAAGAGAGCAGGTAGCAAAGGTTTAATGAGTCAGCTGTTTGATATGAATAACCTGTCATTACCGGACACACCATTACCACTGGCTTTGCTGATTATTTACTGATGTAAATAAAGGCAATAGAGTGACGAGTGAGTCCTTGTGAGGTGTGATGTAGTGTCAGTGTGTCAGCTTAGATTGGAAATAACAGTGTCGATCATCATGGTTTCATAAACAACATTTATTGTGCCCATCTCGGTTGTGGGCCAGTACCCCATCCATCAGTGGATAAAACTGTATTTACCCACTGATGGAGCTAGCCCCCCAATTTGAGAGCCACTTATGTACATGAGCAAAAATTTACAGATGGGGCATCAATGAATCATGTTAGCTGACTCTGTGTTAAGTCGATAGGGAAACTAGGCCTACACAGAAACAAGAACAATACTGTATGTGTACCAATCTGAGTTTTTAGCCTTGGCTGAAAATGATCCTTTCAAGTGGAAAACATCCAGCTAGCCAAGCATGTGTGAGTGTGAACATACACATACGCAATATATAGTGCATGTACACTTTCACAGTTGAAGTCCTAGCATATGGTTTGAGAGTTTTGAAAAGAGCTGCCGCCTTCTTTCACTGCTAAATGAAGCAGAGAAGCAATGGCAGCTTCCAGCAAGCAGCCTCATTTGCAGCCGTTCATTCTGTTCGGATCTCAGCAGATGAGGAGATACAGATAGAGCTAAAAAGACAGAAAGAGAAATGATGGATGCTGAAATAAGTGACACTCAAAAAAACATTTGGTGGAATGAAAAGGCCCTTCACACCCACTCTCCACCACTACACCAAAACCAAAATCAATACTCTCTCTGATTTCCCCAAGTGTATGCCAAACCACATTAGTTGAAAGCTATATGCAGGGCATTAAGCATAATGCAGCTCCTAGCTGCTCGTTCCTGAGAAAAGTCAGCCTTGTAATAAATTTAATAACTTAATAAAAACACTTCCCCATGTCTTCTGCAAGTTTTCCCCATAGGATCTTTTCAAACTATGCTCTTCAGGATCCTATATGCTGATTCTTCTTCCCCCTGTAATTCCAAACTCCAAGGGTGATCTTCAGTCCTCTGCAACATGACTCCATCTCCTGTTTCCTCACTGTTTGGCTGAGCTTCAGTACCCTCTAGGGGAGATTGCTGGTAATTTAATGCCACTATTCTTGCTTTTCACACTTCAGCACAAGGATAAGCTGAGTGAATTAAATGTGTTTATTAAGACAGATTGTTAGAGAAGGAAAGGATGGCCATGCGGCATAATTTGTGTGCACCTTTCACAATTTCTGCCTCTCTTTCCTACTTTGGTTTCCACCGTAAAGCGAGATTTAGTTCTATGGGAGCGCATTCAATGTCACATATGATTGTTATCACTTTAGAGGATAAAAACAGTATTTTAATTACTTTGTACTAATTGGATTGTTGAGGAGCTGTTCCCTGTGTTTCCACGGTTGCATGTCTTTGGGGTTGTGTAGCAACAACAACAGGGTGACTGACTCTGCCACTTTTGCGGGATATCGGTCTGCTGCCAAGTCCCTGCAGATTTTACTGTAATTAACCAGCCAGAGCCTTGTTTGTGCATGTGGACATGAATAGTAGCTTGTTATTTGAACATTAATGGCTGTGTACGAGTGTGTGTGTTGTGCACAGCTCACAGTTCACCTTGGAACAGCGCCCCAGCAGCTGCGTGTCCTCTGGAGTGCTGTTTATATCAATACTTCCTCCTGTAATCATGTTTTAGGACGGCCCATGCCTCAGTTTCACAGGACGAAACGTGTGATGTTTGCGTCTGTCAACACATTTGCAAACCCACCTTTCAAGTCTCACATTTGACTTTGGGCTTCTGCCATTTTCCTTCCCTCTTGGCATGGGAAAGTTTCAGATTGGAGTACGCAAATGAAACGGGAAGTAAAGCATTAGGAAGAATATTCAAAACGGAATTTTCAAATCCCAGCGGAAGAAAAAGAAAGAATAACGGTCATAGATGAAGATAGTCTTTAATGTTGACCTTGGTGTCTCTCCTTGTTAGGACAAAGGTTCACCTGCAAAATGAAGGAACAATGAACAGTATACAGAGAACATGTTAAACCCATTTGCCATCCATTAAAAGTTGATTTATTCCAGTGCTACTACGTACATTATGCATCATGTGGCAGTGTACACAGAACAATGATTTGGTTACATTTTTTCAGTTTTTTGGGGAGTGGGGGGTTCACTCTGTACTCAGCAGAAGTGTGTTCTGATGCCTGCTCTATGACGAAAGCCTACTTATAATAAAAGTCCGGGATGTGTTAATCATTTTGTCTTATCTACCATTATCAGAACAACATCATGAATGTCCCTCACTTCACTATGAAATACTGTGTATGTGTTTCATCTTCTAGAAAAGGATCAGTTCAGTAAATATTAGAATGGTGTTTAGGCTGGTCTTTGTGATGGGATACAAAGAAAACCAATTACAACAGAGTAAGGAACAGCAGATCCTGGATTAAATTTCCTATCTGCAAATGTAAAACAATAAAAGGTCTTTTGGGGGTTTCTTTTGTAACTGCCAGAATTTCAATCCCCTCGTGTAATTTCTATAGGCATTTTTTTTTCTACATACCTATGACATGCTGGCAGCCACCTACCTTTACCTTTTCAGCTTTGTCCTGTTTAAATGGTGACATCTACAATGAGGTCATATTAACAGGACACCCAATCTTGCTGTTCATAACCTTCCTGTCAGTGAATGAGCAAAGTCTTTTCTTTTTTTCATGCCACCCGATGACGTCCTTAACACCAGCATTGTTATGTCTCTCTGGGGAAGAGACTCCAGCATCTGTGATCCTTTCTGTTGTAACTACACACCAAGTACAAAATGGGACATGACCTGGGTTTCCATTGCTTCTTCCTCCCTTGCAGTTTTTTTTGTTTGGGGTTTTCTTTTTTTTTGGAACCACTTCAATGTCTTTTCTGCAGGCCATCTGTCAAGCCTACTTTTGTATGAGGGACTGATATTCTTAATAATGACAGATGAAAAACGTGAGGGCGTACCAGATGTAATGACAAGGTGGAAACCTTAGATAGAAACAGGCAGGTAAGGCTGTAATCAAGCAGATAGGCTTAGCCATCCTGACTAATTGGATGATACTGATTGAAACAGAGACTGCAAAAGCATGATAGATCTCTTTATAGGCTACTATTAGGGAGAAGTGTAGCACTCTGAGATAGGAAAGGCTAAAGGTGGGGGCAGTAAAGAGTCATGCTTCATCAACTCAAGTTGAAAGGGAAAAAGCTAATATTCATGCTCGATTAAGTTGCACTTGTAGCAAACTGAATACATTCTTAAAAGAAGTGCTCTCTGGTCAATCCAGAGCCTGTGAGATAGCGAACCTGTTTGTTCTCTCACAGGGTTGGACCTAGACTCAGTTAAGCCTAAAGCAGCTTGGAAATAATTAAGACCATGGAAATTATAATGATCCTACAACTGTCCATTTGCTTAAGGGACCACAAATATGAGATTTAGCACTAGCGTTCTTTTGGGACTCAATCTACTGTTTAAATCATCCTAGCCTGCTAACCTGATGACCTCCTGTTCTGTTCTAATGTGCTCTGGGAAAATCCTAAATATTTGTCTTCAAATTAAACTTTGCAAGTCATCACAGCACTAGAATATGCCAGTGCATGCTTTCATAGATGTTTCGCCCTCACTTCTTATCCATCACTGTACCACTCAGATAACCAAAGCAAAGGCCTCAAAGAACAGTTCAATGTTATACTTTACTACTGAGAGCTGTCCACTTAGGCTACAGGTCTGTACAGTAAATATAAAGCTAGTATTAGAAACCAGTTAGCTTATGCTCCTGATGAGTCAATTGAAGCCACAGACTGAAAGTGACAAAACTCAGAAGCTCTGACAGACATGCCCAATTTTACAGTAGAAGCAAAATCTTTACAATGGATTTGGTACCTATAGCCAATTTCCCAGTTTATAACAACTGTTCAGAATAATTTTGACTTAATTAGACTTTGTTTGTAATAAAGCTTGAACTATAATTAAGGGTCTATCTGAGTATTTTTGTCTTGCTCTTGTCATACTAAAAGATATTTTAAGAAACTGGCTGTTCAGTTTCTTTGATAAGTACATTTTAAGTCTGTTTTTCACTAGTCAAAGTTTGTGTTGTGCTCAATATAACAGAGAACTCCTGATGCATCTTTCTCTAAACTTTCCCAGTCAGTGCTAGCATTACAAACCATGAGTCACTGCAGCTCTCTGAGAAAAAAAAAACCCTCACAAAAAAGCCCCCAGTGCATCCAGTATAATCTACATAATGGAAATAGTGACACAATATGGTAGCGATAGCTTAAGAGGAGCTAGAGCTAGCTTATATCTCGGGTTGTTTTGATTCTGGCTGGACTCAGGAATGTAAGTAGTTAATGTGAATTTGTGTTTATTACTTAAATTCCTCCGCATGTATATGACAACATACTCAAAAATTAATCTTGCAGTCTCCCACCAGTTAAGCCAATCTAAAGCTAATTTTATATTTAAAGTACAGACATGAGGGGCAGTGATAACATACTAGACTACAAGACAGCATATAAGTTTAATCGTTTTTTCTTTTTTTTAACTGTAAAACTATGGTTTATTTACTTTGAGATCAGTTCACTGTTTTGTAACCCGAAAAGTTTCTTCAGCATTTTTTGTATTTTTGAGGATTTTTTTTGGAAATACTGATTTTTTTTTTTAAAATCTCTCTTCATATTATAAACAGGATCAACTTGCTGCAATTCTCTAGGTTCTGAAACTCTAAAAAAACACAGGTATCCTCGCAAAATAAAAAATTGGGGGAAAACAAAATTAAAAAATATAATACAAAAGAAAAGCAACCAACAAACCAAAGGTAATCTAATGAAACCAAGCGTATAAATAACCAGAGCCATCTGGGTGTGATCCATAACTACTTCTGGACAGAACCATGCAAAAGAGCTGGGTTAGTTACTCAGTTTGACCAGTGATGTGTTTGTGCCTGTATCCCAGCAGACCTCAAGCCATGCAATTTTCTGAAGACCACAGGAAGTTCTAATTAGTGGTAGTGAGAAAGGTAGACTACTACATATTTCATATTTGTTGTGTATGAGTGTGCAGCATTGAGCTTAAAGTGAACTTGTTCTCTGAAACACACAAATATGCTCTCAATCTGTCTCGCCACGGGTTTCTCGCTGTACTTCTCCATTTGTCGCTGTGTTAGAAATAGAAAAACAGGTTTTCAAAACATTTAGAGTTGCAGTGTAATGGAGGCAATGTTATGCATGTTAGACATTTTCTTTAAAGTTTTGGAGAGGAATGTATCTGAAAAAGGAATGCAATGTTGTATTTAGACTGTTAACATCGTAAAAAAGCTCTGAAATTAGTAATTAAATAACCCTCTACTATTTATACATTCAGGCACTGAAAAATCACATGTCAATATGTAACTAAAAAAGATAGTCGCTCTCATTTTTTTCCTTGGTAAGAACAAGGAAGCTGATACCTTGAAGTTGGCAATAGTGATCATTTTTCCTACCCAGTAGTAATGCCATATGCATCCCCATTGCTATTTATTTGTGTAACAGTTTCTCCTCCCCTTTAAGTGCATTTTCAATCACTGACCTGAAGTCAGAGCTTTTGTAGCCTCTCCTAAAGCTTTCACCCTAAACTATGGGAAAGAATCCATGACACTAGTCATTTGAAAGGGAAGTCCAATGGTTTGTCTTGTTCTCCTCACCGGACAAACAGGTAGACGGACAGATGGGTGGACAGATGTCCTCCATGGCCTCAGAGGGCCAGCAGGTGAGCCAAGGCCCTCAGCTCCACAGACCAACTTCCCCCCTTGTTGTTAAGGACTCTCCGGTGTGATAGCCAGCTCTCACCTCAGCAACCCTGAACTCAGTCTTTTTCTTTTTTTTTTTAACTATACAAGGGCTTTTACAAAAAAAGCTAACTTGGACAGCCATACAATGGCTAAAACATAAACCATATCTCTACTTTATCTCAGTTTGTAATTTTTTTTCTATTTTTCTTTTTTGGATGCATTTGTTTTTTCTTGATTTAAGTCTTTGCTTGCTTTTCTTTGTTCTTTTCGAGTAGCTCTAATCAGGCCTGTGCTGAGAGGCTCAGTCACAGAGAAACTGGTTTTCTGGATTTTTTTTTTCTTCATTAGGTGGAGAGGAAGGAATGAGTGGGAGGGAAAGGACAAGGATCAGGTCACGGACCAAGATGTGGGTTCATTATTAGTCCAGACATGGACTTGCCAGCAGATATGAGACAGAATTGGATGGGACAGAATGAGGCGACACGTTGGTTTGGGAAAGGTAGGGCTCAAAGGTGATTACAGAAGATTTGTCAAGGTTATCCGCTATCAGAGGAGGTGTGTGGTGCTGTGGAGGGAGAGCGCCGCCTACGGGCGGTGGAAGTCCAGGATCGCTCGGAGCGTTCGGAACGCTCAGAGGCTAGCGAAGCGGGTCGAAAGCGGTGAACAAAGCCGTCCAGGAAGTCCTGCTGCTGCTGGGTTATGGCTTGGGAGATGAGGCAGGGCAGTGCCTGCAGGCTGCCCGTCACTGAGTCCAGCTTGTCCTCCAATGTGCCGATGCGCTTATCCAGCTCCTCACTGCGTTCCTGCAGCTCCGACACCAGGTCATACATCACATTCTGGGTCTAATGAAGGAGAGAAAGTAAATGTGTTTTGGGACAAGAAGGAACAGGAGGACAGAGACAGGAGGGACAAGGGAGGAAGAGGCAAGATAGAAACATTAAGAAGCTGTTTCACAACTTGTTGCAACAACTAAAATTAAGAGATGATATACAGTAGGACACATATAGTGATTAAGGAAAAAAAAAACCTTAATGTAACAGTAATAATAAATTCCATGAGTAGACAACTACAGTAAATATATTACAGCAGAGGAGGAAATAATTTAAAGGAAGCAGTAGGAAGGGGAGCTGTAAAGTTTCAGCAAGTCAGCATAGATTTTATCTTCCCATAGATTTTACAACCAACTTCTCCAATCCATTTATAGCTCCTGAAGGTCTTTAATCCTTTATGTGTTTGCTTGACACAACTCATTTATATAATGAAAAGCATCTCTAGTATTTAGGTACTTATTGCTTAACACTTCATGCAGTTCTGGCAAGCTCAGCATGAGGCATCTGCAAGTAATTATTGCATCTCAACTAAGCAGTTTTCGATATTGCAAAATTAATCACACATTATATACAACATATTGCATTCTTCAACATCACAGAGCATTTTATAAGATTTGCAATTTAACAGTCATCTGCAGAGATTACAAAATACTCATGTAGGGTCTCCAGGCATGTGTGCCCCTCAGAAATCAAATCTAAAATCCAGATGTGAAAGGTTTATATCTCTATGGGGCTTGAAAATAAAGCTGAGCCACTGTAGGGTGTATGCAGATTGATCTGACCATCGAGCACAGTAAGGCGCAAGTAAACACACATTAAAGCGATTGGCCTTGGAACCTTTTAAAATACACACTGGAGTGCAAATGCCATCCACATCAAATGAAGTCAATGCAGCCATGTACCTCCCTTTGAACCCCCTCTCAGCTCTGGTGCCTCAGCTGACATCTGTACAGCCAGACAGAAGCTACTGAAGCATTTCTGTATTCAGCCTCTTATGGACAGATGCTGTTTACAGTGTGTCATCAGGTTCAGGTTCTTCAAACTGAGTAGTCTCACATTAGGGTTCATTCTCCAAAGAGTTAGCTTGGCCAAGATCACTTTTTAAGGCAGTGCAGGTGCCGTTTGATTTGATGTGATGCGTAGATGTAGAATTTAAAATGGTATGATAATGTCAAACATGAAATTTGAAAAGGAGTTAACAATGGAGA
The DNA here is from genome assembly GCF_000239375.1 of Pundamilia nyererei. Taxonomy (NCBI): domain Eukaryota; kingdom Metazoa; phylum Chordata; class Actinopteri; order Cichliformes; family Cichlidae; genus Pundamilia; species Pundamilia nyererei. Next base: position 1,019,034 of record NW_005187405.1, read on the forward strand.
CATAATAAATAAAAGAAATAAATATCAATTATATTATTTATTGTGTACAATAACTTTACCACTGTAATGATTTCTATAGGAGCTTAATTTGCCAAAAAACAGAGAAAATAGTCCATGAAATAAAGTTAGAATTGATTCTGACTGATTGTATTTTCATCTTCTCCCGCAAACTATAGATAACATAACAGTAAAAGTTTTAAAAGTTATATTTAAGAATGAAACTGATGACCTGTACTGAATGACGTAATGTTTGACATTTGTATTAGCCCTCAAAAACTATTAAGTATTAGATTAAAAAGAGCACTCCTCTCAAATGTTGAAGCCTGAACAACTAAAGCAATCTTAACCTTCTAACACTTCAAGAGCTGCACATAATGTCTACCTGGGATGTTGCATCTTGGGCCAAGCATTTTAACCAGTTGCCTAAAACCCTGCTTTTCAACCACATAATCACATCAGTAATTTCTATCCACCATTTGCTCTTCCTTTCATATGCAGTAGAATTAGCAAGTAGTCCAGCAATGTTTGCTCAAGTTATTTGTTTACATTTGGGTCTCATATAAAAAGTTGCTATTATCTCCTCCTCTGAAGCCTGGTTGTACTCAATGTGTTTTTGCCTGAAGTAATATAAAAAGTTAGTTGTTTCCACCTTTAGTCTGAAAGGTTTTCTTGCATATTTTGCAAAGTAGTGAGCTTTGCTGCTAGTTGTTGAAGTAGCTTCCTTTTTGTTACCAAATCATCATCAGAGGATGATACACGCTCTTGCTCTCAGACATGCCAGGCTTGTCTCGTTATTCTGTTTGCTGGGGAATGTAAACACAGGCCTTGGATATAGTAATAATGATATGGTACTTTTTTATTATGTATTTGCGGATGATATGATATGGCACAACCCTATTTTCCTAGGGGTTTTTTGCTGACTATTCAAAAAAAAGAAAAAAAAAAGAATGTACAACTTGATGCAGTCCCAGGATTGGCTCACCTATCAGCTTTATGCGGTAAGCTAAAGACGCTACAATTTTTAAGTGCACGGGGAGAACACTGAAAATATCCTAGGACAAAACCTTGGGGTTCCCTGTAGTTTATGTCCTTGGAAAGAGCCTGCTTAGGCCCTTCCTGAGAAGAATATCTCCATATAATAGAAGAATATACATTCAGTCAGTTTAAATAAAGACAGAATAGCAACGGCAAGTTAAAATCATCACAGCACAAATTATATCAAAACCTTCAAAAGATTAAGTTAGATTTTTAACTTGGAAAACTTACCTTTGCCAGGTCCACCAAGGTGTTAGCCTGATCATTGAGTTTCCTTTGCTCCATCTTAACACTGCGCAGTCTGAGTGGGCGCACAAGGAGGTGTGAACATGAAAAACAGGGAAGGAGAATGTGGACAAAAGGAAAGAGATGACAGCAAGGAAGAGAGGAGAGCAGAGTGAAGAAGGGGAAGGAGGGTAGTTTGAAGGAGTAGAGCACAGAGAGACAGGTTTTTGAGGGGCAGAGAGGGCCAATAGAAAAGAAAGGAGGAGGAGGAACAACAACAAATGTTTTATCAGGACACTTCTTTCACTGATGACATTGAAAAGAAAGTAAGACATGCATTGTAAATATTTTCTTTATGTATTTATATTTATACACATATATGGAAGTGTATGCATATAAATATATATTAAAGGCATTCCTGGTCTTGGTCAATACAATACCAACCAAAACATGCAAAATTACAGAAGCATACTACACTCATTTAAAAAAAAATAGACTGTTTGTCATGTTTAAGCTAGCTCTTTTTTGTTATAACAAGATCTTTTTTTCACAACGTTACAGTCCTTTAAGCAGCAGGTGGCAGCAAGTATTTTTGTTGTAATGAGAAATGATGCTAATAGTGAGAGATGATCTTGTTACAAGCCAAAAAAAGAATCAGTTTTTGAAAAAGTGGGAAAAGGAGCTCAATACGTGAAAGAAACGTATTATTAGGAGTTAAAAATGCCCCTGTGAGCAAGAATGCAATATGCTTCCATACAAGAAAATCCCAAAACCTGTTTGAAATCAAAACATTCCCATCTCTTTCCAAAACTAAGACATTGAAAAAAGGAAAAAGATGGCATGCCCTTTGTCAGTGCTACACACAGCTCAGTGGTAGGACTTCAGATATACACACTGGTCATTCAGTAAGCGTGCAGTGACTATGACTGACTTTGTGCACAATGAAACGAGTTGGGTGTTTTCAGTGCTGGATATTGTGAGTGTGTGTGTGTGTGTGTGAGAGAGAGAGAGTGCATATGTGCATGAGCTGATGTGTGTATGTGTGGATGCCACAGATAAAGGATGAAACTTGCCAGAAATAAACTGCCTAATGACACTGCTGAACATACGGCAACATCGACATTTCAAACATTTTAAATGAAATGCTGCACGATGATACATTGGACATGTTTTGTGATGCCTTCAACAAAGCGCCTCCTTATCTCTAATCAAATACATTATGGCTCTGTAAGAACTGTTAACGCTGATGTGCATAATATGCCATTGTTAGCAGTGGCATCACACAGCCATCATCTGAATGTGCGAGGGGAAGAATTTCCCTGTTCGGCAAATTATGAGACAGGATGACATTCAAGGGCATTTATTCATGTGCAAATCAGTATATCAGAGCAGAGTGAGACTGCTCGCTTACGGCTCTATCTCTGTGGGAAACTGCTCCAGCTCGTATGTGTCTGTTTGCCCGGCTTTGTCATCCCTTATGGCTGTCGAAGAATTGGGACTATTTGAGGTAAAAGCTCTACTTATTAGCGTAACACATTTTGAGTACAATTTTGTTCTACAAAACCCCAATGTACATGTTGCGTTGTGCCTTTTGTGCCATCCTATTGATGTCATGTACAAGGCCTTGTTGTTTGATCTCATATTAGAAAGGGAAAAAACAGCATAAATCAAGACTAAATCAACAGCAAGCATTTGATCCACATTAGAACTACAGGATAGAACACTGTGCTTATTTATGTCATCACAAAACCTTCAGGAGTGTAGGATGAGTTCTGTTGATGCAGGTTAATATAGCCCCAGAGCAGCTATATTAATCATGGGCAACAATATACACTACATCATCAATGATTATGAACTGCTGGCCAAGCCAACAAAGCTCCAAGCTCATTCTGCGCAAGATGCTTTTTCTTTCACACGTTCTCTCCAGACAACCCTCCACTATCGACAATGTGGATGCTTTTCGTTCATTCAAGTCAGGGGGGAAATGGGAGGGAGAGGGAAGTAAATGGAACATAGAAGTAAAGAAAAAAAAAACACACACACAACCGAAAACAGCAATTCAGCATCCATCCTTTTTTTCTTCTTCTTCTTTTTTTTTAGCAACAAGTAAACTTTTTTTTTTTTTACATGCATGTCGAACGCAGACATGGAGAGAGGAGGAGCAGGAGGATGTTGAAGAAACAGTAGGAAGAGGATACATAGAAGACTCAACTTACTTCTGAGCTCTGCGGTGATAGAGCAAAACAAAGACAGAACACAGTACAGATTTTTAACCCCACAACATTCACGAAACGAGCGAAAACCATTACACTTCTCACTGTAAGCACAGGGTAAAAAGAGGGTCGCGGGGAGAGGGGGGCAAGGGAGGGGAACAGGAAGGACCATTACACTAGATTGCAGAGTGTTTGTGCGTATGTGTGTGTGTGTGTGTGTGTGTGTGTGCATGAGTGTACGTGTGTGCGCGCGCACGCTCTGTATGTGTCCATCTGTGAGAGCTTACATATGTGTATGACAATCAAAGGAAATGGTCTTCAAGGAGAGGACATTGTGGGAAAACAGCATTGTTGATACTATCAGATATACACAACTATGTGGTATTATAGCTGATAACGCTGCCTAACAACAAATAACATTAAGGAATGAACCCAAAGGGACTATTTTCTTTTACAGCTAATCAGTAAGAATTACATTATCTCAGATTAACAGTTCAAATGATAATACAGCCTAAATATTTGAACCACAAGTAGCATTAAAGATTGAGCATCATTAGTTCTGGTTTTAGGCCATGCTGAAAGTCTCCTTGGTAGTTTGTGGTGAACGTCTCTGTCATATTTAGATTAGATTATGCAAAACACACAAGGTGCAGTGAACTTACTGGTGAATGGCTTGGAGAAACTTGCGCTGGTGTTTCCGCACCTTGGCGTGATCTATCTTCTTGACCAATTTTGTGTGTTTGTAAATGAGCCATGTTTCCCTGAGTACATTGGCAGCTGTGTTCTTTACCTATGAAACAAGGGCGAGAAACTTATATAACATAGAGTAGTTTGAACTGCTCTGACAGATTACAGACTGAAGCACCCATCTGTGTGTATTATTATGATATAACAATAATTTCAAAAAGTGGTTACACACAGAAAAATAAAACAATAAAAAAGGTTAAGTTAGAATTACATGTGCCAAAGTTTTTTTTCAAAGAAAAAAAACTCATTGTATTTGACTCCATTCACACACTCACCAGCCATTTCATTAGTTGCACCTAGCTAATACTGGTTTTGGATTTGTGAGAGCCAATTCCTCATGACATCACACAATTACTGTAGATTTATCAGCTGCACATCCATGACATAAATCTCCCATTCAACCACATCACAAAGTTGCCCTGTTGGACTGAAACTTCTTGTCATTTCAAGAAACGATCTGAGCTTTGCGACATGGGGCTTTATCCTGTTGGAAGCTGCCATTGGAAGCTGGGTACACTGTGGTCATTAAGGGTTGGACAGGTGGTGTTTAAAGGGCGTTCAGCTGGTACTAAGTGCGTTTAAGCACCTATAGTTCATTTACTCTGGTCCAAATCAGTTTATGAATTTGTAAGCTTGTAGCTTTCCCCGTGGTTTGGTTTGTTTACACAGAGTAAAGTCCAAGAGAACCAAAATGCATCACTGCAAACTACGTGAGAGCGTTCAGTCTGCTTGAATGGATCCGTGCATTCATGTTGTTTATGCCATATTCTGACCCTACCATCTGAATGTTGCAGCAGAAACTGAGACTCATCAGACCAGGCAATGTTTTTCCAATCTTCTGTTGTCAAGTTTTGGTTAGTCCATTGTCGCACCCGGCCGGATTCTCTGCTGCTATAGCCCATCCGCTTCAAGGTATGACATATTGTGCATTCAGAGGAGCTCTTCTGCATACATTTCAGTTCAATTTTATTTATATACAGCCAATTCCCGACAAAAATTGCCTCAAAGTTTCTTATAATGTAAGGGAAAGACCTTAAAATATTAGAAAGTTATCCCAAACAACCCCCTGTCAACAGTTGGAAGGAAAAACTCCCTTTTAACAGGAAAAAACCTCTGACAGAATCAGGCTCAGGGAGTGGCAGCCATCTGCCACAACTTGTGGGGGGTGAGGGGAAAGAGAAAAGAGCAGAAAGAGGACGAAGGGAGAGAGAGTCAGGGTTTAATAGTTACAAACGATTAAAACCAATAGTCGGCAGAAAACACACATAGGTTTCTTCAGCATGTTGTTTTGCCCATGTCTGCATATTTAAATGCACTGATTTCCTGTCATGTGACTGGCTGGTTAGACGTTTGCATTAACAAGCAGTTGAAGAGGTGTACCCAGTAAAGTGGCTGGTAAGTGTATTGTTTATTCTACAATCCCAGTCAAATTAACAGACTGGAAGAAGCAAATTGTCACACATTTTGTGTGACAATTTGCTCGAAAGAGTTATAAACCAAAACATTCTCATCACTGTTACAAACACAAAATGCATATTATAAGAGTTTACTATTACAGTTTACTGTGACTCACTCGTTTGCAGAGTTGTGTGTCCATCATGAAGTTGTGGACATGCTTCTCAGCCTTGGTTAGCTCCAGCTTCCTGGCTACCACTGCAACTACCAACGCAGTGCAACCAGCTCCCTGTTGCACAAAAACAGCAACTGTTGTTTCTTATATGGACACTACGTTGTGTTTGGCTGGTGTTACATAGATCTCCATATATACATAGTACATTTCAAGTTCTTTCAAATAAATGACCAGTGTGTGAGCTCTACAGAAGAAGAATTAAATACATGTTCTGGTAGGTTAAAAACAAACAAACAGAGGAAGCGAGAAACAAATATATGTTGAGGAATCAAGTTGAAATCTGACGTTCAGGTTGCATGATAATACTTTGAGCTTGAGGTTTCGTTCTATCTGATCATAGTTGTCTTGTGTGTTCTGTTATACATTTATGTAACTGAAGACATGATGAACCTACCATGATCCCTGTAAGCAGACACACGCCTTTCCCACAGTAGGTGTGTGGTACCATGTCTCCGTAGCCAATGGAGAGGAAGGTAATCGAGATGAGCCACATGGCTCCCAGGAAGTTACTGGTCACTTCCTGTTTGTCATGATACCTAAGGCAATGGAGATATGCAGAAGTCAGGAAAACTGGAACTCAGTTTCGTGAATGTGAGCATGCTGAAGAATGACATGGTGCTGTGTGAACCAAACGGGTTGTGAGCGGAGGTGGTGGAGGTGGTGAGGATCGAGGAGTAGGAAGAAATCATGTTGGAAGGTGAGACACCTGTTTTATAAAGCCAGTTCTAAAAAAAAAATGCAGCAGATTTTAGTGAGAAACAACAAAGAAAAGGGCTACTCAGTACATGTGCAAAAAACAGTAGAATTCCTTTCTGTTTTCCTTCATCTTTAAGACAGTTTTTAATGCAGAGCCATATTTTTAATGGGAAGGACGCTCAGAATAATGCGAAGGCAGGGGAAAAAAATCACTTTCTAATTGAAATAACTGATTTGAAACGGAAACCATGATGTTCACCATCTGTCAGTTTGAAAATGAGGCACTTGATGAGATGAATGATGGGAAATTTAAAAAGAAAAAAAGAGTCTGAGGCCAAATGACATCATCTTGATTTAAAATGGAAAGAAATTATACTAAGTATAGTAAGCAAGTTTTAAATGACAAAGAGAGAGGCCATGTTGCTCAGCATGACTGGATATAGTGCCATGGCTTTAAGTTATTTTCAGTATTGCACCAGAAGGTACATCAGTGCATCCAAAAATGCATACGCTTCTTCTTTAAATCAAACTAATAGTCGGATTATTGGTCAAAGTTTAATAAAAATCTTCCTTCCTTCTCAGAGTTGCCCCGACAGAAGTTTTGGTAATGCAAATCATCAGTTCAAACTGACAGCCATGCTTGAAAATGTCGGACCAAAAGGCCCACAGTGCATACGTAAAGACACTTGTGTAACAAAAAACACAACGCACACAAAGCTGGATTGAGGATGACATTGCCATACCTTCCACAGCAAAGCAAAAGTCAATCACGGAGGCAAATCTGCCTCATTCACCCACCCTCATTCAACTCGCCTGATTATTCCCAATGGGCTGTCTAGGAGGAGATCAGATAAGATTTAATTTTGAAGTCAAAATCAAATATTCATTAAGCACTTTCAGACAACATCACGCTAACATCCTTATGACAAGGCAATCTAGACTCTGAGTCTAATTTCTTGGGATTTGGTTAAGGATTTTGTAAAGGGAGTTCTAACTGGGCCAATCATGAATTTCCGATGAGTTTGAAATATCCAGCAGCGTCCAAGCCTATGAACTCAGAATGACCAGCACAATCATCTCTAATTAGCGCACAAGTACATATCAGAACAGCTGGGGTTCAGTCTATGAAGTTTTCCTCTACACCAGGAGGGAAAAAAAAAGATTCACAGTTTCATAGAAAAACCGTTTCCTCTTTCTCCTCCAAGACAGTTCATTGTTACCAAACACCATAAATGAACTAATCATGCCTCCCACATTTCTTAAAACTCCCACTCTCAAGTTTTTCTATTCATGCTCAAAGTCCGGGGGAAAAATAGCTGAGCGTTTTTGTCCCACAGAATGTCAAAAAAGTGTGTGGTCTATGGGATTCAAGCTTTTTCAATAACATGCAGAGAAGCAGTCTGTACAATACCATGCAGGAATAAAAAACATGTCTGCATCTGCATGCTTCAAAGCCAGTATATTGAGAGCAGGGGAGCAACAGAAAAACCTAGGGTCCATTTAGAGATTAACACCACCTATGACAAATCCTGCAGTATTACCATGTGAAAGGGGACCGTTACGTCTTCTTGGTACTGTTCATTTGTAAACAGTGGGGTGAGGACTGGTTGAGTAACAAAGGAAGAAGCTCATTGAATTTGACACCCCTGTCTCTTTTACCTGCATCCCAACACTTCACCAGCTGCCCTTTGATAACTGCCATGGGGATAAACTTGATCAGCTGGCTAAATATTGTAATTGCAAGTGACTACAATGTTAGTGACTAGTATGTTAATTTCATTCATTTTGTCATCAAGGCATGCAGAGAATGAGTCACGTCTCCAAGGCAGGCAGGAATGTGCTGCACCTTTCAGCACAGTGAACAGTTTATTGCAGTACAATATGGTCGCCTCTGTTGTAAATATGACCTATAAATATGCTTGGCAACAATGCAAAGAGGCATTGTTGCTTTCTCTTTTATCGCCTGTTTTTCTGTTGGTGGACATTTCATTGCACATATTTCAGCTCTCTGAAAAAGAGCAGAAGACAGCAGTACTGGAGCAGAGACAGAGGCTGAAATGGGAGCAAATCAATAGCGTTTTAAGGCTCTCAATATACTGTGTCAAGTTTTGGAATAGCATGGAGAAGAGCTGGCACCACTTTCAACTTGTTCCAGGACAGGACATATATAATGTCCAGAGCAGATAGTTGTAATCCCCCCTGGTTAAATTCTCCCTGACAGACACTAACAGCAAATGCATTATTCTTGGATCAATTACCCAAACGTTTTACAGATTACATTATTTATCCAGCATCAAATGCAACAACACCGTCATTTACATCCAAAAGAGCACCGAGGCCTTCGTTCTGCGAGACAGTGTGATGACCACAACACAAGACCGATAAGGCAACGTCTCAAGTCGCAGTGTTTTAACTAAGCTGACCAGCAACGAGATAAACAATTGCTTGTGAATGACTATATCGGCCTGTTCAAATCACCATCGGTGTAGTCTAATCAGCCTTTTCCCTCCCAACATGGCTATGCTCTCTGTTTATGTGCACGAATGGAATCACTTCATTTTTCAGCTGCTGTTGTCTGTAGATGTTTGACAGAGGCTGACAACACAGCCTCTCTATAAATAAAGTAGCAAGAATGGATCACATGTGAATGAGGCGCACTTAACCTTGCCAACATGCACACACACACATACACTCAGGTTTTCCTTTCGAACTGGATTCCTTCACATACGCGAAATATTTTAACAGATGTTTCCTTCAGAACAAGGGCGCTTTTTAAGGTATCACACACATAAAAGTTACTACTGTGCTTCGTGCGCCTAAAATGCACAAATGAATTAAAAAACACTTGCAAAACCCGATAGTACAACAATATTTAGATTTCAAACATGCTAGAGGAAGAACATCAACCTTGCCTCTGTTTCTTGCCTTCTTTAGTCAGCCGGCACAGCGAAGCAAAGAGCCAAGCACTTTGTTCACACTGAAAAGCTCGTGCTTTACATTCTGAAGTCATCACCTTCATATAGTAACAGCACATCACCACTTTTGTCCAGATGTTCAATCGAGGCAAAATAAATGGAAAAAAAAAAAAGTCAGAATGCCAAAAAATTAATCTGAACACTGCTGTGATGACTTTTAAACAAATACATCGGGATGCTCCGCGGGGGGAGGGGTTTTAGTTGCAATAAACATGAGCAGATTAAACTCAAAGTAATGACAGCTTCTTTGAAAAACTGCAAACCTAGCAGTGTTTTTACAGCACAGCAATACACAAAAGTAAGCAAGCAAAGCAGCACAGCAAACTAAAAAACATCTGTACATTTGCTAATTGCTGAAATTGAAAGGGGACATATTGTATTTTTACATGTTTTATCATATTTATAGTGCTAGAAAAATGGATCACATTACAAATTTAACATGGCTGAATATTTTTTTAAATTGCCATGTACGAGACAAAAGCTCAGGCTTTTGAATCTTTGGGATTTCTTGTACCTTTAGGCTCAGTTTACCAAGAGCTCTTCTGCTCTTAGTTCTTTATGAACTAAAAGTACAAGTCAGAGACAGAGAGAGAGAAAGGAGGTGTATGGTCATCTCAGTTGAGCAGCTCTGGCTGTGAGCACAGTATTCCCACCCACTTGGTGTTCAAACACTCAACCAGAAGGGAGGATGGCCTTTGGATAATGTTCTTCTGAAGGAGAGGAGCTAAAACTGCTTCTTTCAGACAGAGGGCTGAACCGAGTCCCAGTGTAAGCTATATATGGATTATTTTGAACTGATTTATGCAAAGCTACTCAAGCAGAGTCCAAGAATTAAAATATGGAGTTGGGTATGATAATATCGGAATAATAAGTCCACTTTAAATATGGTGCGAGTTTTCACAGTTCAAAGCAATACAGTACAGAGTTTTTAAAATCCCAGATTCTTCCTGTGGCACCAACGTGAGATTGATTTGTGATTTTTGAAACTTTACAAGACCAGATTTTCAGTTTTCTCTAATGGCACGATTAGGTAAAATTTAGTTATGGATTAAATGTGTGAAAGAATTAATTATGGTTAATTAACAAATGTTAGCATGCTATCAATCTAATGTGATGAACATGGAACACGTTTTAGTTAAAAAGATGTAAAACTTAAAAATTCTGAAGGTTTTATTATTATGCAGTTTAGACTCAACCCACTGTAAAGTTTATGCCCTAAATTAACTGTATTGGTAATTACCAAAATTGTTTTTATGTTTCAGTAATGGTTAATCCACCAGTATGCACAAGCTCTTTGACTGAAATATTTTAATGTTGGTGTTATTGTTGTTAACCTAGATTTTCAAATGTACTGGTTAAAAAAAAATAAAAATAAAAAATAGTTGTTAAGATGCCAAATTACAGTGATCTACTTGGATTCCTGAACAGAAATTTTTATTTGATTTGATTAATTCCTTCTTAAAGAATTTCAGTGTAACAGCTCAAATTTATAGAAATATTAATTCATTAAAGTTTGTTATTTGCCTAATGAATAATAATATTTTTCAATGTGAAACAATTTTTTGAAAGTTTCTAAATCTTTATTTGTGTTTTCTTGCTTTTATGGCCTGTGGTCATATACACACATTATATACATCTCCCTCTCACCACCTGGTGGGTGATGTTTGCGGTCCTCAAGCTTGGGTCCTCAGGTCTGGGAGTTTGAGGGTCCTATGCAGTATCTTAGCTGTTACTAGGTCGGTACTCTTCTGAACAGAGACATCTGGTGTGCTTGGAATCTGTGTCCATATGTGGGGCATCCAGGTGGTTCTCAGGTTGCTCTGCCTGGTCTTGGAGTCCTGGTGATGCTTTGACCCATTGGTGTTATTTCCAAAGCTACTATGAAGTGTGCTCATGTATTGACTATACATTTTGCCTGCTGCAGTATCTGAGAGGAGCTTCCATGTTGTGGAGAGGCAGGTGATTACCTGGACGGCAACAGTGTTGTACCCTTGTAGGGCTCCTTCATGCATATCACCTCTTACACTGGGGTGGCTGTGTACATGTATTTTATAATATCCATGTTTAAACAGCTTAGGAACAAAATAGATTTCCAAGTTCTCTAACTGCTTTCTGTGTAATGTGTACAATGAAGAAAGCTTTTATATGAAAGTATATGTCATGCAATTCAAACATGAAATGAAATTATGCAGACGAATCTGCAGCAATCTTCACCTCTTGGCTTTGTGCCCAAATCCAACTCTGTCAAATGAATTCTTAAACACACTTGAGCAGTCAAGGGGCTCAATGTCACAGTGACCTGTCATCAGGAAATCAAACACAGAGGAGTGGCGGTCTCACAAGATCTGATGTAATTGTGCTTCGGTCAATTAGCACGAAATATAAACCACATGGAGGTTCGCCATGTTGCAGAAACTGGATATTAGCTTTAAATTAAGTACCTGTTAGATTTCCTCTATATATATATTGCAGGGAAGAAAATGAATTTTAAAGTGCCAGTGCAAAAATGCACACACTTTAAAGAAGAATTAACCTAAATCTACTGCACTACTGTCAACCAACTAAAATGTTTTATTTTTAACTGAAAGCTCTTTGGATTTGCTGACTCAAGGTTTTATCCCCCCCTCAACGAGGCTTTCTCTGGGCCTCTGCTTCCAGAAATGCTCAGAGTGTGTTAGCACATCTACATTTTTAAATTTATTTTTACAGGGTCAGTGAGAAAACTTTCAAACAGTATGCTGTAACTGCAGAGATTTTCTGCAAGTCAGTCAATTATGAATAATGAAGTAAATAATGTCAGCTGGCCTAAGCCCTTTACAGTGTTGTGTGTGCGCCCTTGCAAACTTTCGTAATTAACCTGAGAACTACAGTCAGTCTTTCCTTTCATGAAGTCAGGTCTCTCTGTGCTATGCTGGGACTGTCCTCCCTAATCTACAGACAAGAAACTCCATTCGTGACACCCTTAATCTTAATGTTTCAGAGCTGGAGTGTGTGCTTACATCAAAGGTTATCAGATTGACAGTAATCCATCACAGATGTTTCACTGAATTAGGATAGAGACACCTCTAGAAAAGCTCCTCAGTAAGCTTCCAAGCCCAGTAACACACTTTACATTCTCAACTCCAACAATAGTTGTTTTGCTCAAGCTAAGAAGCACTTCAAAACAGTTTCCATGTAAATGTTAAATTTTTTTTCCAAGAAGTAACTCATTCATCCTCTGATGCACACTCTGGGTATTAAACCATCATGGGACACGCAGAAACACCGAAACACTACCACTCCACCTCCACTGCCAACTCAGTACATCTAAACATTTTCTTTCATGTTTCAAATCTTCTCAGTACACTCAGCCTTCCACAATGTGTGGTTTACTTCTGCACACAACACAGAGACTGTCTTTAACATTACACTTTTAACTCTTTTAGGTGCACACAAAAAAACAGACCTACCAAATGATTGTGAAGTTTTCAAGTTTTCAAATCCTAATCATCAGGTCATTATTTTATTTTTGTCCCTTTTTTTGCAGCTGTAAAGAAACCTTTCAGTTTTGCTTATTAAACTACTTGTTTTCACACACGTGAGAACCACAGAGCAGAAGCCTCAGCAGTGAGTCTGTTCTTCCAGTGAGGCATTAATAGGAGGAGTCAGTGGAGCTGACGTTCCCCCAAATCAGACTTTTCCCTTTCTAAGAGTAGACTGAAACAAGCAGGAGGATCTCCTAGACAGGATAACAACTCCATGTGTAAACTGGTAGAAGCAAATCCACCGCTGCTTTGTCTTTCGGAAAATCATTTCTGAATGCATATGATCGCATCAAGACTGCAGAGAGAGACAGTAACTGATGAAAAACAGAGAACTAACTTAATTTTATGTTACTGCATGTCAGTCTTTTACCTGTCCCAGTGCTTATCACATATTATGCAAATTTACCTTGTGGGCTTACATGCGCTGATAGGCTACAATCAATACTAGGCCAGCAGAGCGAGCACGCTGTCACATCAAGTGAAACAATGAAGAATCTAACTGTCCCTGGTGAATATAGTAGCCACGTCGAATCAAAGAGGCTCCCTTACATTGCCCACATTGCAGCATCAGACTATAAATGTAAACCTACTGTAAGAAACTCAAAGGAACGGCAACATTTCGGTTTTGTATAAGTTTGGTTGAGCTCACAGCCTGGAAACTGTAAAGTTACAAAGCCTGCTTGAATATTTTATGTAAACATGTGGTTGGTGTGAGAAAGTTCAAGTTGCTCTGGTATGCATTTCTCCAGTTAAACATTCGGACAACCTGTCTTGGCTGGCGCTGTTTGTATCTTGAGCCTGATAATCTGGTGCTGTGCTGTAAGGGAAAGTCAGCTAAACTTTCTTGCCTTTTACGTAGCCTACAGGCCCTGAATGGAGTATGCGAGGTGAGAAATAGCAGCCTCGCATTGCCCCGAAATAGAGCGTTTTGTTTCAGATAACAAAGTTAGAACAGGAGTGGAAGAGAATTAGATAACAGCTAAAGAGAAAAAGGAGTGAGAAACCAGGGAGACAGGCAAGGCATGCATGCAAGTGTGTAACTGAGTTCGGGCTGGATTAGGCCTGCTTGTTATGGATAAGGAAAGGCAAAGGGACAAGGAATCAGTAGTGGGGAGAGATGAGGAGAAACTGCAAAGCATGCCACGTTAGATGGGTACAGTAGGAGATCTGCAAAGGATCAGTCAGCAGTAAGAGAGAGAGGGAGGGAGGTGTCTTTGGTAGTGAGGGAGAAGCCAAAAGAGCTTAGTTAAGGAGCTTAGTTGAGGTAGGTTAGCTCTGAGGATGGGCTGTAACAAGAAAGATGGGAAAGGGGGCCAGTGTTAAATCCATCTACTGTAACATTAGCATTTCTCCCATCTCCACCCTCTCTCAGTCCCTCTGGTTGTGTGTCTTTCATTCCCCCCATCTAGGCATTTTCCAGGTAGACTCCGTGTTCGTCCAATCTCACACCGTACTGCCCTTTGATTTACTTCGCAGCGTGGTCAATGTGACAGTGTTACGGCGCATTTAACAGATACAAGTCACATACAGCACTTTGGGAAACAAGCGCCTCTTCTTTTTTTCAACTTTGTGGTTTCACTTGAAATGATGGGATTGATAAGTAAACATGAAAACTCGCATGCTGTTTCAATGTTTACTAAAAGAAAGGAGGAAGGGGAATGACATTCGGCTCACGTGGGCAAACAAAAACTAGAGACGCCGCATTCGGCAGAGACCAAACTCTTGTTTTTAAAAGATGTCTCCGTTAACACATGTAGCAATGGAAAGCAATGCTCTCATTTACCCTCTAACTGAGTTACGCCACTCACGTATCTCTCACTCAGAATCTTGCTGTGCTAAAAGTAACACGCAGCCCAGACAAAAGTGCCCTCAGCTAAATACACGAAATGACTTGACATTCGTTCTCTTCTTGCACACTCGGGCCTTATTTTGATAACAGAGGACAAAGTGTCTTCATCTCTGCAGAACAATCTTTTGGGTAGAAGCAACAAAAGTCTGTGGAAAACTATAACACTGTTCAATTAGTTTTGTGAGGGGAGACACATAATGAGATGGTAATGTGTGAACACAAAGAACAGAAAGGCCTTTGGTCCTCGAAAATCTTTGGAGTTGCTGCTAAAAAGACATCTTTTTGCAGTATGGATCTATAACAATTGCATAAGGAGAGAGAGAGAGAAAAAATGAGATAAGACAAATTGCCCTCTGGCAGACTGGTGAAGGTGACTTGAAGGAGTTGCTCCATTTTTATACAAACTTCCTCCTCCAGCTCCTACCGGCCTAATGCACAACAGTTAGCAAAGAGACGCTTGCTTCAAAGTGCTGCTCACACTGTAGGTCTCTGCTGTCCTCCTACAGCCACTAAAATCTCTTAGGAATTGTGCCACTTTCATGCCAACTAGAGGGCCCTTCCTAATTCTCCGTTTGACCTACTGGGTTTGGAAAGGATCATCGGTCAATTTTGTTTCAGAGGAGCTGCCCCTTCTCCCCGCTACCACCACCCCGCTCCCCACCACCCTCCAACCCCACTCAGGGCAGCAGTGGCGCCAGCTCGGTGAAAAAAATGATAAGTTGGGTTTTCCACGGCTAGAGAACGAGGACTCACATGGTATCCCTATGGAGCAGCATAGTGGGGAAATAGAAAGTACAACAAAACATTATACAAACACACGCACACGCATGCACACGCACACACACACACACACACACACACACACAACCTTCATGTGCATGCTAAAGTGCACCCATCCATAGTAACAGACGTAGACATACAGACACAAATCTACCCATCTGGACACATTATTCTGAGGCTAAATGATTAATAGCATGCCCTGCTCATGTGTTTGTGCATTTTTAAACCAAACCACACTCTAGAGATTCTGTGCCTCTCACCTCCTTATTCATTTAAGTTCAGAAATCCAAACTAAACCCATGTAGTTTTTTTTTTTCCTCTACCAGCCTTGAATGAAATGACTCCTTCCTTTTATGAGGTGCTAAAGACTGAATGATGGCAAAAATGTGACATATAGCCAATTATAATAGAGAGACTTTGTGCAACTTAACTTTATGGAGACGTCATCATGTGCAAATTTAATGTTGTGTTTTTTCAACCAATGCATGAAGCGCATTCAGTGCTCAGGTAGAGTAGAAAAGCGCTATGTAGGAACCAGTCTATTTATCATTGGGTTGAGGTTATCTCATGCCTGTGACACCTCACTGGCCTCCCTCTGTGCTCCAGAGGAGCTGGTGTGAAAGTTTTTGAGTTTTAAATCCACCAGCCATGAAGATCCCAAGGTAAGGGCGTGTAAAGGGGGGTGGTTAGTGACAGGTTAACATGTGGGTAGTTAGGGGGCAGGGGTACGGGAGGGGGAGGGGAGGTACTTAATAAAAGCAGGCAAGATGAGCTGCAGCAATAAAAGAAAGACCTTCCTCTGACGAGATGTTTAGCTTTTGTGGTGTAGCACGTGTAGACTAAAATATTGGGTTTGACAAGAACTGCTGCTATAGATTTTCCCACTCTCCAGCCATGCAACTCGAGTCCCCCTTCCACACCATCTATGCAAAAATGAATTTAAAAACATCAAAGCTGGCATTAATGTCTCATTTCCCTATGCAAATGCACAAACGAGAAAGAAAAAGAGAGCCTCTCATTTCTCCCTGCCTCTTTCATTTTCAGCGAGAATCATTGGTGCCCCCTTGAGACGAAGCCCGTTGCGCAGTTTTGGTGAGAAAAACGGGTTAGGGGATCCTGGGGGCTGCTCTGCATTATCAAAACAAACCATTCAGCAAACAAACAATTAAACACTCATGAATTATGGACAAGCCATCTAAAATAGCAATAAAAACAAGGAGTGGGAAGTCGTGGAGCAAGTGCTGAGCTAATGAAACGTGTGCAAGGGTGTTTTTAAATAGGCGGGCAGTGGTGTAGTATGTGGGCGTATTAGCGTATGCCTTCCTGCACACGTGTACGGCATCGATATGTAACCTATTCTGATGATTCCACATATTTCCGGGAAAGGACAGAAAGCACGGAAACGCGTGGGAACAAAAGCGATAAGTGAAGGAAGAGAAGACGTCTAATAATCCACAAAGTGCAATTGTGCATCAGCCATTTTGGTTTGTGCCCAGCAACAACATCCATTATTCACAGCCCTGTATTTACCTCTCACAGACACGCACAGTCCATGCAGCAATGATCCAGGAGGATATACTGAACACCAGCAGAACAGTTCCTGGACAGATGGTCATGAGGGTCTTCATGACAAAGCGTGTGTTGAAGTTAATCTTGTTGAGGGCGCCAATGCTGCGGGACGAAGCGTCCGTGAACAGCTTGCTGTGGAGTAACATGACTCTGCCAATCAGGTAGAGTCTCA
The DNA here is from genome assembly GCF_000239375.1 of Pundamilia nyererei. Classification (NCBI taxonomy): domain Eukaryota; kingdom Metazoa; phylum Chordata; class Actinopteri; order Cichliformes; family Cichlidae; genus Pundamilia; species Pundamilia nyererei. The sequence continues at coordinate 1,036,449 of NW_005187405.1, forward strand.
GGAACATGGGGATGGAGAGGATGATGTCCACATCCGCGTCGGCCACCGACGGCGTGTAGGTAAAAGCCAGCCGCGCTGTCCATGTGAAGACATACTGGCCCGGGATGGGGTGAATGGCACACACCAGTAGTTCCAGCACGATGAAGAAGATTCGCTCATACGTCATGGCTATCCTCCAATCATCCGCACCATTGTCGACCATAAACAGCTGAAGGAAAAGACAGACTGAGGTCAGTTTGGATAAAGTTAGAATTTCCTTTCACACTCAACTTCTTTTCCTTCTACACATCTTTAATACATTTTCAACCACATGGACCTTTGAATGAGGCCTCATAGTATTGGTGTGTTTATAGATGATCCATAAGACATGGATGCTGCTCATGATGGCCAATACTTGATCTACAAATATCAGCCATAGCATTAAAAACACCTGCCAAAACTTGTGTAGATCAAAAATGTCAGTATACTGGGATGGTGGGAGATGGTGATGGTGAGTTCCTCTGGGCTTGTCTGTGAGAAATCCAACATTTCTCAAGCAGAAGATCATCATTGTTATTCTTCTTTCTTTCTTCTTTTTTTTTATTTGGCTGATCTTTGTAAATCAAGCTAGCAGACAAGAGTAGCATAGGTGTCTTATGTTTTGATTTATAAACAACACACCTCTAAGACTCAAATAAGCTAAGGGCAAATACATAATAAATATACGGAGCATGAGATGTATGGCAGTAGTTCTAGTTATCCCAGGAAAACTTTACAGAAACTCAAATACAATAAAACAGAAAACAGCTGTATAGATTCATCAAGACTACTGTTTGCAAATAAATAATACAGTGTTTCTGGACAACAACTTAAGAGTCATTTAAGAGTGATTTTTTTCCACCCCACTGGAAAACTTAAATTGTGCAATAAACCTTTAAGCATAATTTTTACAAAAATTGTGAGAAAGTTTAATAAACACAACATTTTCAAGAAAAAAAAAACAATTGAAATCGGTCAATTGTTTTGTGGTTTGAGGTTTAAAGGGTTAACGGCTTTAATTTAAGATAGGTTTTTCTCTACAGTGGCAACAAAACATGCAGCCTAATACTGCTGCAGAGGTTCCTGTGAATATGCTGCACATGTAGGTTACTCTTCTTTGCTTCTGGCCAGGTCCTTCCTGTTTTGGGTCATTTTCTTTCTTTAGAAAGACAAAGTAGTCCATCTCCCATTGTTACCTGTTGCCCTTTTTTCTCCACCATCCTCTTAGCAATATAAAATACTAATTGTCGCACTCAGGATAGCATTAATGATGCATCAGAGTTTACAGTGACATAGTTTTCCTACACTGCCTTTGTACAGACAGCGGGGTTTGTAGGAAATGTCAATATTTAGTGATGTCAGTTTTGTTTGTGTAAACTATTTAGTAACAATTTATAATCACAATCATTAATAGAGCAAAAACTAATCATTTTATTTATGGAATTTTATTGATTTGAATCAAAACAGACAATTGCAAACACGTAATACTGACTATTCCACCTATAAACATCTATAAAAATGTCATTTTATCAAATGTTTACAATACTTACTTAACTGGCTGTAGTTTAAATCTTAAATTGGAGATTGCTGTGGTCCTGTTTCTCTCCTGTTTAGTTTTGTTTCCACTTGTCTACATTTTCTGTGAATGATTTTGGAGTGAGACCTCTCACGATTTCTACATGCGTATCACAGGACCAACACTACGAGACATCCTGTATGAATCTGAGCCATCAGAGGCTCTGACAACAGCAATATTTCACACCCTGAGACTGAGGCTCAGTGAAAGGTAATAATAAAAATTAAATGAAAAACTTTATCACAAAATCACAATGACTCTTTGCAGTCACTAACTAATATAAGATATTTCATAAACAGTATGAAATAAGTATTGTCTCTTATCAGTTATGATACACCACGTGTACAGTACTCATTACTTTACATTTTGCTACAAACATAGGTGCAGCGATTTATTAAAATGTGTGCAAATGTACATGGAAATACAGCACACAGTTTGTATACTTCCAACAAGCTTTAAAGTCAATATTTGGTATCAACACCTTTATTCTTCATCACAGCCTAAACTCTCTCAGGCAGTTTTCTTTTAATTTCTTGAAGTAGTCTCCAGGAATAGTTCTCTAGGCTTCTTGAAAGACATTCAAAGCCCATCTTTGGAGGTTTCTGCCTTTTGTTCCGTTCCCTGTGAAAATGATCCCACACTGCTTCAATAATGTTAAGGCCCGGGCTCAGGGGAGGCCAATCCATGACTGATAGTGTTAAACTGTGTGCTTTTCTATTCAGGTTTATTTTTTACAGCACTGGCAGTGTTTGATGTTACTGTCATGTTGAAAAATTAGCTGTTGTCAATCAAATGCTTCCAGATGGACTGGTGACTCAAAGTCTGACTGTACATTGTACAAACCATGACAGAGCCTCCACCTTGTTTTACAGTCAGCTGTAGACACTCACATTATACCTCTCTCCTGATTTCCCACATACATAATGATGGAAATTTAACCAGTTCAGATTTGGCTTTTTTCTTTTTTCTTAAGGTCATAGTTTTCAGGTACTTTTAATGTATGCACAACATGTTGAAAGTTAACATCTCACTGGGAATCACTTAGTTGGTGCCAAAATACAAACTGTATCTTTGGGACAGGCTTACAAAAGAAATTAAAAAAAACTTCAGGTCAGCTACAAAGACTGGTCTGGCTGGTTTGTGATCAATTTTCAATGTCCAAAGAAAAATGCTGAAAAAACTAGCTTGGAGAACTATTGCTCAAGACCACAAAAAATTACAAGAAAGTCCAGCTCCTTAGAAGCAAAATTACACGGGTTGGGGGGGTGAAGTGGTTCAATCAAGCACTTTTTACAGTTCAACATTTTTTTAAGCTTCAAAAGTTTATCTTTGGGTGGGTGCTTTAAGGTTACACTGAGCTGTCTGCTTCAATTTCAGTTAAAGAGAAAAAAAGACTAAGTGATTTGTATTTAGTGTAGTTTTGCCAGTAGAAATTGAATTCCCAACAGACTTTTTAAAATCAGGTTTTATAATATTTAACTTCTGCCACACTGATCTCAAAAGGTAAATGAATAAACAAAGGTTACTTTTTCTGCAGTGCACTCACCTGGATTTCCCGGGCATGGTACATTATTATAAGACCAAGCAATATAACAGTGGAAAGGCTGATAAGGCATTTCAGTGCAAATGAGTATGAAGATTCCTAGGGTGAGAAAAAAAAAGGACATGAGAGACAAAATTAGAAATAGCCACCAAAATTAAAACCATTCTCTTAATATGTGCAAACATCATAGAGTATCATATATAGGAGTACAACATTACAGTCAAAGAGTGTTCACCATTACACAACTCATATTTTCTAGGTTTAATAATAAGATATATACATGTCATTTTAACCTCTATGGTATAGCTATATGTATACAGATAACACTACACAACTGCATCTATACATAGCACCCTCAAACACACACTAACACATATACACACACACACACGCTACTTATTAGCTGAAGCTCAACAAGAGCCCACATAATGGGGTTTCACGAACAGCGCAGTCAGGATGTTGCTAAACAATACAGCTGCAGGTGGAGGTGTAGCCTGATATTATCTATGGACACCATTTCCCACCATCTAAACTACCAATTAATCAAAGCCCAGCACTAACAGGGGGACTTTCCACTTAATGGTAGGTGCAGAAAAGGCAAGGATGGTATTAGCAGGGGGGCCAGCACAATGAGCACTGCTGATGATAAATAGGCCGGCTGGATGCTCACGCAGGAAAGCTCTTTGTATGTGTGTACGCGTTTGTACACGGGGGCCGTAGATCTAGAAAATGAGAACCTGTGCTACTCAAATCCTCCCCCAACCCTCTATGTTGGTAAAATGCCAACTGATAAATCAATTTAACAACCATGGTGTAAAAATGCTGCTCTGCAGCAGGCTAATGATCATAGTGTTGTTATTACAATAACAACACTGACGACAAACGATTAAAAAAACCAAGTGGAAATATCATTCATAATTGCCAGTGAGATGACAGTCCTTGCTTCTCAATATATGTTGTCCTTTGGTGGTCCATATTACAGAATTATTTTTAGCCATCAACTAGATTGCTTTGCCCCTCAGGTTGGCGACATGTTCTCAAGACATTCTAATGTCTGAAATTGTTTTGAAAGTCCCTGATGAAATAATACAGAGTAAACCAATTAATCCACGTGCCAGAGGTTCAAGGATTTTTAAGTCCCAGTGCTCACTGCCTCTTTACATGTTCCCTCCTTCAGGGCTCAGAAAACCTTTGCTGAGCCGCGAGCGTCTGCTCCATGACGGGACGTGAGATGGAAAAATGGACCAGCCACAGCACATGCTACCTGTCTGATGTGGGAAGGCTGCGGTGCTGCTCAGAGACATTAGGTCATTTCCATTTCAGCTGAGGTCAGTATGATGAATGGACTGAACAAAACTCAGTAACAGTCACAGACAAATCTATTGACTTTCTTAAAACCCCATAAATCATCCTATAGATTACCCCACCAACTTACTATATTTTAGAGACACAAACCCTTCCTCACACACATATGAAAGAAAGAGCACAATTAAAATGCACACACAGACACAAACAGGCAAAAACAAAATCGATCCCTTTTTTAAAGGGAAAAATAGATGCTTTTTAAAGAATTTCAGTATGTCATTCACAAAATATTGAAAAACTTCTAATTGCCCATAATGATTACCATGACAGTTAGCACACTCCAATCCTGCACACATAAAGTAAAAATACCCATTAAGACAAGCACATCATATGAATAATTAATGATTCATTATGCATTTTCAGCTTTAAAATTTTCACAAATGCATGCTGCGTTCCTCTCTTTCTGCTGACAATGAAAAAAAGTCTTGTTCAGAAAGTGGTTTATTTACTATAAGCTCATTTATGACTGACTGTAAAAGATCAACAAAGAAAAAGCAGTAGCCCCTTAAACCAGAATTACTTCTAAGGCCAGTAAGGGACAAGTCCACTGTTTGTAGAAAGAAGTCAAATTGACCTAAAAAAAGTACAAGAAAAATATTTTTTGAACTAGAACTTTGTTGAGCACTTTCTTAAGAGTTTAAATCAACATTTTGTACACGAGGATTTAAAAAAAGGACAATAAAGCAGGATGTGCGATCATATGAGCATGCAGCATCCTCAGATTATGTGACCAGATAATACCAACATTCTGCAAACTGCAAAAGTGCTCGTTTTGTTTTAGTAATGTAGGCAACATATATGCCAAAGCTGCAATTCTTATAGAACTGACAGGGGGCCTTCCAATGTCCTTGTCTCACAGAGAGTATGAGTCGGGTTTGGAAGTACTTTGCATTTGAGGAGAATGACCGAGAGGTGATAGGCTAAGTGATTTACAAAAGCAACATGCAAACGAGCCTTTTCCACTTTAGTGAAGCTCTTAAAAGACTGACATCCACATTTTTTCAAAGAATTCAAGTCAGTTAAGTATTAGATCATATTAACAACCTCCAAAAGGTCGTTCTCTTTATGTTATCCTGGAGATCAGCTGTGACACACGTTTGCAGTTGCTAATGTTATGTGAATGTTCAAGCTAAAGTGATGTAACAAACGTTATACCTCATAGTAAACTTTAGCAGGCCACTCAGCAATCATCCTAACATCTCAGTCTGTGCCTGTCAGCAACATAATGTTAAGATTTTCTGCTCTGTACTTTTGTTGCTTTTATTTACAGAAATGTCATTGTTGTAATGTTCAAGTGGTTTTTTTGTGTTTTTTTAAATAAAGAAGTTTAAATAAGTGGGATGGCTCTGTAGTGGTGTACAGATTTGCTTGGCATACTAAAGGTCAGTAGCTCACTTCCAGTCGGAGAAACCTGGCGGCTTTTTGTCCCCTTGGGATTGTGTCAGGAAGAGTGCTTTGTGTTTAGGTGCATGGTAGTATGAAACTAGTATTATGGCATCCATTCATCAGGTTTTCAGTCAGATTAATTCCTCGCTTGTGACAGCTCAAAACTCAAGGCTTGAGAACAGTCAACAGACCATGCACTTAAATTTTCCAAACACTAGCTTTTCTATTCTACTTTGTTTTTACTGACTCCAGAGAAGAAAGAAAACAGCTCTGTGACCTATCATATCGCTGCAGTGTCAGCTCCACAGTAAACAGTCTAATAAATAATGTGGTGGGACTTGTGCCGCACTAAGTGAAGGATATTCTTCCCCCATATATGACACACTGTTTGACACTGATGGACAATGACAGGCCAAGGGGTGGTAGCTTGGTCACCACAGTGACCCTGAAAACCCACTGCCTCGCCAGTGTCCTCACTCAAGAGTCCCTCTTGTCTCTAGAGTGTGCTGCGTCATTGCCACTCCTACAAACTGATGCAGTTTGAAAAACCTGGAACTTCATTCCCACCTTTTATTCTCACTTGCCGACCTCTTCATTTCTATGTGTCTTTATCTCTCTTTGTATGAATCTTTATGGCTCTTGTTGTCCGCTTTGCTCCACTATCCCAGTTTCCTTCTGCCAATAATGGCAATAGCAATGGAATCAGTCCTTTGGGTACGTGCCAATATAATGCCAATAACTAAAACTTTTAAGTAGTGACAAAAATAGACCTACCAGCAAAAAAAACCCCCAAAAAGACAAAACAAGTTCCAAAAAGACAATATCTTTTAATAGAATAAATAGTCTATTAGTCATTGTGCAGATCACATGACACTTCTTTTTACTTCTATTGGAGCAATACTCCCAGTTGCTTTGTTGCATACTGTACGTCAGTGTCTGTGCTAATAATCACTCTTCATGAAACTGACAGCTGCCAACCCCACACAACTCAAACATAACAATAGAAGTGACAACACACAGGGCTCCCACTCATGCATCACACACACACACAGACACACGCACGCACAACCTACCTTAGTGTAAACCCCCCATGACAGTTCCGTCTCTGTCACCATGACAACAATCCCAAACATCCCAAAGATTAGAGCGTAATCGCTTAACCGTTTCCGCTTCTCAAACAACGCCCTCCGGTGGCCGAGCTTGTAGCCAATGTCCCTGTTCTTCTTCTGGGGTGCCCGCCCACTGCCCCGCCCACTGCCCTCCCTGACCAAGCTCTCGTTGGATGCCTTGCTGGGGTCTTCGCCGCCGTTGCCCTTGGACACCACCACCTCCAGGCCAGAGCTGTGCAGCGTCTGCAAGGGTTGCGTCTCCGAGTCGAGCTCCGCGAGGTTGCGGCGCGACGAGGACGCCAGGCTGCCCACTAGTGGTCTCACCACTCCGCCATTGTACTTGCAGGTGTTCATGGCTATCTGAGGGAGTCGGCCACAGCTCTCAGAGAGGGAGGGCTTGGATCCAGCATGGCTCAGCTTCTTCTGCTCAGTATTGGCCTGTGAACAGGAAGCAAAGGAATTAGCACAATACTACCACAACTTTATAAAAAAAAAAAATAATAATAATTAAAGGTGTAAAAACCGACAGCAGGTTGAAGAGACGCACAGGTTTAGACTTTAAATAGAGCATTGATGTGGGAGTTACATCACTGCAGCTCTGGAGAGGGCACGGAGACGAGAGGATCTTGCAAAACAATATTGGTTATAAAAGGAGACAAATTTAGTGCTTAGCGGGACATGTGTCCAAGCGTACAGCATGAATCAAAATAGCAATAGTTCTGGTTTCAAAGCCCCACATATGGAGGGTTTTTCCTTGAGTAACAAACTGATAGCTTCTTACCAAGTTACAGCTCTTCATTAAGAACAGCCTGTTTTTGTGAGTAGTAAAAGCAGGATTTTTCCTGTTAAACATTTGGTGCCCTGTTTTTGTGGAGGTTTTCCCACAAAAAGAGCTCCCCTTCAAGAAATGCCATCCAAACCGCATGGCTCAAAAATAAATTAATAATGGATGAAAGGGGTTTTGATGTATAAATAAAACCATATAACCAATATTGGACCCTACAAAGTGCAGAAAATTGAATCTTTGCGCAGCACAAATTTAGATATAAATGATTAATGCACAGCATGGCCCTTTTTCCTGTCAGACAAACATTTTTCCCCTGCAGAGATGAGCAGCTAGCTGCCCAAAAGAGGAGAAGAAGAAGAAGAAAAAAATAACACGGATCTCCTTGATTCAGGTGTCCCAGCTTCTCACTAATTTAACAAAACAGTATAAAGTGTTTATTGCTTTTCATGTCTGTTGAAGGCACAGCAAGCTTACAGGAAAGCTGAAGAACAAAGGATGACACAAGCATCCTTGTGAAAATATTAAGTTTTCACCACTGAAAACAGTATATTCTTCATTATAAGGGGGATGGGGACTCATTTTTTTCTCTTTCGTTTTAAAATCACCTTCTAACCCGATGCTATGAGATGTGCCTCCTATTAGATGTGCCTCCTCTTTTACTGAGTCCTATATCACTTCTGCTGTTCTTGGTAGATAGGAATGAGTTTCTGCCCCGGCAACGCAGACAGAAAATGTTCAATCCATGCAGAGACTATAGAGCAGTCACCCCAGAAGCATCTATCTGCCGGTCTATCCCTTGCCCTTCAGAGACTTGGGCCGATTATCATAATGGGTTATGAAAACTTCACATGGAACAGTGCTTTTTCCGAAACAAGTCAGGGGTGTGCGATAGCACTGCTGGCCCTTTTTTATCAGCCCTGACAAAGCATGCCTAATGCCTTTAAATGTGCTGGTGGGAATACAGAAGGGCAGCCCTAATGGAAATTTACTAACTCTGGGCCTGTGATGCTATCATCTTGCACATATTGTGGCTCCATGAGAACAGGACTAAAGGTTAAGGATAAGTGCAGCCCATAGTGTTTCTAATCCCCTTTCCTGTATTAAATTGCTTTTTAATCTGTGCCATTAGGACCTCTGTACACTTGTGAAGACTGAAGTGAGTGAACTTTACGTTTGAATGACAGGAAAGACTGCAGAATTAGATGCTGATATGGCAGTCCTACCAAAGATGATGGAAGAGGATATAATTAGAACAGGAGGAGCTGAATTTTCCTAATCTAACTTTTCCCGCAGAAGCTTCTTGGATAAAAGGGTCTTGTGAATGAATTTAAATTAATTCTAACAGTTTGCATCTTATTGACATCGAAGATTAGAATCCCCAAATATGGATTTATTTCAGTGTCAAGTAAAGTTTGAAAAGATTTCACACAAATTATGCCTTCCTCTGGCTTCCTCTGCTTCAGGAAACCCTTGAAGCAGTCAACATAACCCAATACAAAGGGCATCTCAAAACAGTAATTTTTTTAAATATAAATTTCAAATGATTACTCATTATAGCCCATCAGAAATCCAGTATCTCAAATTATTATTAGTACACACAGAACATCCCAAGCCAGACAGCCAGCGGATTCAATGCTATGCTATGTTGCACTTTATCTGGAAATCAAGGTCCTGGAGTTTAGTGGAAGATTAAAGTAAATATCCAGGGTATTTTAAAACCCAGTGTAAAGTTTCTGCAGTCTGATGATGTTGAAGGCCATGTTGTCTGCTGGCAGTTGGTCCACTGTGTTTTATCCAGGCCAAAGTCAACACAGCCGCTCAACCAGGAGGTTTTAGAGCATGTCATGCTTCCATCCAAAGACAAGTTTCATGGAGAAGCAGAAAGGGACTTTTTCCACAATACTCTAAATTCTTGAGACACAAATGTCAAAAATATCACCGGTCGTGAATCAAAGATATGTACAGACTGCGTCAGAAGAGAAACAGCAGAGCTGAATCATCCCGCAAAATACAGCTGGATTGATCTCAACCATAAGCAGTCTGTATTTAGAAAGCCATTTTATTAAATTCTAATAAATATTTCAAAAGTCATTACCAATGCACCAATAAAGTCCTTTTACTAGCATTAAGATCCAAAGCAAAAAAGCCTGTCTTTCCTTTAAATGCTTGGGATTGTCATAGTAACTGGTGAGCAACTGCAAAATATCCTTATTCCTTTGGTTTTAAATGTTATAAACATGATGTCACTCATTCTCAAGAGATAATTTCCAACTTTTGTGTGGGAGGTAAGTAACACTGAAGTTTCACTTCTTGCTGATCCCGTGTTATTTTTAGTCTCAGTCAAACTTCCTGAGATGCTTGATATGCAAATATGGATGGCAAACTATAAAAGCTGACAAAAAAATTATATCACAGAGACTTACTGAAGACCACTATTTCAAGCATCGCTTGTGGATTTCTGTGAGAATGTACAGTAAAAAGGTCGCCCAACACAGAGGTATTCTGACTCAAGCGTTTCACATGTATAAGATGGCTTTTTTTCCTGACAGTCATCCTCGTGTTTTGAGTGAGTCTGTAAATCAGTGTGTGTTAGTATGCTTACTTCAATAGACTAAACCAGGGGTAGGCAACCTTTCTGATGGCGAGTGCCATTTAAAATTTCCTCAGAAGTCAGTGTGCCATATGATTGCATTAGCAATAAATTTAATAACGCTCTATATGAACAGTTACACAATATATAGAACCACTTTATAGAATTATATTTGTTTGCAGATGTTGGCAGCTATCAGCGAATAGTTATCAGCTGTTTTGAAACAAAAAAAGACTTTTTATCCATAACAGGAACTCCATAACAGCAAATGAACTGTACAACAGAAAATGCAAATGCTATTTGTGGTCTCCTCACAACAATGATAAGAAAAATAAACTAAGCCAATATGGCATGTCTGTTAATACAGAGACACACATGTATGATCTCTGGTCTCCCACTCAGAGACACAGGTCTTCGAGTGTCCAGCATTCAGACGGCTACCTGAGGACACTCATGTGAGAGAAAATCTGCTCACACAGATATGTAGAGCCTTATTTATACTGTCAATAAGGCCTCTGCAATGTTCTGAAGACAGTTAAACTTGTCAGGTAGTGATGTCCAGCAGGTGAAAATGCAAGCTCCATGAACACGCACAGCTGTGGATTCCAGCTGCTTCGATGTTGCATTAACTGGCATTAACTCAGCCAGTTAATGCGAGACAAATCCAGCTGCTCATTAAAGATTTCTGGTTTGATCAGAAAATAAAACATTGGTCCATACACCTGAAAATCCCAATTTGCGAAGTGCACCCCTGGCGGGGCCATTTATTTTTTGATGCACCCTCTCAGATTAATTCACTGCGTGTCGTGCCCAGGGCTGGGACAAAAAAAACAGCCCGGGCATTTTGACTAGAGACCGGCCCACCAGGTATTAAAGCCATAAAGCCTTTGAATGAAAACAGACGCTGCTGTGACAGTGATGTACAGTCTTGTTGGTATATGCATGATTTCTATACATTTTACATCAGATAAAAACTTTGGTTGTAAGATTCAGATAATTATTTAATAACAGCCAGACATTTTAAATGAGAATAAGAAAGTATTTCTTTGTGCCCCCCTTTCGCTGTTAATGCTCTACCTGGCCTCCTGGCAACACTTTGCTAGACCCGCCCCTGCACAGTTACCAGCTGTCAGCTACTTAAAAAAGGATCCTGTTGTTATTTGTCTCTCAGAAACAGTTCATAACTTCTCTTCAACTCATTCATGTCACCTAAAAGGTAAACCTGTTTCTTCATCACCTGTTCAGCTCTGATGATTCAGTAAGGACATCTCCTGGTTTCATCTTCATGTTTCCCTCTCACCAGGTATACAAACCGACATCATGACCAGCAGCTTTACAGCTGTGGCTCCAGCAAACATCAGCTGATACTAGAAATTAATATTAAATAAATTCTAACAACAGCTGATCAAGCTTAAACCTGCTGTTGTTTAGCGCGACCTCTGCGATTGCCCCGTTCTGGCGCAAAGTGGGGGATAAACAAACAAGAGAGAAAAGCCGATCAGCTGATTATTGATCAGTTTCATGATTAAAGTAGCAACAGGAGAGGGAGGGGAGAGAATGACAGAAGAAGAGGCAGCTGTGTGGCTAACGACAGAATAAATCCACCTTTGTGTCTTTTTCCATCCTAGACAACACCAAAAGGGTAATAATTTCTGTGAATGCGGGACATTCCGTCTTTTTAAGATGGTTGGCAACTCTACTAACTAACCTTATGAATAAAATAAAGTTCACTATCAGTAACATCATAGCACCCACCCAGCTGTATAGAAACTCTGTCATGCTAGCTAGTAGCAGTATGAGTTATTGTAACTGACTGTAAAAAGTCAGCACAACGAAAATAAACTACACCTGCCGACCCAGATAGACTGCAGGTTATAACTTCTTACCTGAAGTTCAGTTCACCTGACACTCGGACCAGCGGCTGCCTCTCCTCCTCCTGCCTTCCCTCTCCCTTATCCACCTGCTGGCCTCCACCACTTGTTAATGTTACTGAATCTGTGGAAGCTCCGCCACAGCCACCACCAAACAACTGAGTTATTTTACGCCAGCATCTGGCCAATCCACCACCTTTCATTGTTTATACCGTTACAAAAAAAATAAAAAATCATCGGGCCACTGAGCAAATGCCCGGTATGCCCGATGGCCAGTCCAGCTATGGTCGTGCCATCAGTTGGCACGCGTGCCTAGGGTTGCCGAGCCTTGGACTAAACTAATAAACCAGCCTGATAGAGTGCCGCCCGGCCAGTGTAGTCCTCTCTCCTTTCTCCTGGTGGTATCTACTTTCCACCATAAACACGTCCCTTTCACTCAGTTTCATGGCTGAAAATTTTGAAATATTTCCAACAGATTAATTACAGTCACTACAGTCACTGTTTAGCAAGTTTTGAAAAATCTAAATTAGTCACTCTGAGCTTTTTCACAATTTCCACTGCAAATCACCCATACCGCTCCATGCAAACATTTTCATTCATTTCAGTCAAATTAAATATTTTTTTAAATAGTACGTTTAAAAAGTAAGAAATGCAGCAGCGCAGCGCAGCGCTGCGCAATCCAACCGCTCTCTCTCGCTTACCATTGTCATTCACGTGTCGGACGCTCAGTGAACGCAGCCTCTCGTTGCAGATCTTCTACGAAACTGCTGGCTTAAAACGGGTCATTAGCATTAATATGGACCCTGCTAACCGCATGTGACGGGCACACTTTCCAGTCTAAAAGCGCTGTGAACGCCCATCTACTCCCCGACTTCCTGCTTCTGTTGCCCATTGTCCAACCTGATTTGCACCAGTGTTTTGTCCCAACCTGCACACGGGTGTGACTTCTTAAGAAGCAAGTGTTCACCTCCAGTGAAAACAAATTAAATGATCAGCCCTATCATGCAGTACAAATTAATGCTGCGCTTTGGAATGCCATACTCACACATTAGGAAATTCATAGAAAGGTTATTATAGTTCATTAAAACTAACCTTAAAACTAAGAATACAAAAAAAAATTAAGAAAAAAATAAAATAAATCGGTGTAAAGTTTCAGTTAGTTATTATGTAATATACTTAGTTTTTAAGTTTGTTGATCAGGTACAAAAGAGAAAAGAAAAAATCGAAACTTGTCTGATGATGTATTTATGTACATGTTTGAGACTTTGTATGTGTGCAAGACCGAGTCAGCTGCTTTCAAAAACTTCTGTGCTTTTATTGTTTTATCTTTACTGGTGTTCATATATCTTGTCTTCGACGTATAACCTCCATGCAATTATAATTAGAGAGGTTAAAACTGAGGCTGGAATTAATAAGAGAAAAAATAAACTAAATCTAAACATTTTCAAACACAAAACTAAACTGAAAGAAGAAGAAAAAACGCACTCAGTGAATGAACTGAAACTGAATTAAAAGCAAAAAAAATGTAAATAAAAAAACATTATAAAAGCTCTTCTTGGCAGATACAAAATTAGGCACACCCAACTGTATATCCTGCTCATCTCATGTTCTGAACAGAACAAAATGACCATCATTTTGTAGCTGTTTCATGAGACATGAAGTCTCATTACTAGTGTTTAGTGATGTCAACAATTTAAGCCACAACATTTTTAGCCTACATCATACTTTATATAACTCACAAGTTATGGCTGAGCATCTGCTTACCTTTGATGCTGGATGTTTTGGCCTTTGCTTGTAAAAACTTGCAATGATTTAGCAGGAAAAAAATGCAAAAAAGAAAAAGAAGTTGTACAGATTCCCCCTCTCTAGTTATCTGTTAATTTGCAGTTCTCACTGCTCATTGGTCAGACTACCTGTAGGAACAATTAGCCAGCAACAAACATTTGTTTGCGATTGTCCATTGGCATACTCAGACTATAAATACACACAGTCAGGCTAAACACCTGTGTGTTGACACATTGGAGCAGAGATGATGAGCATCAGCAAGAAGAACTCCCGACAGATTCAGCTCATGAGGGCAAGAGGAGAACTGGCGCCAGAGATTTAAAGGCATTTTGCAAGCCTGGGAATTAAACTGTCACTGTAAACTGTACACCAGCACAAGATGGAAAGACAACGCCGACCGCTGAAACTAAGGAAACTGCAAAAATAAGCAACAAAGTAAATTACTATATTCGGTACACATACAGTATCAGTTCTATGACACATTACATAACCAGCCTGTTTATTGCTGTGTTGATAATGTTTTGTTTTTTTGGACTTCCACAGTGATGTCCTGGCTGATAGATTGACCAACAAGAGTTGACTGTACAAGTGGTATTTGTCGTGAAGAAAGCTTGGCTGTAAGTATGGAAAGACCCAATTCTTTCCATTGATAGAGAACCACAATAAGGAGGCAAAGCTTCAAAAGGCTTTTTAATGGATAGAATCAGGGGAAATATGGCACTAATCTACTATCTTCACTAAAGAAACCACTGTGACCCTATGCACGGTCTCATTTCCGATGGAAAAACCACTTTGTTGCCAAATCAAGCTCCATGTCTGATGGTTTCAGACACGGTGCAGGTCCTGTGGTCACTGTAAGGGAATCACAGACAGACTGTATTCTGAACAGACAATTTTGAAGCAAGTTGCTGCAGCTAGTATCAGAGAACCTTATGGCCAGAATCATAGTTTCTTCCAAGACATCGACCTAAAGCAAACTACTACTTCAGCCTAAATCAGAGGGGATCAACTGGGTAAAAACTCCAGAGTCACTGGTTGGAGTTTGCTTGGCACTCCATGAAAGACTTCCTCCATACGGAAGCAGGAACTTGTTCATGCCATAAAAGTGTTTTGAAGATTTGTTTGTTTAAAAATCTCATTATGGTCAAGGACCAACCAGGGACAGGCTAGCTATTTTAAGTCAATGTATGATCCACTTGCTGTTGTAAACTCATTTAAGGAAAAAGTGCTCAAGTTCAAAAACAAGAAGCAAGAAAAAGAATTTTGTTTTTTTTTAAAGACATGGCCTACATGTTTTGTTCATATGGGTTAAAAAATCTTTTTCAGAGTAAACTATGAGCTGGTGTGTATCAGAGAAGGATTTTTTAGTGCTAAAAAATAAACCAGAGTGTGATAATAAAACTGAAAATATGCACAATAAAAATAGCAGACAACTTAAACATACTAAAATCTAACTCTGGATTCCTCTTTGTATAACTCAAGAGTCCTTCACAGATTTTACACCAAGAGTCCTCACATTGCTTTCCAAAACCTCAGAGCACCCAACCAATTCCAAAATACTCTCACCCAGTTAGCCAGCTACCCGAGCCCCTTTGCTTTTCATATGTTTCCCTTCACCCAGACTAAACAGCAGAAAGGCAAGCCGGACCATTGTCATCCCCTGATGACCCCACAGAGGAGCCATGGGTGGGGGCTGCCTGTCCAGCCAACCAACAGCTCAATTTTAGGCTGAACAGCACGTAGCATTCAGGCTTTTTGAAATTGAGACTTATAATGAAATTGAAAAGCCTCAGTGCAGAACAGTTTAGATGATGGCAACTCTTCGTCTTGCATTTCTCCCTCTCTGCTTCATTCTCCATCCAGCTCAAATCAAATAGAAAATCCTCACTCCTGTGTTGTAGTCTTGAAGGCTTATATACTCTAAAATGGAATAGTGTATTATTAATATTAATTGGGTGAGTGTTTGTAAGTTTGAGCATGTGGGTGCCAGTCTGTTTAATTGTGTGTGTGTGGCAGGAGGAGTGGGGGTGGTCGGGGGGTTGCATATGTGTGATAGAAGTACATGCTGAGTCTCTGCCACGCTCTAGATTAGGTTGGATATTGATGCAGACAGCGTAAAGCAACGAAAACGAGCTCGAGGAGAAATTGTTTGAGAAGATCCATGTGTTTGTGTAAAATCTGCGAGCAGACGACAGATGCTGACAAGTCCGATATGAAAGGAAGGTCACAAATGAGGGAGACGCGGGAAAAGCGACAAAGTAAGGTAGGGATCTAGAAATCGAGGAAACATAAAAGGGTGAAAACAGAAAGAGATAAATGAAAGAGAAGACAGACAGCTCCCTATGGGTGTCGCTGCCAGCCCCTGGAGTGATTGAGAGCTGCAGGCTACACTCTCCAGTTTGTCCCTGCACACTAGACGCTGTCACATTTCTCTGACAGGCCAGCAGGAAACAGGGCTCCTCCATCCATCCCTAGCCAGCATGTGGATCATTACTCAGCACTAGCAAAGACAGGGGATAACCAGTAGCTGCAGCCCCACACTCATAAAGGAAATTACTCTGTCAGAGCTATCTGTGTGCTGAGCTGATTGAAATAATTATATATTTAATGAATCATGCTGGAACATTAAATGTTTAAAGGTGAACAGCATATTCTTTAGACACATCAGGTCTGAGGAATAACACCATGATTTTAAACCTGTTATCTTGCAGTAGTGGAAAAGGTGAGACTCTTTGTGCTCAGCCTTATCACCTTATACTTCATGCCCTCATATCTCTGTAGGGGTGTCTACCTCCGGGATAAGCTACAGCTATTCTGAGTGTTTTGTGAAGACACAGCAGTTCTAGGGAGTAAGGAGAAAGCAGACGTTCAAAGTTCTCACAGGATACACAGAAATGTAAAGTCGGACTGAGTTCACATGTCTGATACAATCTGTAATGTCTGAACAACTTGAAGTGCGCTGAGGTGAGCTGGTCGTGTGCCTGGAGCGAGGCTAGAGCAGGTTTGTAACAAGTTAATGGGTACACCTCTTGCACTGCTTATTAAGACAATGTAGATATGGTCAAGATGTGCTGCTGATGTTAAAACAGAGCATCAGAATGGGGAAGAGAGGTGATATAAGTGACTTTGAACATGGCGTGGTTGGTGGTGCCAGATGGGCTGGTCTGAGTTTTTGAGAACTGCTGATCTAGTGGGATTTTTTGACGTCACCACACATCTCTAGGGTTTACAAAGAATTCCCACCCATCCAAAAGGGAAAAAAAGAGAATATCCAGTGAATGGTAATGCTCTGGGTGAAAATGCTTTGTCAGAGGTCAGAGAATAGCCAGAGTGCTTGGTTGAAATGTGTGTTTGAGTTACTTTTCCCGTACTTTCAGCTCAAAGTTATGTAGTAGTCTGTCTCTAAATGCTCAACGCATCAAACCTTAAAGCAGAAGAGTTAAAGCAGCACAAGAGACTGAGTGACACTCTTATCAGCTACGAACTGAGAAAACTGCAATTTACATGGACTCACCAAAAGTGGACAACAAAATTGGAAAAATGCTGCCTGGTCTGGCGAGTCTCAATTTCTTCTGCAGAATTTTGATGATAGTGTCAGAATTTTATGAAAATGTGAAAATATGAAATATCGATGGTTCAGGTTGGTGGTTGAGCTGTAAGGGTGTGGGAGATATTTTCTTTTGGTTGCTCAAATATTGTCGCTGACCATGTCCATGATGGTTGTCTAATGGTTTCTTCCAGAGAAATAACACACCATGTCACAAAGATTAAATCATCTCAAATCGGTTTCTTGAACATAACAATGAGTTCACTGTATTCACACTGTACTGTATGGTCTCCAGAGTCACCAGAAATCAGTATAAGAGAGCACCTTTGGGATGTGGTGGAACGAGAGATTCACATCATGAAAGTGCTGCTGAAAAAATCACAGTTAATTTGTGTAACTCTGTCATTTTAGAGCATTGAAGGTCTTCTTTGTGTGTTTTAGAACCTGGTACCCTAGAAGCATTGCTGCTTCTGTTTTTCAGACCCACTGCATGCCCTGTTGCTCTCAGTGTGATAGGTTTTTGTTCTTCACTTTGCAAAATGAATCCTGGCCAGCTGGGCTTGCCAGCATAAATAGGTCAGAAGCTGCCGTTGCCCAAATAATTATGTGCATATACAAATAATTAAAAATTTGCTTGGATTTTGTAACAACCTCATGTTCTATAACAAAATAGAAAAACAATGCTATTTAGGTTTCTGTACTTACAACAGACTGACATTATTACTGTATAAGTAAATTTTCAATTATAAGCCAATCATAGACAAAGACATGTCTAATGGTGCACACATTAGATTTATATTGTTCGCTCACTGCTTTGTAAATGCCACATTAATTGTGTTTTCTCTGCATTTTGAGTTACCTGTCTCCTGTTCCACTCCTTATCCTTCTTCTGTTTTTATGGCAGTGTGCAAAAAACTTCTAGGTGCATTACCGCCACCAACTGGTATGGAGTGTGGCCCAGAATGTCACTTAAGGATTAGATCCTATCATACAAATTGCTGAGGTTGGAGCTGGTTCAAATACAGACGCCCATCAAATGGTCCAAACCATCTGCAGTAACAGCATGGGGTCTGATTTGTATTTCTTTGTACTGAGTTTTCTTTGTACTGAGTTTAGTTATTGTCCATGAGATTTTAAACTCAGTGGTAGAATCACTGTCTGGAAATTCACTCTCTACGCATCCTGTAATTAAGATTGATGGCCTGTTTGATAACAGAGACAATTATTGGCGTCTTGTTAAGCTCACCCTCCCTCTTGCCCTCTTTTTGCTGCATTTAGAGATGAAAGAAAAAGTAGCCAAAAACAAGACAAAGCCTTCACGGAAGGAAGGACACAGGTACACGCCTGTGGGAACGTGATATTGTTAGGACTAATAATGCACTGTGTTCAACTGAGACACAAAGCTGTTATAATTAGGACCCAACAAGGTTACTTCATGTGTGAGTGTGTGCTTTATAATCTAGGTCCTGGGGAGATTGGCGTTAGAACTAATGGGAGGAGGGGTATTTTTCCTGTGGGACACCCATTGCCTCATTAGGGACAATTTTAATTTTCAGCAAATTAAAGGAGAGGGCTGTTACAAACTCATCTGCAGAACAGACCATAACGTGTGAACTGAGATTGATAATATACAGTAAAATAAAATGTACATTAAATCTGGCCGTGTGTGGATCCTTAAATGTTGCATGGTTGGAGAGTAAATATATTAGAACTACTGTAATCAAGTACTGCATGTAGAAACAGGAAAGCATCTTCTTTCTTTCAGCTAATCAACAGTATTGCCCAGTTCACCCTCAGAGACTCCCATTATGCCTGATTGCTTGATTGATTCCAGATTTGTGCCAATAACCCATTTAGAAGGACAGAACAGGTGTTTGACGAACTCTGTGAGAGACATTTCTGGCCAGAAATCATACCTTCTCTCACACAGCACTACAGTCATCCTTTCCTTTTGTTCTATTAAATTACCTCAATAAAAACTTTGGCACGATAAAATGAAACTGAACTGAAACTGAATTCAGTACGTCAACATCAAAAACTTTCAAAAAGGGGACCTGTGCCATCCGTTTCTGGGACATGCTCACAGTGAACACAAAGGGAAAGGAAATGTGAATATATCCACAAAATAAAGAGTCAATGTTTTTAGTATAGTAAGTATGATCAAATATTTGGCCATAATGAACGGAGGCGGTATTAATATTCTAGAGAGGCAAACAGCAGCATTAACTGCCTCCCAAAGGAAACACAATGCTCATTTCTCACCAGCTGCAAGGTGAGGTGGCACTTTTGGAAGGTTTTCAGCAGTCGCGGCCTGGCTTTCAGTTTACTGGTGTTTTTAGTGGGGCTTTTAGCCCCATTTTTTGCGACACGATGACATAAACCAGTCATTTATTTCTTAACTTTTGTTACAGGTGTAGAGCAAACTACAAGCAGTGAGTACAATGGTGCTGATGGTGTGTGCGACTTAAAATTAGATGTTGAAATTCCCAATTTCCAAATTCCCAGTTGGAAATTTTAACTGACACAAGGTTAGAGCAATTCCAAAGACCCCGGCTTAACAATCCACTGCTTAAATATTAGCAAAACTAAGAAAAAGCTGCCTTCAGCGGCAACAGCAGGTAGTGCTGCATGTTTGAATTGGCAGTAGACGTCCTTTCTGGTGTAAACCAAAGGGGATTTGTGTTAAACCAGGAATTTTTCAAATGTGTCAACTACTACACTACGGCAGCCGCACACATCTGTCGAACTCAACATCTGCGCTGCAGATATCTAATCCTTAAGTGTTGTGTATTTGTGAAAAGAGTCTACCTGTGAACGTGCTGTAGTGTTTTTAAGTGCAACAAAACAAGCACTGCGCTGTATTGCTAGTAATGCATGAATGGCTGTAACTTGCTAAGGAGCTAAACAAATCATGCTTTTCCTTCTTTTTCTGACTTTACTACTGAACTCAGGAGCGACATCTGACTTTCAAGGTGGATGCAACACAGCATGAAAAAGAAAGCGCCAAACAAGAATGTAAATATATGTATGTGAATGCGACTATAGATTTTAGATGGAATTTAGAATCCATAGAGATTTGACGGTGACCCATGATGTTGAAATAAGACACCCCATATGGAAAAGATATATATAAGTCTTATAAAGTTTGTATCTGTCTTGTGTGAAACTTGTATGAAAAGCATACATGAGTGAAAACAGATATAAGATCCCTTGAAAAATTATATATTGAAACTTGTATGTTTTGGATACTTCCTAAAACAATATATGAAAGTAATGAGAAAGTGGCCACTTTCATGAGTAAATCATATAAGTTTTTACTATTTCTTTTCCATATGGGACAACACTGCAACGTGATGGTATGTCCTCCTATCGGAACCACAGTTGCTCACTTGTTTTAAAAACAACTTTCAATCCTAAATAGAAACAGCGACATCTTGATGTTATACCACTGTTAATTCACTGTTAATGCAAATGTTTCAACCTGCAAACGTCAGCTCAGTGAGTACAAAACGCCAGAAACCACAAGAACGGTGATTGCGGTGAAGAACACAGCACTGAACTGTATCGATAACTAAGCTATGCTTTTCTTCACACACCGCAAAATATATTACAATCTATTACGTCACAGAGTACTAGGATAATGAGAAGGTTTAAATATAACAAGGTTGGTGGAATCTGGGGCTTGCAGTGCATTATGGAATGAGTTTGTAATTATTTACACAGTCGTGGACCTTTTGCCTTGTCTTTTTACATTTTTCTTGTGATCCAAGCCAAGCTTGTAGTTTTGGCTTGGGTCACAGCTTAGAACTCTTTATCTAAGCATTTCTGAAACGCTAATGGAAACAAATGAATGGGAATTTTACTTCCTGGAGCTGGAGCCTATAAAAAAAGTGGGCCTCAGTTATAGTAGGTACCGATCCGTGTATACATCTGCCGAGCAATGCCTATAGTAGACTTGTAGTCAAGACCGCCAAATCAGAGACCAAGACAAAACCAAGACCAGAGGGTATCGAGACCAAGACAAGACCAAGACCAAGTCTAGACGAGACCAAGACCGAGACCAAGACCGGGACAAAAAAGACAAACTTTTGTGTGCTTTTGAGGGCTGACATGATGGTACTGACTGGCCCCAAAGTCATCTGACAAAACAGCGATCACCTCCAACAACTGTCTAAAGAATGGGAAATACGTAACTGGTTTCAGTTATACTTTATATATAGATAAAATTGTAACACTGTGTGACAGCTGAGCAGCGAAAGGAAATTAATTGAGGAGCCGGCTCTCGCTCAATGGGAGTCGACTATTCTGATTCACTACAAAGCACTCTCTAAGCACGGCTCTTAGAGCTAAAGCTTTTGCGCATGATACATTATCGAATGTTACGCTGTGTGTCATGGATACTGTTGACTCCAAATCTCCCGACCACTATGTTGCTCTGAGACAGCAAGACCGAGACAGCGAGACCAAGACAAGACCAAGACCAAAGTCCGTCGAGATCAAGACAAGACCAAGACCAAAGTCCGTCGAGATCAAGACAAGACCAAGACCACGTAAAAGTGGTCTCGAGACATCCAACTCTAGCCTATAGACAATCAGTGGGTGTCTCTGTGAGATTGTAAGGTTTTCCTTACAATGTAAAGTGCTCAGAGATTATTTATGATGTGATCTGGCCTTATAAAATAAATTGAATTCAACTTCATTGAATAGCTTGTTGCTAATGATCAATAGTGCAAGGAGAAACAGGAGTTTAAAATTACATGTCTAAGAATGTATGTAGGATCGTATGGGGCATTATGTTTTGTATGATTTATGCCCTAAATAGTTTCTCATGCCATTGACCTTTTGTCCCATTAATCAGCGTGCTCAGTAATGCATGTGGTCAGGGACACAAGACTCACAAACACACCAAACCACAAAAGCTTGAAATATGGCTGGCTTATGTGTTCCCAGTGGACTAAACCAACCTCATTAGGCGACTACTCCCTGGGTGGCTATTTGACATCCCAATAGCACCACAGTGGCCCTATATTCCACAGTGGCATTATCACCCTTAAGTGCCCATAATCCACATTACAATCCCACAATCTTGGACTCTTACAAAGCTTCATTCGCTACTGTGAGACTTTACAACGGCATCAATGTATAAACGGCACCGCCTGACAATTTCTATTTTCATTGCGAGGTGATTGTAAGTCATTTGAAAACTGGCCCCCAGTAAATTCAGGCTGAGGCAGTTTCTTTCTTTCCCCGAGGCACAAACATCAATAGCGGAGAGAGAAGCCAGGACAACCTATAGCACAGGACAGATCAATAGCGCAACAAACTCAGTAAAGATTGACTGGAGAGTTGCCTGGAAACATCCAGCTTGAGATTTATGATGGGAGGAAGACACAAGCCAAGAGGAGAAGCTAGAGGACAAGAGAGGGAGAGAAAGACACACTTATGGGGATTCAGACAAATTCTCATATTTTTTAGGATCTCAGAGCCAAATATCTTCCTGACAATTGTAAACACACCAGTTCATGAAATAAATAAATGGTCCCTAAACACTATGCACATTTTTCTGTGGAGAATAAACACCAATGGAGAAAAAATCCAAATGAATCTTTCAGCTACATTTCCCCTCTTCTAGCCATCTTCCATGTGGTCTTCCTGTTGAAAAAAGGAGGAAAAATGATATCTACTCAAGCAGACAGTATATGCCTGACATTCCACTGGGAAAATTACTGAAACAGTGACAAGATGAAATGAGAAGATATCGAGTTTCTATTCTATTCTAACAGAGAGCCCTTACCATATGTCACCCGGCTCCAGCGTGCTCTGACTGTTGCAGCAGCCTTCCATAGACTCAAACTAATTGAATATCCTTATCTGGCAATGAACTACCCCCTTTTTCTCTGGTGAAGTGAAACAGAGGCCAGTTGGAAAAGCATGCATGTGAATTCACCCAGAGACACATCCAGAGGAAATTTAACACACTACTGTACTTTCTTCTCTGCATAATCTTGTTTTCAGGTGATGAACCATAACCAGACCCCACACCCTACTATACTACAGCAAGATAAAAGTTCTGGGAATGGTGCTAACGGCCTTAAGCTACAGCTTCCCTCTGTGGGTTTTTTTTTTCTTTTTTTGAAGTTATGAAATTAAGTGCTGCAGTTTCTAATACCCCCTGGGCTCCTTAGTGTAAATTGATTCTATTTAAAAGACTTTTTTTCCTTTGTGACAGAGAATAAGAGGTGGCTGGGGAGCAGAAACAAATGATTGAAAACGAACTCTCAAAGAAAGAGACGGGAGACAGCTGTGTAGCAGCTTTGTTCATGAAAGGGTTAAAGAGGAAAAAGTGGAGACAAAGACCACTGGACCACTAAGAGTTAAAGTTAGAAGGAAGCTGATTATTTTAGGCTGGAGCAGCTGTATAAGACCACTATCATAGACGACGGGAAATCAGGGAGGAAAACACTACAAACCACAAGTATGACTTGATTTCAAGTCATACTTGTGGATTGAAACTATACAGCTGGCCTACACTTCATACAATACATGTGATCCATCTCACGTTATAAATCTATGACACCCTAAATGTAGAACTGGGCTTGAGCAATATATGTAACTAAGGTTACATCCATGATAAAGCAATAATGGTCAGATTTACATCAGCCAGACTGAAGTTGAAATCTCAAAACTAAATCTGAGAAATAAAAGCAACATTCACATGCTGCACTGTGCAAAAGTCTTGAGCCACCTCTCGTGTCTTTAGATTTTCTTCCATGGAGTAAGATTTTCAGTCATTGTCAAAGTGGTCTTGAGCATTAGTTATTCAGTCTTTCACATACTTCCTTTAAACATTGTCCGCTTTTAAATCATTGTCAATATCTATGGAGGAGACCAGGAGAGATGGATGTGGATTGGCCTCCCAAGAGGCCAGACCTCAATATTGTTAAAGCAATGTAAGATAATCTGGACAGAGAACAGAACAAAAGAAGCCTGGAGAACTATTCCTGAAGACTACTGTTCGTACATTTTAATAAATTGCTGCACCTGTTTCCCATTTTCCTATCAAAAAATAAAGAAATGAGAGGCACCTTAAGACTTTTGCACAGTACTGTATTTGCTAATGCTTTTATTTATTCAACCGCAAAAGAAATGTAACCCAAATCCAAAACCCATTAATACATCCCCATTCTAAAGACTACTGCAGATGCATAATTAAGCAAGCTATGACTCAAACAAGGAAGCATTCCTGGCAAAGAATACAGTGCACTGATACAGTGGAGGATAATATGCTCTTCTACATGAGAAGCTGGAAAAGAATTAATGTCACCTTTTCCAGTTAAAGCGCTGACTGTGGTACGCACATGATAATGATAAACTAAAGCAATCCTCCCACTCACTCGCTCACTCTCTTCCGCTTAATACTTAAACCAAGTGCAAACACAGAACATGCAGCCGAGCACACACACATACACACACACACACACACCGGAGAAATGCCCAGTGGAGTAGCTGTTTCTCTGCAGCTTGTGTTATCCATGACAGCTATTTCATATTCTCCAGCTAGGTGATTTGAGGTAACAAAGGAAAGCAGCTTCACTCAACTCATATTCTCTTTCAATTTGCAAAGCTCATATGTTAGAGAAGAGCCACTATAGCTGGAAATAGTAAAACACAGGTGCACGCACACGCCTCAGTAATTTGAATGTATTACACACATACACACACAGTAGAATGCACACAAATACACAGTCTTCCTGATTAGGTGCTTGCATTACTCTTTTTTTATTATTTCCAAAGAAACACCCTTGTTTGTATAAGGGTAACAAATAGTATTCACATTGTCTACAAACCGCTAACTGCAGGGTGCATCTGACTAGATGCGGATCAGGTTTTTTGCGTTCACTGCATATTTATCAGTGGCCAGAGGAGGCTGTGAATGAATAGTGCAGGGAAATAGTTTGCGTATCATGTTCTGTAAATTAAGCGCTACGGTAGCTCAAGGGATCAGCAGTCAGACTTTGACCTGGAGGCATAAAGACCTGAAGAGAAGAACGGGGGGAAAAAGCACATTTAGTGAGAGCAGTGGAGCAGCATTCACATGCACCAATAGAGCGCACACACCGACACACAAAGCAAACATCGTACAGATTCTCACAATGGCGAGCTTTCCAAACTTGAATTTTCAAGGGCAGGTTGCGAGCAAAGCGTTAGTGGATTGTGTGAGCAAAAGTATGATGAAATCACACATCTTTCACATCCCATTATTGCACTCTGCACTCCTTCCAAACACTGTGTTTAACAAACATTTGAAAACAGCCAGCAGGCAATATTGAAATGACTCAGTGAGCTTACATCTCGACAATATTCAAAGATACGTAGAAGGACGCATGCGCGAACACACCTGCAGCCGTGCACACACACACTGTGGAGCATCACTGTACATCTGCATCTTTAGGACATTGTAAGGAATGACGAATGACTGCTTAAAGCCACATTACTCATACTTTCATACTCTTGTGTGTTGTGATCATGCCCTAATGCAGGACCAGCCTCAGATCAATAACCTAATTAGCCATAAAGCATATGCATTGCAGTGATACATTATATGCCTGGCATCACTTGGCTAACATCTCACAGGAATTACCATATAAATTAACTGTGGTCATTTATTAAGCAAAGAGCCATGGTGGGGAGTTGGCACGCAACAAAGTTTTAAAAAATTAATTTGTAAACTGCAACACGAATTAAAAAAGAAAAACACCATGAAAGTGTGGCCTCTTAGTGCAATAACCATGCAGGCAACTGCCAGTTACATTCTGCCTGGGTGTTGAAAATTGGCATCCTGACAATTTATTAAAACAGTATACCAACTTACTAGAGCCAGCTATTTAAGAAAGTACCCCACCACTCGCTGCTGATGGTAGATGATGTAAATTGGTTTTCCAGCTGTCTTTCAGGTGGACTTCCTGATTCCTCCTGGAGGTGGTGTGTGACTTGAGCTTGCCTCAGCATTACCTGTAGCCCTGACAGGTACAGGTGAGGTTGCTGCAGGTTCCCCTACCAAGCGAACCGTTACTCAACCACAGTTCTCAGCTTCACTATCTGGACTAGCTCCCACAGCTCCTGGGTTAGTTGGGGAGGAGAGGAAAACTATTTCTCAAAACTTCAATCCTGGTTAGAGTGTGACCGAAGTGGGACTCCAAACTTATAGAACCATTCCTTGACCAAGACCTCTGTATCGAAGCCTGCTGGTCCCAAGTGGGAATGACCTGGATGAACTTAGAGAAAACGAGAGTCATTACAAGCGCATACTCCCTGCCAACTTGTGCAGGTTCCAGCAGAGAAAAGTCCAGTGCTAGAATTCCATTCGGCCTTGACAGTAGCAGGTGCCCCTTAGGTGCCCAAACCTGCGGCTGGATATTTTTAGCCACACTACACCTGCTGCGTCTCTGACACAAGTCTTTAATCATCATCCCCAGAGCAGGCCAGTAACACCGCTGCAGGATTAACTCTGTTGTCCTTTCAGCTCCCTGGTGACCATGGTAGGTATGCAACTGTTGAAAAACTTCCCCTTGTAAACAGTCAGGTAAGACCAATTGGAGCACACACTCACCCCCATCAGGCCGCTAGTACCTCTGATGCAGCACTCCCTCTTTCACCAGCCAACCCAGTAATCCTAATGCATCAGGGGGAAGGTTCTGCCTATCAGAACGGCTAGGAAATCGCTCTTGCAGACAAAAAGATAGAACAGCACTTATAACAGGATTGGCCTTCTGCAAGGCCAACAAATCATCTGTTGAATATTCTGGTACAGCAGAAATAGTGACCTGGACTGCCTTGTTTGTTTTATCAGCCTTTTGAACCACGTGTGGCACAGTGGTTCCTGAACAGATAGGTTCCACCCCTACTGCTGTTGGAGAGAGGTGTTGTCTGGACAGTGCATAAGCATCTGGTTGCTTTGTCCACACTTTATAATCATACACTGCAAACTCTGACACCCAGCGTTGCTTTGTAGCTGCAAGCTTGGCTGTGTTTTAGATGACTGAGGGGGTTGTTTGAGCCGTCCACACCAGATACCTGTGGCCCAGGAGATATTCTTTTGGTGAATTTCATTGCCAGAGACTCCAGTTTCATTGAGCTGTAGTTCTTTTCAGCTGGATGAAGACTTCAGCTGGCATAGTTGATGGGTCTCACTTTACCCTCTTGTTCCTGGGACAGGACTGCTTCAAGTCCTTTGTGGTTGGAGTCCATCTTCAGAATAAAGGGAAGGCTAAAATCAGCATACGCCAAGACAAGTGAGGACATCAGGGGTTTGAGGTCCTGAAAACTTCTCTCTGAGCTGTCCAGGCATCATACAGGGCCACACTCCCGCAACAATTTTTCTTCCTAGTGAGGTCAGCCACCAGCTGGTGGAGTGGGGCAGCCACCTGGACAAACCGCACTACCAGCTTGAAAACCCAAGAAATTATCTTAATTCTGATACTGTCCTTGGCGTTGGCCACTCCACTACTGCAGCCACCTTCTTGGGATCAGTCGCTACTGCAGCAGCTGACACCACATAACCCAGATACTGTACTTGGCAATGGAAAAACTGGCACTTCTCAAGTTTTACTTTGAGCCTTCCTGGTTTCACTATTTCATAGTCTGCAGTCCACACAGAGTTGTAGGCTACTGTCCTTCTTTTACGAACTAGGACGATGGGAGAGGCATACAGGCTGCCACTCTCTTATAACAGTACTCTCTAGCAATTGGCAAATGCGGGCTCTCACATCATCATAGTTGGAGGGAGGCATACGCCTATACCTCTGTCTCATTGGGACATCATCAAGCAAGAGGAGGTCATGGGTAACTAAGCTTGTGTGATCCAGGTCACCATCTGAAAACAACATTACCCCAACTTTGTCTTGCTCTAACAAAGGGAGAGAAGAGAGGTACAAAGACCTTATCTGTTCTCTTACTGAACTACCCAAAGCATCATGGGACGAAAGCCTAGCTGTGACAGGACTGGGCTCCTGAATCACAGTAGAAATCCCCTTGGGCAAGCTTACAATCTGTGCCTGGCTTAACACACCAAGTGGACAACGGGGGTGCAAGTAAACCATGGTACCACCTATGTTGACTACTGGCACATATACTGTGCCTTCCCTGACAGTAACCATTCCTGGAGAGACAAGCACACGCTCTGAGAGGGACTAATTATCAACAAGGGGCTTAAACAACACCGCATCTGACTCAAAGAGTTGCTGCAAACACATAGCAGCCACTCACTTGACCACACCACTAGGTGTGAACACAGGACATCTTACCCAGTACTCTTGGGACATCAGGAGAGGGCTTTTGACCAGGGTGGTACTTTACACTCACCTTTATGAGGAACATTTTTTCCAGCACTTCTACATCCAGCTCTACATAATCTCTAACCCGTTGGAAGCCTGCAATTGCAACGACTGGTGAGACCTTGGGGCGTCCTGGAAATGTTCCCTAAAGAAGCTCTTGGTAATTGTCTAACAGGCACTTTAGCGGCACCCCATCCACTTTAACTGTCACGAAAGGGCACAATGCCACTAAACTAGGGGCAGGAATGTGAGAAATGGGATCTGATGCAGGTAAGCCTTTATTAGACCCTCCTGACGCTCTGTTCTTCAGATCAGGGGGAAATAGTTTCCCACATCCTGAGCTATAGTACATACAGCAGCTGGCACAGGGTCCCTAAGTGCCTGTTCCTCTGAATCCACGTGTGTAACATTCCCTAACATAGTGGCCTGGCTTTTGACAGTGTCTATGCAAAACGGTATCAGGGCATTTAAACCTAGCAATAGTGTGGGGAGCGGTTTGCAATACCATGAGACCCTGGGTCAGCTGGTTAAGCTGTTCCTGCTGTTTTTTTAACAATTCTTTTAACTCAGCAATTTCTGTCCAACCCGTGTTAGTGGGTGCGACACCTCTAGAGCACTGTAAAGCACTAAGGGACGGGACAAGATGTCCCCATGCCCCTAGGCTCATTGGGTTGCCCTTCCCACTCCCAACGGATAGCTTCAGCTCGCACATCCAAAGTATAATCTGGTGACTGATGCACCAACCGTTCTAAAATTTGGGTCATACACATGCTCAATGAACTGGTCTCTGAAAATACCAAAACATGCTCCCCTAGGGACACACCATTCAACCTTTTTTCATAAGACAGCACAGAGCATGTGAAAATTCCTGTAATGACTCTTCCTCTCGCTGCTTCCTCGAGAAAAAGCTTTATTGCAAATAGGATTTAGGGCAACCATACAACTCTTCAAGAAAAGTGAAAATCTTATCTGGATATTCCCTCTCTGCTCTTGGTCCGTACACATATTACTAACCCTGATCTCATTGTTAGCTTCCCCTTCCAAATGTTCACATATAAAATAAGCTTGATCAACAGGTTTTAAGTTTCTGGTTCTCAATGTAGCTTTAATCTTCTTCACTGCAATCCCAGAAGAGGCCCTAAAAACTGGACATTATCTTTCTCTAGAAATGTACAGTAAACGTTCAATAGCAGGGTGAGAGTCACCAGCCGGAGAGCCAGTGCTTGAGCCAAATGCTGCCGGCAGGGGATTAGTTGCCTTTTCCTGTAGCAAATGTTCTTTTTCCACCTGTAGCTGCTGAACCAAGTCCCACAGCTCTTGAACCTCATTCCACATTATGGGAGACAGAAGAGATTAGTTCAGTATGACCACAAATTGGCCTGCAGGGATTCCACAGCCAACGTCGAAAGGTCCCTTGAAATGCACACTGCTGTTTTTGTTCAAACATGAAAAAATAAACAACTAACACTTTGTCTCAAATCAACTGACCAGTGTGAACCTGTCGATACCGCCAGAATCTGGCCCCGCCCTCAAATTTAATTATCTAAATTCTAAGGAATTTAGATAAAGAAAGAAAATGAGCTGAGACAAACAAAGCTTTCCCCAAAAATTATTTATAATTTATTTAACAATTTTCAAAATATTTCTTTTAATATTAATAAATCTTAAATACAATCACTATAATCAATCACAAGAAAAAGAAAATTAATTAGAAAGGGTGGCCCTACAGGCTGCTTGCTGGTTTGTCCAAACCTCCCCAGCCAGACTCCTCTTTATCCGCCAAAAAAAATACGACTCGTTATTAAACTGCTGTTTTCTTTTCCTCGTCATCAATTATTCCGTATATGATTACCTGATGTGTCTCACGGAAAGTGCTCACCAACAAGCAGATCACCCGCGCACAGCATCCTCACCACCAGCCTCGCAGCACATTTCCACACACACAGCTATAACCACGAGCATGATAATCAACTATGTAAAGTTGCAGAATCCCTTACCGGTAGCAAATAAACAGAATCTGCTTGGTCTCTACAGAACCAAGCCACAGCTCTGCCGCGTTGCCACATCTGACAGCCTAAACGTTATGCACAGCTGTATGCGACTGAGACATTTAAAGAGCCACCCAATCCTGGCTGGCATCTTTCTGCACAAGGGGGAGGGCGTGCAGCACCAGACAGCACTCCTTAGTGCAATAAACAGGCAGACAACTGCCAGTTACAAAAGGTCCAACAGTCAAGCTGCAAACTCCACTGACGGCTAACAGAGTGAAAACATACCTTGGCTCTACTCGTGGGAAGGAGCGACGTGACCGAGGAAACCCCCCCAAGCACGCTTTCTTTCCACTCTTTGTATTCAACTAGACCGCAAGTAATTCAATACAACTCTTATTGTGCAGGATCATTCAAATGAAATGGAAATGAACTAGAACAAGTGGAGAACTATTTGAACACCTCTTACAGCAATGCCAGTGTGTGTGTGTGTGTGTGTGTGTGTGTGTGTGTGTGTGTGTGTGTGTGTG
>NW_005187405.1:1067940-1084808 GCF_000239375.1 Pundamilia nyererei
TTTTGGTAAAGACAAGAGTGAAATGACTTGTAAATCTAATAGACAGTCTTGCTCTGCACATGATTTCTTAACCAAACTCAGTAACCCAAAGAGAATCTGCTACACAATACAAGGCTGATCTCTCTATAGCAACACACATGGTAACATTTCAGAGCAGACGAGCAGCATAGAATTTGAACACAGCGTAGCACACACAGACACACACAGACACACACACACAAAACTAGGGATAACAGTTTAACAACAACTATATAATTTAACCTCGTAACTCTCCTCGAGCTGCACAACAATACCATATCTGTCATTTCCATCCGCTGTTTGCTCATCCTGTCATATGGAGGGAATGTAGTGAGTGCTCAAGTGATGCTCGGTTGAGTCACATTTTAACTTTGGGTTACACATCACCAGCTGCTAGTTTTGCCTCTTTTCTGTAAACTGGTTGTACTCAAAAGTGTGTTTTTGCCTCAAGTAGTTGTTTCTACCTTTATCAGAAAAGAAATTCTTGTATATTTTGCTCTCCTTTTGCTGGAGGTTGCTAAGGTAGCCCCCCTTTTAGGTATTAAATTACTTAGGTGATCGGAGACCGACACATGGCTCTTTCTCTCAGACATGTCTGGGCTTGTGTCATCGCTGTACACAATAGGGAAGTTGATGCACGATGTTGCTACGTCCTTCATATCAAGGTATGGCACTTTTTTTTAATCACGTAAAAATTTATACCAGGACAGCATAGTATGGCATAGTCCTAATTGTAAACAGTGTTGGATGCAATAGTTTACTCTTTGTACAAATAGTTAGAATCTGATTACAATACTGAATAGTTAAATGCAGACACTGTACCTACAATTCTAGATAGCTACACTTTAGCCTACACTTTATAAAATACATCTAATCAATCTCATGTTATAAATCTATGACACTCTGAATGTAGAACTGGGCTTGAGCAATATATGTAACTACTGTATATATGTAAGGTTACATCCATGATAAAGCAATAATGGTCAGATTTACATCAGCCAGACTGAAGTTGAAATCTTAAAACTAAATCTGAGAAATAAAAGCAACATTCACATGCTGCACTGTGCAAAAGTCTTGAGCCACCTCTCATTTCTTTAGATTTTCTTCCATGGAGAAAGATTTTCTGTCACAGTGGTCTTGAGCATTAGTTATTCAGTCTTTCTGAAGGTCTTTCACAGATTTCCTTTAAATATTGTCCGCCTTTAAATCATTGTCGATATCTGAGGAGGAGATCAGGAGAGAACAGTAAGTGTCTACAGCCATCTGTGAAACACGGTGGAGGCTCTGTCATGGTTTGGGGCTGAATTTCAGCCAGCGGTGTTTTGAACTTCGAAAAGTACTGTCTTTTCAGTCCACCATGAAAAACAATCTAGAAGGTGTCTTACTGGCAACTGCTTCATTTTTCAGCATGGTTGTTCTAAAAAAATACTGTCAGTGCAGTAAAAGCATATCTAAACAGAAAAAACACACATGCAACACTACCAGTCATGGATTGGCCTCCGTCGGCACCCAACAACGTTTTTTAAAATTAATTTGTAAGCAGCAACACATATTAGAAAAGGAAAACACCATGAAAGGTCCAGCACTCAAGCTACAAACTCCACTGACGGCTAACAGAGTGAAAACAGGCCTTGGCTCTACTCGTGGGAAGCCACGACGTGACCGAGGAAACCCCCCCAGCACGCTTTCTTTCCACTCTTTGTATTCAACTAGACCGCAAGTAATTCAACAACTCTCCTTGTGCAGGATCATTCAAATGAAATGCAAATGAACTAGAATAAGTGGAGAACTATTTGAACACCTCTTACAGCAATGCCAGTGTTTGTGTGGGCTATGCTGGAGTGTGTGTGTGTGTGTGTGTGTGTGTGTGTGTGTGTGTGTGTGTGTGTGTGTGTGTGTGTGTGTGTCAAGTGCAAACAGTGCTGTTAAGTGTGTCTTGCATGTGGCAAAGACAAGCTTGAAATGACTTGTAAATCTAATGGATAGTCTTGCTCTGCACATGATTCCTTGACCAAACTCAGTAACCCAGAGAGAATCTGCTACACAATACAAGGCTGATCTCTCCATAGCAACACACATGGTAACACAAATCTATTTCAGAGCTGGAGTGCAGTGTAGCACTTAAACAGACCGTAACACACGCACACACACACAAAACTAGGGAAAACAGCAATCAATTATTAAATGAGCTTCATGTTCATACTTACTGCCTGCGTATTTTGCCAGCTGCAGCCAAAAACTAAGAGGCCCCCACTGCTCAACACCTACCTAACTTCATTCAGCTTTATCAGAGATATACAGCGGTGCCACTCCTTCTAATGCGAGCTAGAATGTGAGCTTCCCTGTCTCTGACATGTAATTGTTCTGTCGGGTGTGTTTACTTTGAAGGTGTTGGCTAGCCCTCCAATGCATAGGCTAGTGGAAACATGGGCATCTAATGAGAGCAAAACAAACAGAGGCCCTACAACAACAGCAGCAGGGAGATGACTGATAGAGAAAGTTTAAATGAACATAATGTTTCTCCTGGCATAAGCCTGCCAGTAAATCATAATGCTGTAAGCAGATCTGTCTACATCAATTGTTTCGAGTTCCAGCAGACAGCGTTACCTCAGCGTTATTACGGAGCCAACCCAAACACACACACACACACACACAATGATAAGATAAACTAGTTTTTTAAAGAGAGCCAGAAGCTGAATTACCTCAACATTTCCTTAATTTAGACAGCTCAAGTGCACAAGCGTCCGGGTAGGATTCAATTAGAAATAAACGATCTCGGTTACAAGAAAAATTAAATGCCCGGAAAGGAGAAAAAATTACATGCTAAACAAGAAGCTTTAAATGGAGAAGAGCAACATCTGGCAAATCAAATGTTTCCTCGCCCTCTTTTAAGGAAATAATCATTCCCCTACTACTTTTCAGACCTCTTGCAAACACAACCACGCTAAATCCTCCAGACAGCGTCAACGAAACACAAAGTTGGTTGCAAGTGGCACTTTGATATATACTGTGTTGACCTAGATCATATAGAGTGATTATAACCATGTTGGACCGCCATTTGGCAGGAGCTGCACAAAAGGTTTTACTGTAATAGCTTTCCTCCTCTTTCAAGCCATCCATTCTGCAGTGACACATACAACCTTATGTTCTCCTGAAAGGTGGGCTGGCAATCGCCCGGCACACACACACACACGCATACATACCGCTACAGTACAGTAAAGCAGGCCTGTTGCATCCAACAAATGTGTGATGCGACAGGTCAAAGAGAGAAAGGTGACACCAGGTTATAAATATATATTTTTCTTCTTTTTCTTTTTTTCTTCTCTTCTTTCTAGATCGACTTTTTATATTGGTTTTCACTTAAGGGCAGTTTTATCCAGTGTAAAACTGACTGATTTGCCACATTGGGTAAACTGAGAAGAAGTGAAATGATTAGCACATTGACAGGTTAGTTTGGTGACAGAAAATGAACAAGAAACTACTTAATAATTGATCATCGGTGCCATTTTTCTAGCAGAATTATAACTTATATCTTTCTTAAAAACATTTTAAGCTATATCGTTTTATTTGTGAAGACCTTTCTCTTGTGCTTGGATTTTGACTGCTGATCAGCTGTAACACATAGCTCCTCAGAAAATATAAGCTGACACTGGCAGGCCAATATCGTTGGGTGAGTTTAGCTATTTGCTAATTCATCAGTACCGGCCTTTATAACAAACAATACATGGACATTTTAAAAGTAAAGAAGAAACACCCTTTAACATCGTATGAACGTTGACATCACGTGGTTTGTCCACCAAAGCACACTCATCAACTTCCTGTTAGCAACACGTGTTTGGAGTGACACAAACACAGCAACCAGTGTAAATGAGTAAATAAATAACTACACATAACAAGTGTTAAGAAAACATGTTTATGTTTTGTGTTTGCGAAAGAAAAAAAATATCTGCCGATATATCGGAATGTCCGATTTTATCAGATCAGAAAAATAATAAGACTGAAATCTTTCACTAATTTAAAAGTTCTCATTAGTTTCATCTCTTTTAAGTTCCAATTCCTGTAAAAATTTCAAACACTCAAAGAAACTAATATTCAAACTAAAACAATCAGACAACCTACTCGGTGGAGATATTTAAGTGTGTCTATAAAGGTGTGTCATTTCAGAATATTATATATATGGATTTGCTACTTTTCTCTAATCAGTATCGCTGAAAGTGGATCATTTGGGTGATCTGACCTGTTGTTTTAACAAAACAAAATTCTGAAGATGTCTCCTGAGGCAATTGTTTGATTTTATCTTGTGTTTTTATCATTAATATTATTTCTTAAACTACATAAATTAGCTTAATGCCATAATTTGTCATTTATGGCATTGAAAAAGTGATGATAAGGAAAATCTTGTAGAAAATGTTGTAGAAAATCTAAAAATCTGAGATGTTGCCCTACAATGCTCTATGAAAGTGCCAGGATGGATTCCCCCGGCTTGTGCTCCCACATGTCATCTTTGGTGTTCCAACAAGAGACAGAAGCCACGTTAATATAACAAAAAAGAGTGCAAAAAAAGGAAACCCACCTCGATTTCCATGACTCTGCATACAAAGCCTTGTATTTATTTTATCACATTTTAAATTTCAGACAAACCTCCTTTAATTCCTGGCATTGAATCAGACAAACTGTATCCCGATTAATCACAGGTGTCTGCTACACACAGTGTTGGTATATACTCAAAAAAAACAACTTATTAAAGGAAAGCAAATCCACTGGTGTTTATGTGCTACAATGTCCCTGCAGGGAATATCACCATAGCAGTAAGTGGCAGGCATTAGAGTACTTACACAGCCCGGCACAATAGAAGCAGCAACGCAGCTTTCAAAGCACAATGTTACTGAGGCAGGACACAATATCGTACTACCTGCCATCAGTTCAGTGGGCTAGCTATTGAGTTTCAGGGTGTGCTGATACTGTAACCGTATACACTTTATCGGGCTTGTTCTGTCACAAGTGTTTTGTTTAAGGGATTTCAGATGGGTGAGGGGGTATGGGCTGTCTCATTAAGGGTGAGTCAATAAGATGTAACCACGATCCCACAAACGTCTGCGGATAAATAAGCATTTCTCGCCGTACCAAAATACTTGGCATGGTCAACCTGAGCGAGTGGAAAAGGGCTGTTACTTAACAGAGTTTCATAGCAGCAGTTCCTCGATTGTTTTTCTTTTTCCTTCGTTCTTTCGTCCTCATTTCCATTTTCATGATTGAAACAGGATTGT
The DNA here is from genome assembly GCF_000239375.1 of Pundamilia nyererei. NCBI lineage: Eukaryota > Metazoa > Chordata > Actinopteri > Cichliformes > Cichlidae > Pundamilia > Pundamilia nyererei. The sequence goes on from NW_005187405.1 coordinate 1,073,226, forward strand.
GTAATAGTTGTGTGATAATAAATGTCTTGTTCACAGTGCCAATTACATGCTGGAAAGCTGCATACAAATGGGGATAATTACAATACATAACGGCATTTTGATTATTTTTGAGAGTGCACAAAGTTCATCGTATTCATCTTGCTTCTCGTTCGGAGGCTTTTTTGTAGCCCTGACTGGTGTCCCACTATGTGCGGACACCTCAGACCATTTCACAGCTTTCAATGCCTCTGTGGCTCTTGAAATCACTCAATATCACGTTGGCAAAGGATTTTAAGCTTATTAAAAATCCCAGATTCTTTACACAGTAATGAGCATGCACTTGGACTATTGTTCATTTAATCTTTCTAATGAGTTTTTACACTATAATTAGTGCAATATTGGCTCATTTGCTATTATATAGAGATAATAGTTTCGCAGCATTCTTATGTTCTTCCCAAACATTGTGTTTTCCATTCTTATTCACTTGTTTGTGATTCACATTAATGTTTAACTAACTAACCAAAGACAACTGATACCTGGTGAACAACATATCACCTGTACCTTCATCTATGATGCAGTGACGCCAGCAGCAGCACCAGAGCCGACCGTCATACTTCTGGTAATAACTTATAACATTATTTTTTAGGGATTTGGAGATCAAAGCAGACTCTGTAGTATGGACACAACTGTAATATTATGCAACTAGAAAAGGTAGAGACGCTACTCTTGATTTTCCCTATTTTTCCTTCCTAGCAAGAGCCTGTGAAGTTGTTAACTTCAAGGAAAAAAGTGTACTTTTCCTGAAGCCACTTCGTCATTTTTGGACGTTTTGCTGACGCTCCAAAATCGAGCCAAGTTCAGAACAGTCGTGTCAAGGTGGTTCGATATAACACCTTTTGCAACTAGTGCCAGCTCAGCCTCAGAAAACAGCTGTGGCATTTTAAAAAGGAGCCTCTTGGTGAGATTTAGATGCTGCTGAGCCCTCATCAACGCCTTCCTGTTCCTTTTTTTTCCCTGTCCTGTAAAAACTTCACCTTGACAGCAGTGGGAGGAAATGCTGAAGGAGGGGAGGAAATAACAAAGGTGGCAACTAACTTAATAATCATTTTAAAATGAAACAAAAACCTCCTAGGTCCATCGGTACACTCAGTCATGATTCAAGAACTAGATTTCTCAGTGTCACTTTTAAAAGAGTACTCGGTGTGCTGCGGGGGAACATCATCAGCAATCATTATCATCAACAATCCGGTTTAACACTTTCCAATTTATCTTTGTCTGCCTTATCTTTTCCTTCTGTCCAAACTACAATAAAACTCCTTACCCTCCAACTTTGAGTAGCCTAAAGAACATCAAGTCACTGTTTTATCAGCGACTTTGGAACAAATGGCTAACTGGATCAAGAAGCATTCATAGTTCTTTCAATTTCCCACCCCCTCCTTCTTTTTCCCCAATTTTTTGGGGATTTTGACAGACATACGCACATTCCACTTGTTGTTACCACTTTCACTTCTGATGTCTGTTGAGTTGTTATAACTCACTCCTACCCTCAGTTATTCCCATTTTTTATTTTTTGTACCCAGTCGATATTTAGTCGTCTTAATACAGTGTGGAATGCACTGTGGCTGTTGGGAGAGAGATCTCTGCGAGCAGGAACATGCAGCTATGTATGAAGTGAGTGTGCTCACAGAGCCAGGTATCAGGGCCTAATAACATTAAGCTGAGCACTGACTCTACTGTCCTCATGTTCTGTGGAAAACACAAACCTCCCTGTTTCTAATCAGCGCCATTTGAATATTTCTAATGTACTGCCTAAAACAACACCGCAACATGGAACAGGTGTGTGCGCGCGCGAGTGTGCGTTTGGTGTGTGTGTTTTTGGACTTGCATGCGGACGCTTGTGTGTGACCACGCGAAATAAACAAGCTTCCAGGTAAAGAAAGGAAACACAGAGTTGGTTATATGTGCGGTAGTTTCGCGCATTCTGTTAAAGCCACCTAATAGATTACTGAATGACAATTCGCACACGAGTGCGCGCACCGAACGCGTAGGTTAATGTGTTCTATCAAAAATCATATCGCAGGCGTGGTCATTCACTGAAAATCTTAGGAGCAGTTTATTTTGTCATCTGGAGCTGTCTCCGAAACCGCATGATAAAATGTGGAGAGGAGGGGAGGGGAGTAGGGGAGAAAAATCTACCTTGTGGAGGTCTATGCGTATCCTTTCCTCTCCTTTATGTGGACTCTCGGGCCACAGGTGATAGCTCGAGCCGTAGTTGGGGCTGTCTTTGCTGCTGTTGCTGCCGGTAGTCGCGGACGAGTTCCCCGCGTATGCCTGTTGTGTTACCGGGGGGGTTACGCGGGAGTCGCGGTTGTTTGGCTGGTCGCTCTGCGCGGTGATCCTCCCAGACTTATTGCGGTCTTGTTCACAGTGCTGCGGACGCTGGGGACAGAGCCCCAGTGCGCCTTGCTGCCGCTGCTGCCGCTGCTGCTGCTCTTGCTGTTGCAGCAGTGGAGCCCGATGAGTCCTACATAGCTCTCCTGAGTCGCTGGCGCAGTAGTTGATAGGCAAGCTGCTCCCCACCAGTAGCTGTTGCTGCGCTCGTAATTGTGGGATCTGTTGCTGCTGCTGCTGCTGCTGCTGCAGGTCCTGAGTCTGAAACTCGAATGCTCTCCTAGCCTCGGTTGACTCGCATACATTTAAAGAGCGCCCTTTCTGTGAGTTTGCACGGATTTCTTCAGGGGAGGGGTCTTTCTGCTGGAGTCTTAAATGACAGTGCTGCTGCTGATGCTGTTGCTGCTGCTGATGCTGTTGCTGCTGCTGCTGTTGCTGCAACAACTGCCTGTGGTCTCGGTGCCCTCCTGCTCCTCCTCCTCCTCCCCTGCAGCGTTCCACGATGCTTGCCTGTTGGTAATTACTGGCACTCCTTCGGAGACGATCCCCCCTCTTAGATTCCCGGGAAAAGAGCAGAGAGGAAGAGGACGACGTTGGTGGCGGCGGAATAGGCGGCGGAATAGGCGGGGAGGGATGAGGTGGGAGAGGCTGGAAAGGATGGGACTGGTTTTGAGACAAGCTCGCCTCCTGCTCTGAAAAACTGCAGTGGCAGCTCGGAAAAACGGGCTGCTTCTCTGACTGCGGCGGCGGAGGCTGCTGCTGCTGCAGCTGAGAGCCGGCCGGGGCCCAGGGATCCTGGTGCAGGTGTGCCGGCTGCCCGGTGTTAGGTTCACTGACTCGGTGTGAAGGTCGCTGGGCGGTGTCGTAGCTCGCTAGAGGTAGAGGGTCGCCGCTGTGAACAGGTCTCCGAGAGGGCTGGCTCAGACAGGGGAGCTCCTGGAGGCTCTGGCGATGAGCGGCGGTGGTAGAAGTGCGATCTCGGTGGTGAGAAGAGGGCGGGGGCGGCAGGCTGAAAACAGGCGCGACTTGGTCTCGGCTCTGCTTGCTGTTTCCTCGGTTTTCGTCGGGGATTTGGTGCTGATGGACAGCTCCCGCGTACCGATGCCGCATCCCCTTGATCGCCTCGTCTCGCTGTGGTTGCTCCTTTGCCGTGCAGAGCTCCGACACCCGTTCATTGCGATCAGTCCCAGCAGAATAGGACCGACTTGTATCATTGGTAGGTTTGACCAAGACCTGCCTTAAAACGTCACTATACAGCCAAAACACCGCCTTCGACTCAATATCGGTCCATTCCCTGCCATGCGCACAGGTTGCAGCAGATCGATCACTCCCGAGTGTTAAAGATTGGCCTATTACAGGAGCGGGACTATGCAAGAAAGGTGTTTAAATCCCGCACACTGACGGGTCGATCATGTTAAGCCACTGCGGACCTAATGCATCGAGTTTGTCAGTGTTGCCATAACCGCCTTGTATAATCAGAAATCACTTTTTTACTGCTACGTCACCCATATCCAACATGCCCACATACATCCCGAGCGTCACTAAAATTTATGACCAACTCTGCATGATTGCCTTGTTCGTAAAGTATCCGCATGTTTAAGGGAAAAACACGACGGCAACAATTTGTGTCTGTTTGCACATCACATTTCCACTTGTTGGTCCATGGAAAGCACATAAAATCAACAGGCGTGTAGCCGATTACCTCATGCTATACAGCACAAGCCTTGCAGTATGGAATTTAATAATTCATGTGCATAGTTTTTGTATTACCAGGCAGAAATATTAAGAATGGGTGCTGCATTCAGAGCCCGCAGTCACCTCTCGCAGGCTGCCGTGTGTGACGCGCAGCTCGCAGCTGTTGCATGCTCTCACTAAGACATTGTACAGGCTTCACTGTCACAGCTGTGAGGGGATCGGTTAGATGGAGACAGAGAGAGGGGCTGGGCGCAGACGGCGTTGGTGCTGGAGGAGTTAGGACACGCATTTCTAAAATAGCCTATACTTGCCGGGGTGTCAAGTGGCCAGAGGACTGTCCGTCAAATATCTGTTAGTGCCATGCAGCTGTGAGGATTACTCATCCAATAATAGACAACTTGAAGTACATAAGTTCAGATATATGTATATTTTTAAAGTCTGCCTATTTAAAATAGCCATATGTAGAGAGAGAAAAGTATTCTACACGTCAATACTTGTAAAACCCTGTTGGCCAGCTGTGCTGTAAAGGAGGGATAGTAATACAAAGAGAGATTTCATTTAATTTTTTTTTAATTGTTGGAAAATACCCCTTTGATTTAGTAGGACCATTACATTTTGTTGCTTTGGTTGGAATTTATTATAGAACTGAGGTCTATTAAGTAAGTACATGGATTTTCTTCTGCAGCACGTTTAAAGCTTCTCCTTCAGAGGAGCACATAAAAATAGAGTAGCAATAAATTGCAGCATGGGAATGCATTGGGGATTAATCAGTAGAAATAAATGATTTCAGAGAAAACAAACCCATCGGGCCAACGTGCTTTAATGAAGGCCACTTGCACAGGTGTTTGTCTTGAACCCCTGATTGTGAAACTTCTCGACATTTGATGGTCAGACATTAGAAGTCTTGGTGCAGAATAGTGATAAGAAATAATAGATCAAAGACTGAAACTGTTCTAGGAGTAAGATATGCCTTTTACAGGACTTTGATCCTATATGCTGTGTGGAAATCTGTCTATTAAATTTGTTTCCTATTGTCCCAGGTAAACAAATTGCTTTAGAGTTGTGTCTGTTCAACTGATTTGTGTTGTAAATCTGGGATTCTACAAGGGTGGAGGGATGTTTTCCTTTCTTTCTTTTCTCTTTTGCTTGTTATGCCCCTCTGTGACCCCTATTTTCTTTGTAGAGGCAGCAGCAACCTTTTTGGCAGCTTTGAGAATTATTCATCCAATAATAGAAAACTTGCTAAAAAAAAAGTTCTCATAGATTTTTTAAGTCTGTCTATTAAAAATACTCCCTGAAGAGTTAAAGGGTGTTCTACTGTATAGTACTGTATAAATTTACCAGCCAATTTGTTGTGGACACCCATTCAAGTGCTTGTTAACATGAATATCTAACAAGCCAATCACATAGCAGTAACATTTAGGCATGTAGACGACCTGCTGAAATTTAAAGCGAGCATCAGAATGGAAGAGAAAAGTGATGTAAGTGACTCTGAAGTGCTGATCTGTGTGGGATTTCCCCACACAAACATCTCTAGGGTTTACAGCCAGTGCTAAAAAAGCAAAAAAAAAAAAAAAACAGACTGCAATGAGCAGCAGTTCTCTGGGTGAAATGACTTGTTGAAAGCAGACAATCGAAATTATCCAGAAGAGTATCTCTGAATAACACATTGAACCTCCAAGCTGATCAGCTACAACACCTGAAGACCACATCTAATGAGATGCTTAGAATCAGGAACTGAGGCTACAGTTCATAAGGGCTTGCTGAAATTGCATAACAAAAGACTGAAAACACTGTTGCCAGCCTCAGTTTGTCCTGTACAGTTTGGATGGCAGGGTCGGAATTTGGATTAATCAAATTGAAAGCCTGGATCCGCCCTGTCCTAATGGTTCAGGCTGGCAGTGATGGTGAAATGGTGTGAGGGATATTTTCTTGGAACATTGGGCTCCTTAGTACCAAGTCAACATCATTTAAACACCACAACCTACCTGAGTATTGTTACTGAATATATCAATCCCTTCTGACCACATCTCCTCTGATGGCTGCTTCCAGCAGGATAAATCTCCATGTCACAAAGCTCAGATAATTTTAAATTGGTTTCTTGAACATGACATTGAGTTCACTGTATTCAAATGGCCTCCACAGTCACTAGATCTCAATCCAACAGAGCACATTTGGGATGTGGTGGAACAGGAAATTTTAATCTTGGATGTGCAGCTGACAAATCTGCAGCAACTGTGCGATGCCAATCTGTGGAGCAAAATGAGGATGTTTCCAGCATCTTATTGAATCTATGTCATGGAGAATATAGACAAGTCTTAATGCATTTATTAGGTACACTAGCAAGGTGTACCTAATAAAGTGACCAGTGAATGTATGTGTACATTGAAACTGGTCTTCACAGAGAATTGTTGAATTGAATCAGGCCTGTGGGCTTTGTCCACTTCACAGTCAGTATGCAAAGAGGGTGAGTGAACCTTTTCATTGTGTGGACATGTGACTGTTGTACTGAAAAAGACTTCTGCATGCTTTTGTAGTTTCATGGTCTGATGGCTAGTATGTAAAAGTGTAGGCACAAACAACTCAAACACAGCATTTTAGCCAAGAGAGAGAAGCAGAGACTGAGCCAAAGAGACAGGAGAGGATAGAGGATGGAGATGAAGACGCAGCCAACTTTTACATCATACATTAGCCATTCTTAATAAGTAATAATCCTTCCCTTAAAGCTGGCTCAGCCATTTGAAGGTTTGATGGGTCCGAAGACTGCAGAGGTGGCACACTTTGCCTAACAACTGGAAGAAAGCTGTGGTACACTCTGTTTTATAGCTATGTCTATGTACTGCAGGAATTTGGAGTAGAGCTCTGGCCAAGGCTGCATTAGAAACCTGAGCATTTTCATTAAGTAATTGGTCGCTGTGACCTGTGTGAGTTCCTAAGCAAGATGGAGTTTCATTTGCTAGTTTGGGAAGCAATGCTACTGCTTCCACGTGAATAATTAAACCAAACTTTACAACTGCTGGACACACACAAACACCCATCCACCAACCAGCCACACATGCCAAAACCCACACTTTATATCTCAGTTTTCCTTTTTTTCTCCCTTCCTCCTGGTCCAGACCTGCAAAACAGCATATTGTGTGTCCTCGTCTCTGTCGGGTGCTGTAGGGAGACACTGTGACACTAAAATGGTAGAGGAGGAAACATGGAAGAGGCCAGTGGCTGCAGCATGTAACACAGGAAGTAGATAAGAAACCTGTAATTACAGAGAAAGAGAAAACCAACCAGGGTGAAGCGGAGAGATGTGTAAGAATTTGTGTGTGCGTGAGAGAGAGGAAGAAACTGATAGTGTGTGCATCTGTGAGAGAAACTGGACAGAGAGAGAGAGAGAGATATCTAAAAGAGCAGGTGCACCAACACAGAACAGATCAAAAGAGTTCAATTGAAAAGAAGAGGAAAACAAAAAATGTGCTGTACTGTGACATAAACCAAAAAATGATTATACACAGGTACAGAGATTAGCCAGTAGCAAAACACAGAAAACATCCACACTGAAAGACACGTCATACCTGTTTCTAATGTTCTTTGCATCTCACTATGTTTGGTGTAATATATCCAATAGCATTTATTTAATATTAATGTGACAAGCTTTACATTTACAGTATTAGGTAAACTGATGTGACTTTGACTGAAGTGTTTGGCACGACTTGCTCAGAGACACTTTAATTGAGCACATGTGGGGTTTCAAACCAGAGTCCAGCTCCTTGTTACCAGCTGCGACACTATAGCAGGTATTGTTTTCAGCTTGTGTGTCTGTGTTTGGTGTTTGTGTGTGTATATGTGTACTTGTGTCATCTCTGCAAAACAGCACTCTGCTCCTGGTGACGTTTACTGTAACGTGAACTAACCTAAAGGTGGTTTTAACTGCTTTAGCATAAAGTACATCTACGAGGGGCTGATTATGCACACCAAAATGGTTTGTACAACAAAGCTGAAGACAAATGGACATCACATCCTCTGTCATAAACTGTCATAAACAAAGCGAGATGCAGCAACTGTTTGAAAAGATTTTATGGAAAAAGCCTTGAAAAAAACAAAAATTCTTCGCTCCTATACCAGCGTAAATGTGGAGGTATGGTCTGAGTGAGGACACTTGATGTGCACCCTATTGAAAAAAAAAAAACAAAGAAAAAAGGAGAGAAATCACACTGAAGGAAGTCAGCTGTTAATGGAGTTCTTTCAAAATAAAGGTACAACTAACAGGTTAAGAATAGTTTAGCTAAGAGCAGTTTAGGCTAAGGTTTGCTATATAAAGCTTAGCAATACTAACATCAAATAGCATTAAGCTTAACTGTATGTTGGACCAGTGGTTCAACAAACAAAGAACTGGTCCTCAAGGGAACAAACCAGAGAAGAAGAAAGAAGTAGGCCTGTGTTGGACTAGTGGTTCTCAACTGGTGTACAAAGAGGTAAACGAGGCATTTTGAGGTACATTTTAGGGTAATGAGATAGCATATTAAAACAGTACAATGACAATGCTTCCTTAACTTTAGATAAATGGGTGTAGGTTGATGGCAATGGATACCTGTGTGCACTCTCACAAAAGCTTTCATGCATTACTAAATCATCCAGAATATTCACAGCAGCACCAGACGTGCTGTATGTGGCCCGTTTAACTTTTGTGTTCCATAATATTAAAAACAGTAATAGAAAACGGATGTTAGACCAATTTACATCTCATAAAGCTGATTTAATCTGATGAATGTTAACTTATTTCTATTGTGCTAATTTAACTTTAATGTTAGACCTTCATAAAAAATCTGTTTTGAGACTTACCTAAACTTTCATCAGTTATCATGAATATAATTACATTATTTAAAATTAGTGCGGTGTGCTTTAATGATCAGGTGTCACCACTGTTGTGTCTTAGCACCAAAACAAAACCGTGTAGCAGATAATGAGCAAAAATATATGATACAGACTACACATTCTGCACGCTGTGAAATCAGGGCTGAAATGGAGGAGATTTTAAACTGTCCAGAGTTATGGACATTTCATAGAGGCCAAAACGGAGAGAAAACGATGCGTTTTCAAACGAAAACGCATTAGTGTGGACGTAGCCTCAGGGAGGAGCAGCCATCTGCCACACCTGGTTGGAGGTGAGACGAGGAAGACCATACAAGAGACACGCTGTGGTAGAGGACCCAATCAGGGTGATACTATGAGGTCTTTAAAAGATAAGATGAGGCCTGATTGTTCAAGACTTAAAAAAAAAACAAAGAGAAAAAAGCCAAAATCTCATTTCAGCGTGCACACCTTACAGTGGACGGCAATACTGTAACAATGAGACTTTATTTATTTTCCTCTTATACCTTACATGCATTGAATAATTTTTCTTGCAACCTTTTGCCACTCGTGAAATTCTGACAGATTGTCATAAATCTGGGAAAAATGTGGATTAGTTGTTATTTAACAGTGTAGTCTGATTCTTGTCATTGCTCTCTTGTTCTGCACAGAGGCCTTACCACCAATTGAAATCCAAATTAGTCACTAAAGTAATTGCAAATCAATAATATTGCAGCAAGCTTCGTCAGTGGTGTAATTTTGAGAATAAAAAGTGATTCTGCATCCTAAATGACCAAAAACTCATCAAAGTCGCCAACAGTAAAAACAAAAATTGCACTGCAGAATTTTCATGTTACTGTGACAATTAGGGAAACACACACACACGCACACCTCTCTATCAACACAGATTAGGCAATTTAAGAGAACACCAACTTTGAAGTTAAACGAGTGCACGAAATATAAAGGTAAAGGTCTCCACCAAAGATCTAAAATAAAGTTACACTTTAATTCATTGCTTTTAGGGTATGGCTTAGTGAGAAAACCCTTTTTTTCCTTTTATATTTCAAATAGCAGTCGTAAATGACTTTATCACTGCACAAGCACATCGGAAGGCTGTTATAAAGACAAAGCTTATAGTAAATATCATATGTAAACTAAACAATGTCGTTAAGTTAAACAAAGGTTTCCAAATCACTTCTTTCCACATCAACTTCTCCACATTGTTACTTTTTTCCATTATAATGGCTGAGTGTATGGGAGCCATCTTGATATTCACTGCATGTTATTTCTATGGCTGTCATCTCACTCTAAAACTACTTACTGGGACAATGCCTCAAAGCCAGACTTTGGTGCAGTGGAAGCAAAAGTAGGCCTTTATACAGTGACCAGTGAATAATGTGACACATATTCTGCGGGACCAGTGCAGCTTGCCCGTGCTAATGCTGATATGCTCCACACATGATGAACTACCTGTGATCCCAGAGATTAAAAAAAAGAAAGAGTCGTGACTCAGTTCAGCTGCAGCATTAACACGCTCGTGGTGCAGTTAGTGTGAGATGATACCAAGGGGCAGGCTCGACACAGCGCGTCTGGGAGATACAGGCTGCCAGCCGCGGCAGTGGCGATGGAAGGGCCCCGTGCCCAATGGTGGAATTTATCTCTGACAACTAAGATCATTAGTCAGATTTGCTCCACCACTCAAATGACTAAGCAGCTTTGCCATCATTCAGGAGGAGGCAGGTACCGGAAGAGTCATTGTTAAATATCAGCTGACATGTTTGCATCCCACTGTCCCATAAATGAGCGGAGAGTCCGGCAAGGCGGACAACTGTGATGAAGTGTTTTCTATTACTGCCACAGAAAGGGCCAAGGCACAAGGAATGATGGAGTGACCCATGCAGGCAGCAGCTGGAATGAACAGACATGCCAGGTAACATCCGAGATGAGATGGGATCCCATTTAAGGAATTGAATAAAGGAATATCACATCCAGGGTGGAGAGACAGAAGAATGAGGGTTCTCATCCACCTCCAGAATATAACCCAGAAGCCAATTAGTCCCCTTGAGCCACAAAAAAACAAACAAAACAAAAAACACACACATATACGTTCAGTGAGTAACACGTTGATATAACCGTTTCTATTGATTTAGTGTAGTATTATATTTGCTATAGTGTGTAATGTTGAGATTATGAGTAACAAAAAACCTTTTTATTTTAGTAAGATGACAACTAGACACAGCAAAATCCTCGCATGAATGTGACACCTACTGCCCTTTAGCTTGTTTATCTCCGCCTGAGACGTTATCACATTTGCTTTAAAGCGCTGTACGTCATACAACTTCTACATCTGATCAAGGTGTGGCCGTGTTAATGCAGTAATGACAGAAGTGTCATTGGACTTTGCCTGACGCCGGGTCCGCGTGACGTCTTCTCGGCTCACCAACACTAAACACCTGCCCCGCATTTTCTGGTCTGGCCTTTGCAGGAGCACTGGGCCATCACCCTCTTTTCACAGAGCACAGCATTGCCACCGCACTAAATAGAGCAGTTGACGATGAGGGGAAGTGAAAGAGAACAAAGAGAAAGATAGAAAAACACAGGGCAAGGTCCATTTATAATGCAGCCCGGTGTGTGTGTGTGTGTGTGTGTGTGTGTGTGTGTGTGTGTGTGTGTGTG